>NC_136072.1:515448746-515814113 GCF_964261635.1 Lissotriton helveticus | reverse complement strand
TTTTCTGACCAAAAAGGAAAAAACATACGAGCTTAGCGAGCAGGTGGGGCGCGTATTGGCAATTAGAACTAGGCAGAGAGCAGCCGTAGCAGGAGTGAAAGAAATAAGGGACGCACATGGGGATTTGGTTACAGAGTCTAACTTAATAAGAGATGTCTTTAGGGAATTTTATGTAGACTTATATACTCCAGAAGATCCACCGAACCTAGCAGAGATTGATAAATATTTGAGTGATATATACCCACCGACGCTATCAGAAGAGGATAGGGAAACACTGGATAGACCGATACAGCTAGACGAATTGGAGGAAGCTCTGGGTAGCTTGCGGGCAGGTAAAGCGGCAGGACCAGATCAAATCCCTCTCGAATTTTACCAAATATTTAAAAATGTGCTCCTGGGAGATATGTTTCTATTAATGCAACAAGTACAGACAGGGGAACCCAGTCCGGAGTCATGGGGAGGGGCTGATATAATAGTTATTTTGAAAAAGGGAAAGCCACCAGAAATACCGGGGTCGTATAGACCAATCACATTAATGAATTCGGATGTCAAAATATATTCTAAAATTCTAGCAAAAAGATTGGCTGGGATTATAGAGCAGTTAGTAACCCCTACCCAGCATGGATTCATCCCCGGAAAAGGGACTACGCAGCATGTAAGGACAGTGATTACGATGCTTGATTCTGCAGATGTCTCAGGGGACCCTGTCGCTGCACTCTTCCTTGATGCCGAGAAGGCATTTGACAGGGTCGCCTGGGAGTATCTTTGGCATCTTATGAGGTGGTCCGGGATGGGAGAACCTTTCATAAAAGCTATACAGGTACTTTATAACAACCCATCAGCAAGAATAAGAGTGAATGGAGGGCTCTCGGACAAAGTAATAATTGCTAGGGGTACTAGACAGGGGTGTCCCTCCTCTCCCCTGCTGTTTGCGTTATATTTGGAACCATTGTTGCGAAGACTGGAAGTTAATGAACAGATACCACCAATGAGGATAAATGGCTGCGTGGTGAAGTCCTTAGCCTACGCAGACGATATAGCAATTTTAACACCTAGTCCTACTTCAGCTATATTAGTGGTAGAGTCAGAGGCTCAGAGGTTCGGTAAGATATCAGGGTACAGTTTAAATAGAGCAAAAACTCAGATTATTAAGAACAGATATACTGTATGCGCTGATGACAGGGTGGTTGACTCAGCCATATATTTAGGGGTGTTATTAACGACGAGCTTGGATAGGATAGTAGAGATGAATTTGGCCCCTCTAATAGACAAAGTCAAAAAAGATCTAGAGAGGATGAACAATTTGCACCTCTCCCTCATGGGATGTACGAATGTTATCAAGATGTTAATCTTGCCTAAATTTTTGTATTTTTTTCGCACTATCCCATTAGTATTTGAGGCTAAATGGTTTAACGTGTTAGAAAGGGTGCTCAATAGATTTATATGGGCACATGGAAAAACTAGAAGAGCTTACAGATACATGACTCTACCAAGAGAGAGAGGGGGGTGGGGGGCCCCCGACTTCAGGCTGTATCAGATGGCCACAGCACTACAGTATTTGCAGGGGTTAATTGGGGGTGGAGGAAGCGACATATGGGTTACGACTACGTCCACAGAACTCTATGCAATTCTACTAGGGGCGGAGGCAGAAAACAATTTTTTAAATAGGGTTGAGTTTGGATACCACAAAAGGACCAGATTCAAGACTGTAGTGGCAGCATGCAGGATATGGAATGTATTCCTTAAAAAAATGGGGCTGGGAAGATATAATAGGTACACTAGACTTTATAAGAACGAATCATTCCCGGCAGAAGTCTTTGCAGATTCAATAATGCTAGGCTGGACACGGAAGGGGATAGAACAGATCGGGGATTTGATGGATGGGGACGGGATAGCCCAGTTTGCAGACCTTACTGTCAAGTATGGGATCGAGAGGAAGGACTTCTTTAAATACCTTCAAGTAAGGAGTTTCCTTTGTCACAAGCAAGGTGGTAGCTTGGGGTTTAGTAGTAATGAAATAATGGAAAAAATTAAATTAGGAGGGGACTGTACAATTAGATCTTTCTATGCGAGTTTAGCAAAAGGGAAGATGGATGACTTGGAGAAAGTTAGTAATAAATGGGCTGGAAAACTGGGGGGGGAGCCTGGAAGCTTTCAAGAATCCTTGGATCTGGGATGCAGTATTTTGTGTTCGGGTCCCCTGCAATCGCAGCATTATAAGACGTTATTCTCGTTGTATCATACCCCCGCTAGAATAGCTAAATGGGGAGGCACCTCTGGCACTACATGTCCACGCTGTAATGCAGGAGATGCAGATATCATTCACATGTTCGCTACCTGCCCTCAACTTTACACCTTGATTAAAGGCATAGAAGATTTCCTCAGTAACACTCTTGACATAGGAATTAAACTGACACCTAGGATGATATTGTTTGGGATAGATAATCAAGATGGATTTGAACAAAAAGAATTTATGTTTATAGCTTCTGCAGTTTTGAGACTGACAATAGCAAGAGTATGGCTAGACAAGCTACTCCCTGGAATGCAAGTTTGGTTGGCAAACTTATTAGCCAGCTATAACCTTGAGAAAGCTATATATGCACGGAGGGGGAAAAAGGGAAGAAGGCTTGGGTTGAAAATTTGGGAACCAATAACCAAATTGAAAGAAAGGATGGCATTATAAGACAATGTGGGGAAAATAATGAATCTTAAATGGTGTTTTATGATACCTTTATAGTGCTTAAACTGTTTTGAAAACTTCAATCCAGAGATATGTAAAAGTATTTGATGTTAATTTTGTAAAATGCATAAAAGTATGATGTGTAATACAATGTGCATTTTAAAGAATAATAAAAAAATTTAAAAAAAAAAAAAAAAAAAAAAAAAGCATTCGCAAAGGCTGAAATTCACAGAATTTTGGCCTTTGCGAATGCTAATTAGCTTGATACATATGGCCCCAAGTGAGGCCTGTCTTGCAACATGGTGCATCTTTTGCATCACTGCTGCATCGGTTTCATGTGGCACGTTTTTTTTACACCATGACACATCTGCCTAAATGCATCAATTTGTAATTTTGTCGCATCATAGCAAATCTTTTGCACCGCCGCTGCATCAGAAAAGTGACGCACAGTGGCGCAAAAGAGGCATACACCTATCATAAATCTGTCCCTAGCATTTTAAATGATTAATTCAAGATGACGATAAGGTGTGGCCTATCCAGAGGTTTGTTTAAGGTGAGGCCTACTCAGGATTGCAGATCAAAGTTACACTTGATGAACAATACAGAGGAGATAATACATGTAAAGGCCTACCAATGAAGTAAGTTATGTCCACTTCATTGTGCCAGTCATCATAAATCTATCCCTATGCTTCTTATCTTGTTAGAGATGAACTGCCATATGTATCATCAAACTATTTTGCATTTCCTAAATAGCGAACTTTAAGGAATAAATAGCGATTCTTTACCATTCCTAATTTGCAATGAGCAAATTGCTAATTGCAAATTACTCATTCATTTCCATGGGCCAGGAGGCCCATAGGAATGAAATTGCAATTTGCGATTAGCAATTAGCTCATCGCAAATTAGGAATTTTTCCAAGGGTGCATGGGTGTCTCAAGAACACCCTGCTGCACCCCCTGAAAAAGAAATTTGGGGGCATATGGCGCACATACATGCCCTAAGGGCATGTATGGGCGTCATATGTCACCTTTTGTTTTTTGGAAAAAAAGCTTTTTGAAAAGAATTTGCAAATTACCACCAACTAGAAGTTGGTGGTAATTTGCAAATCCTTAATGGCATTTTTTGCATATTTTTTGTTTGATACATTGCATTTAAGAAATCACAAAATTTGCAAATCCTTCAGTGCAATCGCAAAATAAAGAATAGCAAATTTTGCTATTCCTTATTTTGCATCAAACTTGTTTGATACATACCATTTGTCTAATTAGCATTCGCAAAGGCCGAAATTCACAGAACTTCGGCCTTTGCAAATGCTAATTAGCTTCATACATATGGCCCCAAGTGAGGCCTGTCTTGCAACATGGTGCATCTTTTGCATCACTGCTGCATCAGTTTCATGTGGCACGGTGTTTTTTACACCATGACACATCTGCCTAAATGCATCAATTTGTAATTTTGTCGCCTCATAGCAAATCTTTTGCACCGCCGCTGCATCAGAAAAGTGACGCACAGTGGCGCAAAAGAGGCATACACCTATCATAAATCTGTCCCTAGCATTTTAAATGATTAATTCAGGATGACGATAAGGTGTGGCCTATCCAGAGGTTTGTTTAAGGTGAGGCCTACTCAGGATTGCAGATCAAAGTTACACTTGATGAACAATACAGAGGAGATAATATATGTAAAGGCCTACCAATGAAGTAAGTTATGTCCACTTCATTGTGCCAGTCATCATAAATCTATCCCTATGCTTCTTATCTTGTTAGAGATGAACTGCCATATGTATCATCAAACTATTTTGCATTTCCTAAATAGCGAATTTTAAGTTATAAATAGCGATTCTTTACCATTCCTAATTTGCAATGAGCAAATTGCTAATTGCAAATTACTCATTCATTTCCATGGGCCAGGAGGCCCATAGGAATGAAGGTGCAATTTGCGATTAGCAATTAGCTCATCGCAAATTAGGAATTTTTCCAAGGGTGCATGGGTGTCTCAAGAACACCCTGCTGCACCCCCTGAAAAAGAAATTTGGGGGCATATGGCGCACATACATGCCCTAAGGGCATGTATGGGCGTCATATGTCACCTTTTGTTTTTTGGAAAAAAAGCTTTTTGAAAAGAATTCGCAAATTACCACCAACTAGAAGTTGGTGGTAATTTGCAAATCCTTAATGGCATTTTTTGCATATTTTTTGTTTGATACATTGCATTTAAGGAATCGCAAAATTTGCAAATCCTTCAGTGCAATCGCAAAATAAAGAATAGCAAATTTTGCTATTCCTTATTTTGCATCAAACTTGTTTGATACATACCATTTGTCTAATTAGCATTTGCAAAGGCCGAAATTCACAGAACTTCGGCCTTTGCAAATGCTAATTAGCTTCATACATATGGCCCCAAGTGAGGCCTGTCTTGCAACATGGTGCATCTTTTGCATCACTGCTGCATCGGTTTCATGTGGCACGGTGTTTTTTACACCATGACACATCTGCCTAAATGCATCAATTTGTAATTTTGTCGCCTCATAGCAAATCTTTTGCACCGCCGCTGCATCACAAAAGTGACGCACAGTGGCGCAAAAGAGGCATACACCTATCATAAATCTGTCCCTAGCATTTTAAATGATTAATTCAGGATGACGATAAGGTGTGCCCTATCCAGAGGTTTGTTTAAGGTGAGGCCTACTCAGGATTGCAGATGAAAGTTACGCTTGATGAAGAATACAGAGGAGATAATACATGTAAAGCTCTACCAATGAAGTAAGTGATGTCCACTTCATTGCGCCAGTCATCATAAATGTATCCCTAAGCTTCTTATCTTGTTAGAGATGAACCGCCATATGTATCATCAAACTATTTAGCATTTCCAAAATAGCGAATTTTAAGGAATAAATAGCGATTCTTTACCATTCCTAATTTGCGATGAGCAAATTGCTAATTGCAAATTACCCATTCATTTCCATGGGCCAGGAGGCCCATAGGAATGAAGGTGCAATTTGCGATTAGCAATTAGCTCATCGCAAATTAGGAATTTTTCCAAAGGTGCAGGGGTGTCTCAAGAACACCCTGCTGCACCCCCTGAAAAAGAAATTTGGGGGCATATGGCGCACATACATGCCCTAAGGGCACGTATGGGCGTCATATGGCACCTTTTGTTTTTTGGAAAAAAAACTTTTTGAAAAGAATTCGCAAATTACCACCAACTAGAAGTTGGTGGTAATTTGCAAATCCTTAATGGCATTTTTTGCATATTTTTTGTTTGATACATTGCATTTAAGGAATCGCAAAATTTGCAAATCCTTCAGTGCAATCGCAAAATAAGGAATAGCAAATTTTGCTATTCCTTATTTTGCATCAAACTTGTTTGATACATACCATTTGTCTAATTAGCATTCGCAAAGGCTGAAATTCACAGAATTTTGGCCTTTGCGAATGCTAATTAGCTTGATACATATGGCCCCAAGTGAGGCCTGTCTTGCAACATGGTGCATCTTTTGCATCACTGCTGCATCGGTTTCATGTGGCACGTTTTTTTTACACCATGACACATCTGCCTAAATGCATCAATTTGTAATTTTGTCGCATCATAGCAAATCTTTTGCACCGCCGCTGCATCAGAAAAGTGACGCACAGTGGCGCAAAAGAGGCATACACCTATCATAAATCTGTCCCTAGCATTTTAAATGATTAATTCAGGATGACGATAAGGTGTGGCCTATCCAGAGGTTTGTTTAAGGTGAGGCCTACTCAGGATTGCAGATCAAAGTTACACTTGATGAACAATACAGAGGAGATAATACATGTAAAGGCCTACCAATGAAGTAAGTTATGTCCACTTCATTGTGCCAGTCATCATAAATCTATCCCTATGCTTCTTATCTTGTTAGAGATGAACTGCCATATGTATCATCAAACTATTTTGCATTTCCTAAATAGCGAACTTTAAGGAATAAATAGCGATTCTTTACCATTCCTAATTTGCAATGAGCAAATTGCTAATTGCAAATTACTCATTCATTTCCATGGGCCAGGAGGCCCATAGGAATGAAATTGCAATTTGCGATTAGCAATTAGCTCATCGCAAATTAGGAATTTTTCCAAGGGTGCATGGGTGTCTCAAGAACACCCTGCTGCACCCCCTGAAAAAGAAATTTGGGGGCATATGGCGCACATACATGCCCTAAGGGCATGTATGGGCGTCATATGTCACCTTTTGTTTTTTGGAAAAAAAGCTTTTTGAAAAGAACTCGCAAATTACCACCAACTAGAAGTTGGTGGTAATTTGCAAATCCTTAATGGCATTTTTTGCATATTTTTTGTTTGATACATTGCATTTAAGAAATCACAAAATTTGCAAATCCTTCAGTGCAATCGCAAAATAAAGAATAGCAAATTTTGCTATTCCTTATTTTGCATCAAACTTGTTTGATACATACCATTTGTCTAATTAGCATTCGCAAAGGCCGAAATTCACAGAACTTCGGCCTTTGCAAATGCTAATTAGCTTCATACATATGGCCCCAAGTGAGGCCTGTCTTGCAACATGGTGCATCTTTTGCATCACTGCTGCATCAGTTTCATGTGGCACGGTGTTTTTACACCATGACACATCTGCCTAAATGCATCAATTTGTAATTTTGTCGCCTCATAGCAAATCTTTTGCACCGCCGCTGCATCAGAAAAGTGACGCACAGTGGCGCAAAAGAGGCATACACCTATCATAAATCTGTCCCTAGCATTTTAAATGATTAATTCAGGATGACGATAAGGTGTGGCCTATCCAGAGGTTTGTTTAAGGTGAGGCCTACTCAGGATTGCAGATCAAAGTTACACTTGATGAACAATACAGAGGAGATAATACATGTAAAGGCCTACCAATGAAGTAAGTTATGTCCACTTCATTGTGCCAGTCATCATAAATCTATCCCTATGCTTCTTATCTTGTTAGA
This sequence comes from Lissotriton helveticus, assembly GCF_964261635.1. NCBI lineage: Eukaryota > Metazoa > Chordata > Amphibia > Caudata > Salamandridae > Lissotriton > Lissotriton helveticus. Next base: position 515,806,482 of record NC_136072.1, on the reverse strand, counting down.
GATGAACTGCCATATGTATCATCAAACTATTTTGCATTTCCTAAATAGCGAATTTTAAGGAATAAATAGCGATTCTTTACCATTCCTAATTTGCAATGAGCAAATTGCTAATTGCAAATTACTCATTCATTTCCATGGGCCAGGAGGCCCATAGGAATGAAGGTGCAATTTGCGATTAGCAATTAGCTCATCGCAAATTAGGAATTTTTCCAAGGGTGCATGGGTGTCTCAAGAACACCCTGCTGCACCCCCTGAAAAAGAAATTTGGGGGCATATGGCGCACATACATGCCCTAAGGGCATGTATGGGCGTCATATGTCACCTTTTGTTTTTTGGAAAAAAAGCTTTTTGAAAAGAATTCGCAAATTACCACCAACTAGAAGTTGGTGGTAATTTGTAAATCCTTAATGGCATTTTTTGCATATTTTTTGTTTGATACATTGCATTTAAGGAATCGCAAAATTTGCAAATCCTTCAGTGCAATCGCAAAATAAAGAATAGCAAATTTTGCTATTCCTTATTTTGCATCAAACTTGTTTGATACATACCATTTGTCTAATTAGCATTCGCAAAGGCCGAAATTCACAGAACTTCGGCCTTTGCAAATGCTAATTAGCTTCATACATATGGCCCCAAGTGAGGCCTGTCTTGCAACATGGTGCATCTTTTGCATCACTGCTGCATCGGTTTCATGTGGCACGGTGTTTTTTACACCATGACACATCTGCCTAAATGCATCAATTTGTAATTTTGTCGCCTCATAGCAAATCTTTTGCACCGCCGCTGCATCACAAAAGTGACGCACAGTGGCGCAAAAGAGGCATACACCTATCATAAATCTGTCCCTAGCATTTTAAATGATTAATTCAGGATGACGATAAGGTGTGCCCTATCCAGAGGTTTGTTTAAGGTGAAGCCTACTCAGGATTGCAGATGAAAGTTACGCTTGATGAAGAATACAGAGGAGATAATACATGTAAAGCTCTACCAATGAAGTAAGTGATGTCCACTTCATTGCGCCAGTCATCATAAATGTATCCCTAAGCTTCTTATCTTGTTAGAGATGAACCGCCATATGTATCATCAAACTATTTAGCATTTCCAAAATAGCGAATTTTAAGGAATAAATAGCGATTCTTTACCATTCCTAATTTGCGATGTGTGGAAAAGTAAATTTTGCCATGTTCTGTGTCCCTACGCCTCATCCATCATATGTTATGTGTGCATGACCAATATGCATATGTTATTCCCCATGTCCGATTAATGACGCAATTCCAGTTGTGTCCACCTTTAGTATGCTAGTTTCCAGTCCTCGTGAATACTACGAATATCAGGCCTATGTAAAGTTATGTTGCCACGTTTCTCAGTGTGCACGTTATTCCATTATAAAGTCCCCGTTTCCAGGCCTCAACAGGGCCCGGACCACAGATTCAGCTCCTGTCTCCTGAAAGCCTCGCTGAGGAGCGATACAGCCCCCACCTGTATCCTCGACCCTTCACTTACTTCCTGCCTCGCAGTGCCCGGTGCAGCTTGGCTCTGCCTCTGAGTCTGCCAAGAGTATGTTATGATTCCAGCTATCAGTTCAGTCCTCCTCTTCTGCATTCCTAAGCTACTGAACTGCATCAATAGTTTCCGTCATTGTCTAGCCTTCTCGTCTCCACGTTAGAGAAATACTGTATTAATGGTCATTTAATATTCTTCATCACGCACTACATGTAGAATAATGCATGGTCCAGTCTTAGAATCAAGTTAGCTTTTCCCCTCATGACTTCTAGTTTATATCAACATGTTCCCTAAACATCAGATACCAGATAGGGTTTAGGTACATGTCGCTCCGACCCTCCAGACTCTAGTCTCTGCTCCTAGCACAGAGTTCGTAGCCCCCAGCTTCTCCTAGTAACACGTCATTGCCAGTTTTCGCGCACCATTCGGTTAGAGGTCCCGGCTCCTTAGGTAGCCCCCTCCTATGTTTCCGCCCATTCATGACATATTCTGTTACGTTTGCATCACATGTCTAAATATACTCCCAGTTACACCTCTTTTTACTGTTATCTTTCGCGACTGCTACGCGTCACGCCTTCTGCTCCACCCACTGTTACGCCTACTGCAATGTAATGCTATGTGTTGCGCTATGTATATAAGTCAATGTATTATTATTAAAAGTTAGCGCGCTCATCCCAGACCAAGCCCCGGCAGCTGCTGGGCCCCAGTTGTCCTGCTGGGCCCTGTTACCTCTGTTCCTATGCAGGTTGTCCTGATCCTGTCCTTATGCTGTAATAAACCTGCAGAAACTCCTACTACCTCGAATCTTGACTCTTATTTTATTGAGCTATCTGTTATTCATTCATTCATCCAAAAATAGATCCGGTATTATTTATTTATATACCACATAATGGCGCCCGAACAGGGACTTGCCCTTTCCCCACGCGTCGGTGAAGCCACGCCGACCCCCTGACCCTCTGCAGCCGTGACGGAACCATACCGGCCACGTGCAGATATTTCTGCTTCAAGTATCCCTCAGGCCCACGGAGGAGACGGAGGAGGCGGTCCAGCATCCGAACGAGACGGTGGAGGAACGCGGCGAGTCCCGACCAGAGCCCAAGCCGAGAGTTCAAGGTCCGAGGTATCCGGAGGCCCACCCGTAACTGAAGTCCGAAGTCCGAAGTTCGTCGTCGTAGCAGTCCAGTCCCGTCCGAGGCCTTCCGTTCCGTGCTGCCCGGTGAGTACCATTGCTGGGGTAGTATCTAGACAGGACCAATCTAAATTGACTCCTGGTCCGTGGGTTGGTGGTGCCCAGACTCACAAACGAAGTGTCCACTTCGGTGGATGCGGGTTCTGACGTGTCTCTTTATGGGACCGGTATGTTCCGTACTGTTACAGCAGTGCATCCAGTAACTCTAGTCTGTTCCGTTCTCGAGAAAATTCTTGTATTTCTGTTCTCAGTATTCCAGGTAATATTCTGTTCGAACTGTCATTTATAATGTTGTTTAATGTCTTTCCAATGTCGTGGTATGCCTGAATTGTTTTCCTAATTGTTATTGTTTTTCGTGTATTGTATTGTGTTCCGATTCAAGTTTACAATGCCGCTCTTTTCCAAGTTACGTCAGTTAAAAACTAGAAAGGGTTTATTAGAGGAAGCAGTTCCTGTTCCGCCTAGGGACAGTCCAGGCCACTTTATGTATCAGAAACATGGCATAAGCGCCATATTGTATCTAGATTTATGGGTAGAGTATACCAAACAGTTAGAAGAAAAGTATAGATGGCCCGTATCGGGTACATGGGATGCCGAATGTATCATGCGAGTAGAAGAAGCATTATGGAAAAAGAAAGCCAGACAGTCACAAAAGGATGCCATCGAGTTATGGCGGAAAGAAGCGCACAGAAGAACGGAAAAGGAAGTCAGAAAGTCAGAGTTAAGTAGAGAATCCCAGGAACGAGCCCAAGAAAGAGAATTAATCGAGATAGGTGAACAAGTCAAAGCCGAACAGTCAGACAGACAGAGGCATGCCCTCATTAAGGGTATGTATCCTCTTCTTGCCGAAGGTGTGCCAAAAGCGACCCCAGAGGCATCCAGTAATTTCCCGCCACCATTAGTTCCGACCAAGCTACGTCACAAACCGACCGCAGCTGATATTTTTATTTCGTCCTATCTGGACGACACAGTCCCCGAATATGCAAATCCTGTTCGCGCTCCGCCAGTCCCTGTAAATCAGGCACTTCCCGCTCCTCTAGACACCGGGGTGCCCTTAACAGCTCCCCCGGCCCAGTCCGCTATACAAGTCCAGCCCACGTTACAATTACCGACCCTGCCAGGACGAAGAATGTCAGTCGACGATTCCAGTTTAGGGGCCGCGGGAGGAGGTCTTCCTCAAACCCCGCCGCCACACAAGCGTTTATCAGCACTCGAATTACATGCCCAAGCATCACAGCGTACTCCTAAAAGTAATAAGTCTGTCACAGAAATCAGACAAGCCCTTAACGAATGTGTCTATGATCCAGTTCCAGGCGAATATAATATGGTTTTATATTCCGTACGTGTAAGGAGAGTGACCGAGTATCTAGTCACCTTACCGAATATGAAAGAAGATCTAGACAGAATATATCGTTTCATCCGTACAGGGGATGATCCAGAAAGTATTGGCGAGATTATGTCTCAAAGAAAAGCCGAGATCCAGCTCATGATATTAAAGTTCCTGATCAATTGTCTAATAAGAGAACAAGATTACCCGTCTAAAGATTCTGCCGAAATGAGAATCCTGACAAGGTGGAGTGATAATATAGCCGAGGGTAAGCACAAGACCGTCGGTGCCATGGAGAATATGTACAAGAAAATTCGTAAAGAAATAATAAGGTTACACGAACAGCGTAAAGCAGCACAAGTAAGCGAGAAAGAAAGTATCTCTGATCCTGAAGAAGAGGACGAGAATCCCGCCAGAATAGCGTATGTAGGAAAATCTAGATTTCCAGATCGCCATTCACGCCTAGAACACAAGTCTATTTTTCATCATCCAGCACCAGAACAAGGTTCCCTAGAACAAGTATTTCAAGCTACCGATCACATTCTGAAATCACGAGTCGGTTACAGTGAATTAAGTACTATGCATGAACAAGAACTAGCCCGATCAGCAGTCCGATGGATTACTGATTCTACCACTTTTCCAGACGAAATAGTGGCACAAATGTTTCTGAAACTGCCCCCAGCCGAGCAACGACTGGTGGGTATGTATATGATCCAACACCTTATTACTCTGTATGAGGGTCAACATTCTGATCCAGGCCCGTTGCATGATATCCTGAACGAGTTACTCCAGTATAGATGGAGAGGTCTAGGTACCGATTTAATTAGTGTCATTCTAGAACAGCGCCACAAATATAGAACGTTCCTGAACCCGCATTTTGTTCATGTCTCACCCCCAGAAAGTAAACCATTCTACATAGACAGACAGAATCCGTTACGAGAGGTCCACCCAGTCCAAGGGGCGGGTGGCGTAATGCAACGAGTGTTTGTATACACTCCAATATCAAAGATGGAACTCCTTGAAATGAAGAAATTAATTCCCTGTCATGACAAAGATCCAGCAGGGTTCCATAGAGAATTAAAAGACATGCTCCGTATGGGAGAATACACTTACCCAGATATCATTAAAATGTTAAAGGTCCTGTTACCCGCAGGGGTATATGAAAAGTTAAAAGAAAAAGAATGGGAGGTGGGAGAGAAAAAGATCGATTGGGCAGCTCTAGAAGCTGAAGACAAGGCACGAGTACCAGGTACCGGTCTTGGAGATAAATGTAAAGAATTACCAGAATTATTGATTCAAGTTTTACCCAGATTATTGACAACGAGGAAGGAAGACTGGGATGCAATCTCAGCCTGTAAACAGAAACAAGATGAAGATATTAGTGATTTTTATTCTAGATTTGAGAAATGTTTCAGTATTAACAGTGGTCTCAAGACAAGTAGTGAGTCATACCCTCATCTTTTCGTTACCAAATTAGTCGAGAATTCAAGCCCACAAATTAAAAATCGAGTTTTGAAAGTCGAAAGCACCTGGCAAGCAAATACCCCGTCCCAGATGCTCCAGATGCTCCAGTACCACCAGAATAGAATCAGAGAAGAGCAAGAACACGAAAGAAAACGTATGAAAGACACGAAAATGAAAGTGCTAGTTGCACAATCTGTTCCTCAAGACAGTCAGAAGAGGGGTCCGAATCAAGCCAGTCATCCTGCAGCTCCCGTTAAAGGGAACTGCAATTATTGTAAACAGCCAGGTCATTTTATAAACGAGTGTGCAGTTCTGAAACATAACATAGCTACTGGTAAGACTAAAGAAAGACCACGTCCGCCTAGACAAGAACAAGTTTCACAGATTCCTCAGTCACAGAATGCACAACAGACAGTTACAGTACCGCAGCCTATCGCTGCAACACAGCACGTTACATCGCAGATGTACCAGTATGCACAGTCTGAGTATCCAGAGTACCAGTCATATTCATGAAACAGCCTAGAGAGGGAGGTAGGCTTGCCTCTCATCGAGATACCTGTAGATCAAGAAGGTCCCTATGTTCACAGTCAAGTATTAGGGAAAGATAGAAAGTTTTTGATCGATACAGGGGCAAGTAGGACCACAATTAGTCATGCCGAAGTTCCAGGGGCTCCGCTCTCAGGCTCAAGAAATGTTTCCCTCGGATTTTCAGGAAAGCCAATAGTTAATGAGATATCAAAGCCAGTCACTCTAGAAGTAGGTCCATTGTCCCGTACTACTGATCTGTTACTTACTAAGTCATGTCCAGAAAATCTATTAGGCATTAAGACACTGAAAGAATTAGGTGCAGTTATTTGCTGTTCCCCAGAGGGAATACGTCTGTTCCTACGTGACTTCAAGGGTCACTATGTATTACGAGATTTTGATTCAAGATTGTCTAAAGTTCCACAGCATTTATGGGCGCAAGGTCCAACTGATGTAGGTTACATGCAAATCACACCCCATCGTGTGACTCTCAAGCCAGGTGTAGTGTTACCACGAATCAGACAGTACAGATTGCCACCTGAGGCTGTAGCAGCCTTATCCAAAATTATTGACGAGCTCATGGCTCAAGGAGTAGTTGTAGAAACTGACTCCAATGTATGTAATTCTCCGATCATTCCAGTCATGAAACGTACTGATCCAAATGCACCCCCAGTATATCGATTAGTGATTGATTTACGAGAGCTTAATAAATGTATTATTCCTCAGTATCCAGTTGTCCCAGACATCTCTTCCCTGTTAACAGCCATTGATTCCGAAGCCATGTTTTTCACTGTCATTGACCTCAAGAATGCATTTTTTAGTGTTCCCATTCATCCAGACAGCCAGTTTCTTTTCGGATTTTGTTTAAATGGAAGGAGCTATATGTTTACACGCGCTCCTCAAGGTTTCACAGAAAGTCCTAGTATTTACAGTCAAGCACTTAAGAGACAACTAGACAACATTCACATGCCAACTGACACTGCCCTGCTCCAGTATGTCGATGATCTACTGATCACAGCCCGTTCTGAACGTGCTTGCGAGCGAGCATCGCTTACAGTTCTGTATTTCCTAGCCGAGATGGGGCACAAGGTGTCACCTTCGAAGCTTCAATTCTGTGTCCAGCAAGTGGTATACTTAGGACACTTACTGTCCAAGAGGGGTAGGCAGTTGACACCCGACCGTATCCAGTTAATAGCGAGTCTTCCCCAGCCCAGAACCCAGAAGGAGGTACGTGCCTTTATCGGCCTTACTTCTTATTGTAGACAATGGATTCCCCAGTATGCATTTCTAGCCAAGCCACTGATACAGTTAACGACACAGGAGGCAGCCGTATCGACTGTCCTCCCTTGGACATCTGAACATACACTTAGTTTCAACGAGTTAAAGAAAGCTTTATGTCAAGCTCCAGTTCTAGCTACACCGAACTACAGTAAGCCTTTTACACTTTTCGTTACTGAACGCGAAGGTACAGCATTATCTGTTCTCACACAAGATCAAGCAGGACAATACAAGCCCTGTGCTTATTTTTCGAGCACATTAGATCCAGTCGCCCAGGCGTTGCCTGCGTGCCTCAAGTCAGTTGCAGCCACAGCACTAGCTATCAGACAAAGTGATTCCATAGTTTTAGGGCATTCCCTGACAGTACAAGTTCCACATTCAGTAGAAGTTCTTTTAAATCGAACACAAACACAGCACTTGACAATTGCACGTTTAACAGGTTATGAATTGACACTGTTCCAGCCACACATAGAAATTAGACGCTGCAACGTCCTGAATCCTGCTACACTGTTACCATCAGTTAGTTCAAATCCTGACCCACATGACTGTGTGGAAGTAGTCAACATTACGACAAAGCCAAGACAAGACCTGACAGACATTCCGTTACCAGATCCCGACTTGACACTTTATGTGGATGGTTCATGTATGAGAACTAGTACAGGAGAACTAGTCGCCGCGTATGCAGTAACTACTGACACCGAAGTTATTGAAACACACCGTATTGATACCCTGTCCGCTCAAGCAGCAGAGCTAGTCGCTCTGACACAAGCCTGTATACATGCCAAGAACCTGAAAGTTAATGTTTACACAGATTCACGTTACGCATTCGGAGTTGTACACGACTTCGGAGTGCTCTGGCAGGAGAGAGGTTTCATGACTTCTCATGGAACCAAGATTCAGCATGGTCTCCTTATTCAAGCCCTGTTAGATGCCATACATTTACCGACATCCATTGCCATCATGAAATGTAAAGCACATACGAAAGTTACTGACATTATTTCTCAAGGTAATGATCTAGCAGATCGCACAGCCAAGCTTACAGCACAGACTCCAGACAGTCCAGTTAACATGACACATACTCCAGATCCGATTACATGCATGACAGTTAAGGACCCTACACAAGATGTCATAGATATCCAGTTACATGCTACTCCCGATGAAATCAAGAAATGGTCTGAACAAGGAGGGGTCCAGACAGATCAAGGATGGTTAACGAAGGGTCGAGCCACATGGTTTCTCCCCGATTCTATGGTTCAAGTCATTATTAATACCGCACATAGTCCAGCACATTTAGGAGAAAAAGCTATGTTAGACAGTATCCAGAACATTTGGTTCAACAAGCATTTACGAGCTGCAGCCAAGCAGAAAGTCCGTACCTGTATGATATGTTGTCAGTTTAATCCAGGTAAAAGTGTCCCGGTGGAACAAGGTGGTTTCCAGCCCCCTGACCACCCTTTTGAGGTCCTCCAGATGGATTATATTCAGATGGAGCGATGTCGAGGTTTCAAGTATGTCCTTGTAGTTGTATGCGCTTTGTCCAGGTGGACAGAAGCATATCCAGTCCCAGATTACACAGCCGCGACCACTGCCAAGCAGTTGGTTCGTGAATTCTTCCCTAGATATGGACTCCCTAGAGTCGTATATTCTGATAACGGTCAGCCATTCTCATCCGAACTCATGAAGCATGTTTCCCTGTTGTTAGGGTACCAGTGGAAGTTTCATTGTGTACGCCATCCTGAAGCAGCCGGTCTGGTAGAGAGACATAATCAGACCCTGAAAATCCGTATTGCCAAAGTCTGTAAAGAAAAAGGTGTGGACTGGCTAGTAGCTCTGCCAGTCGCCCTGTTTTATATGCGCATGGTCGCACATTCCAGATCAGGTCTGTCCCCGTATGAGGTCGTATTCGGCCGCCCCCCTAACATGTGGGGTACTCCTAGACCCCGAAGTATTACCGATGTTTCATGTAATATGCTGACAGATTACCTAGCTTCCTTGATGTCTGCCCTCAACTCATGTCGTTCACAGGTTGCCGCCGCATTTCCAGACAATACCGAGGTGGCACCGCACGAGATCGTTCCAGGCTCCTTGGTGATGATCAGAAATTTTGACAGATCAAGTCCGCTGGAACCACGTTGGAAGGAGCCACGTCAGGTCCTCCTCACCACCCGTACAGCCGTCAAGTTGGAAGGCAGAAAAGGATGGATCCATCTGTCCCATGTTAAACTTTTTAAAGGATTGAAATCCGTTTCTAAAAACATTTCCAAGGATTCCCAAGATTCGAAAGACTGTCAAGACATTATTTTAAAGGACTGTCCCGCACAAGACATTATTACAACCCCTCCCTTGGTAGAGAAAACTCCGCAGCAGGAGTATAAGTTAAAGCTCAGGTCTAGTAAAATAAGTCAGTCAGTTTGATTGTATAAGTCCTCCCCTAGGTGAAACGGTTAGACTGTTTCTGACATGTATAAAATAGACCCCCATAGTGAGAGAGTCAGTCAAAGTTCAATCAGATGTATCGTTTTTCTGAGTTTCATATTATTCATCAGCATAATGATTTCCTGCACCAGCTATGCGTTCTATCTGTATTTTCCAGTTCCTCCTGTAAATATGTCTGCTAATGCTACAGTAGAGCACACGTTTAGTGATCTGCCTCCTCACGAATATTCATACCGCCTCGCTATGCGCAACAACACATTTATCCGTATGTTACATTATTCACACCAGACCAGCAATGCCACTAATTGTTGGGTGTGTGGTCGACTCCCCCCTTTCCAGACACCGAAAGGAGTTCTGCCACTCTTTCCTTATCCATTCTCACACAATGGTTCGTGTGGAGCATGGTCCACGTTAACGTCATCCTCAACAGATATGTCTTTTCTTAACAGTACATGTTTTCCAGACAAGAAAGGTTTCCCCCACAGAACAGGTTTAGATCTAGAAAATGAAGTATATAATTTAGGTAATTATTCGTCGAATTTTATGGTCCTGAATGTTCAGTCTGATACTACTCCAGACTTACCTGCTATTTCAGTATTACCAGTCAAAGGCGAATTATGTGTCCGTAGTTATGGTTCCGTACATGTAGGTCATAGTGAATGTACTACTGTTGTCCAGTATAGTGACAGTGGGAAATCTGTTTTCAAAGCTTCACGTCATTCTTATTTTATTTGTGGTCAGACCGCATATGTCCGACTGCCCCTCGATTGGGAGGGAACCTGTTACATTGCTTTCCTACTGCCACCTGTTTTTCTAGCTCCATCTGATTATCACAGAAACACACATCTAGTACACATTAGACATAGAAGGGAGTCCCCAATTGTCGATTATACTGAAACTACTCTAGAACAGTATACAGATTTCAATAAAGGTTTCTTCTTCTTTGTAGGACCTGTCCAGAATAGTAAACTGATCCGTAGGTTAACAAGAACCCTTGAAGCTGTAGTAAATGAGACTGCCTCTGCTCTAGGTAACCTAACCGAAGAACAATCTGCTATGAGATTTGTCGTTTTGCAAAATCGTCTCGTCCTTGACGTCATACTGGCCGATAGGGGCGGGGCCTGTAGAGTCATCGGATCTAGTTGCTGTATTTTCATTCCAAATAACGCGCCGTCTGTTTATTCAGCTATAACCAGACTCCATAAAATTGCCCATCTGTTACATCAAGATCCAGGCACCTGGACATGGTCCGGTTGGTTCTGGAATATAATTTCCGCATGGGGATGGAAAGTCCTGTCCTTTTTAGGTATTGCAGTAACGATCATATTTAGCTGCTGCCTCTGTATACAATGTGGCCCTGCGATTTGCAGCATGTGTGCTACCTCTTGTATTCCTAGTCCCAAGCCCCGTTCTAAATCCCGTTCCAAGACAATTCGAGACGAGCAAATGGTACTGTATGAAATGATAGATGGTATCATGAAAATTGATGTTTCCTGATGGAAACGTAGTGACAAGGAGGGAATGTGGAAAAGTAAATTTTGCCATGTTCTGTGTCCCTACGCCTCATCCATCATATGTTATGTGTGCATGACCAATATGCATATGTTATTCCCCATGTCCGATTAATGACGCAATTCCAGTTGTGTCCACCTTTAGTATGCTAGTTTCCAGTCCTCGTGAATACTACGAATATCAGGCCTATGTAAAGTTATGTTGCCACGTTTCTCAGTGTGCACGTTATTCCATTATAAAGTCCCCGTTTCCAGGCCTCAACAGGGCCCGGACCACAGATTCAGCTCCTGTCTCCTGAAAGCCTCGCTGAGGAGCGATACAGCCCCCACCTGTATCCTCGACCCTTCACTTACTTCCTGCCTCGCAGTGCCCGGTGCAGCTTGGCTCTGCCTCTGAGTCTGCCAAGAGTATGTTATGATTCCAGCTATCAGTTCAGTCCTCCTCTTCTGCATTCCTAAGCTACTGAACTGCATCAATAGTTTCCGTCATTGTCTAGCCTTCTCGTCTCCACGTTAGAGAAATACTGTATTAATGGTCATTTAATATTCTTCATCACGCACTACATGTAGAATAATGCATGGTCCAGTCTTAGAATCAAGTTAGCTTTTCCCCTCATGACTTCTAGTTTATATCAACATGTTCCCTAAACATCAGATACCAGATAGGGTTTAGGTACATGTCGCTCCGACCCTCCAGACTCTAGTCTCTGCTCCTAGCACAGAGTTCGTAGCCCCCAGCTTCTCCTAGTAACACGTCATTGCCAGTTTTCGCGCACCATTCGGTTAGAGGTCCCGGCTCCTTAGGTAGCCCCCTCCTATGTTTCCGCCCATTCATGACATATTCTGTTACGTTTGCATCACATGTCTAAATATACTCCCAGTTACACCTCTTTTTACTGTTATCTTTCGCGACTGCTACGCGTCACGCCTTCTGCTCCACCCACTGTTACGCCTACTGCAATGTAATGCTATGTGTTGCGCTATGTATATAAGTCAATGTATTATTATTAAAAGTTAGCGCGCTCATCCCAGACCAAGCCCCGGCAGCTGCTGGGCCCCAGTTGTCCTGCTGGGCCCTGTTACCTCTGTTCCTATGCAGGTTGTCCTGATCCTGTCCTTATGCTGTAATAAACCTGCAGAAACTCCTACTACCTCGAATCTTGACTCTTATTTTATTGAGCTATCTGTTATTCATTCATTCATCCAAAAATAGATCCGGTATTATTTATTTATATACCACAGATGAGCAAATTGCTAATTGCAAATTACCCATTCATTTCCATGGGCCAGGAGGCCCATAGGAATGAAGGTGCAATTTGCGATTAGCAATTAGCTCATCGCAAATTAGGAATTTTTCCAAAGGTGCAGGGGTGTCTCAAGAACACCCTGCTGCACCCCTGAAAAAGAAATTTGGGGGCATATGGCACACATAAATTTTAACAACATTCCTTTACCTCAAAAACGATTTTCAAGTCATAATTTGAAAACACTGCCCACGGGGAAATGACTTAAAATGTCCTTAAGACACATGAAAGTGTTTTTTTAAAGCCTTTGCAAGTTTTTGGGTCACTTTTAACATGGCTATGTAACTCAAACAGTCAAAATCTAAATTTACCATGCACAGGTGGGACCATATTTACAAGGAATGTGCCCCACGGGGAAAGGTCTTTTAATGTAATATGGGAAAAATGACATCAGAGACACTGAAATGCCTTATAAAGAAGCATACACCATTATATCCTTGTCATAAATTTACAAACCATTCCTTTTCCCCAAAAACGATTTTCAAATCATAATTTGAAAACACTGCACATGGGGAAATGACTTAAAATGTCCTTAAGACACATTAAAGCGTTTTTTGATTGCCTTTCCAGCATGGTTGGGTCACTTTTAACATGGCTATGTAACATAAACATTCAAAATCTAAATTTGCCATGCACAGGTGGGAGCATATTTACAAGGAATGTGCCCCACGGGGAAAGGTCTTTTAATGTAATATGGGAAAAATGACATCAGAGACACTGAAATGCCTTATAAAGAAGCATACACCATTATGTCCTTGTCATAAATTTAAAAACCATTCCTTTTCCCCAAAAACGATTTTCAAATCATAATTTCAAAACACTGCACATGGAGAAATGACTTAAAATGTCCTTAAGACACATGAAAGCGTTTTTTGATTGCCTTTCCAGCATGGTTGTGTCACTTTTAACATGGCTATGTAACGCAAACATTCAAAATCTAAATTTGCCATGCACAGGTGGGAGCATATTTACAAGCAATTTGCTCCACAGAGAAAGGTCTTACATTAAAATGGGAAAAATAACATCAGAGACACTCAATTGCCTTATAAAGAAGCATACACCATTATGTCCTTGTCATAAATATTATAACCATTCATTTTCCTCAAAAACGATTTTCAAGTCATAATTTGAAAAGACTCCACAGCTCCTATGCACAATAACACCCTGTCAGTACTAATACTTCACATTTTCTCCAATTACATTTTCTCAAAGAAACAAAATCTATTTGTAAAACACTTGAGACAAAGCAACATTTGAAAAACACAACTTTCTTCATAATTTTCTCCTTAAAGCACACTATTCTCTATCTAAATTAAAGAAATCTTTTCTCACCTTAGCAAATACTTTGAGTTTCAAAACAGTCTCAGAAACACACCAATTTGTCTTCAGCAGAGCAAAAGGTATGCACTCCAGAGTCTGCAGCTATCAAAAGCACAGAAATGCTGTAATTCTTCACACATATCTCTCATGTCACCCAATCAAAACTCTTCCCTCACTTTTTTCAAATCAAAACCCTTCCACCCTCTGCCCTTTCTGCCTTTTTTGCATAGCAACCACCTCCTTGAAGGCCTCTGGTGTTTGCAAGTTCACACAACAATGTTGCAATTGAACTCTGAACTCTCAGTGCACCTCATATCCAGTGCATTCTTTCATTTAATGATTTTTTCTTGACCACTCAAAATACATCTTTCAAAGAACTCATCCATGCACCCTAACTTTCTGTTTTCAGCAATCAAAATCCACCAATCACTGTTACTGCTTCATTAACACAGAAACTCCACCGTTTTTTTCATTTTAAACTCTTATTTTTTCAACTGCCATTTCATTGCCACACTTCATCTGACTGCAGGAGAACCTTCTCTCACCATGTTTTCTGTCTGGATTGTTGGACATACTTACATCTATTGGGCTCATAGGTATGCTGAGAACAGGAATTTACCTAACCTCAATTTACAAGATGTGGAAATTAAGTGGTTTGGCCACAGAGGATTAAAATGTCACCAATTGATACCATTGGTGAAAACCTTTATGCATTTGCCAAAACCTGACCTGTTAATTGTGCACTGTGGAGGTAATGATTTGGGCACTTTGACTGGGGTAGGTCTGCAAATGCTTTTAAAGGACACCTTTGAGCAATTAATGGCACTTTTTCCTCAGACTGCCTTGGTATATTCAAATATATGCCAAAGACAGAAATGGAGGTGGTCAAACCAATTTTGTCCACAAATTGAGAAGTCGAGGAAGCATGTAAACAAATCTGTTTCAGCTTACATGAGAGACCATGGAATGGGCTCCCTGTACAACAATAACTTGCGTTACTACATGCAAGATATCTACAGAGGAGATGGAGTTCACTTCTCAGATGAGGGCAACAGAATTTTCATTCTGAATTTAAGACTGTGCATTGGTACCTACTTATAAGTACCTAAATGTACCATAAACCCAAAAGCTCTTCTCAGAGCTACCCTACATCTGATCACTCACAATTATTATTTTACTCTAACATTTTTCACTAATTTTCAACAAAGTACGCTCCCTGGGGCGCTACCCGGTACGCGAACCGGGAGCTAACCTCGCTAAATTTTTTAAAAAATCGGTTTTTTTCGCACATATGGGCCTCCTCAGCCACCCTCAGAAAACCTAGGGGGTCAAGATAAGTCTACCGTGCCCCCTTCTACCCATTCTGAACATTATTTGCCCTCCATCTTGTATCTTAATTCGACCGAAACACAAAATAGTGGACTCCCGTAACGCTTAAGGTTCGCGAACCGGGGCGCTCGCCAGTTCGCGTACCGGGTCGCTCCCTGGGAAGCGCACCATCAAAAAAGGTGGGAAAGTAGTTTACAGAAAAGCGACTGGAGACAATTTCACCAAATATAGATTAGCTCATACTACATACAAATGCCTACCATTTTCACAAATTTGATTGAAATTCCATTTAACCATTTAGCCTGTAGACCTCTCTAAATACCCTGAGGTAAATTACTTCACAAAACACATCTGAAGTGTTGGAATTGACAACCAATTAAAATGTTACTTTCATTTTCTACTTTTTTTACCTGACATTTGATTGGCTATGTACCTGAATATATATAAAGGAAGAGAGAGAAACACAGCCATTTTGACTACTACTTCCAGAACTACATTGCAAGATCATTTTCACTCACAACTTAAACTTGTTTTTAGAAGGTGAGATATTATTTTATAAATTTGAAAACATTTTCAGATAGTTATATACTATCCCTCTGTAAGAGTTAGACATTGAGAAAGGCTTCTTTATTATAATTATGGATTGATTTAGGTTTCTGTGGTATAATTATGAATTTACTTAGGCTTCTTCACAGGCACTTTTTAATAGTACTACTTCACGCCTGAAACCATACAGTGCCCATAGATTACTTCTCTGTTATAAACTCACAAGTACCTGTCTGAACTTAAACCCAACAGTGCCCTATCTCTACTGATATATTTATTTTTTATGCAAATTACAGCAATAAAATGGAAGGTGAGCAGAATGTTTCCTTCGAAATTGTTCTGGAGAACAACACAGAAAAAGATATTGAGGACAATGATGACTCAGATTTCATGGATGAATCACGGGACCATGAATTAGTTCAATGTGTAGAATCTGTGGATCATTTACTTCATTATGATGACGGTCAAATGTGGGAACTTATGTTCACTCAACAAGAGGACATATCGGACAGTCAAATGCTAGACGTTCTATTAAATTTTGAAAAACAATCCGAAAAATAAAATTGTATGTAATATTAAAAAATTGTTTGAGTCTTTAATCATTTTTATATGTAATTCATAAACTAGTTAATTGTTAGAAATGTTATTAAATGTTCAAACACAATCACAATAATAAATAATTGCTTAAAAAATAAAAAAATTAAAAAATAATCAACAAAACCAACAATCAATTAACATACAGTATTTGAAAAGTCTATCATTCTTTTTTCCTTATAGTACGCTGCCCAGAACGCTTCCCGGTTCGTTTTTTTTTTTTTGCCCCGCGGGGCCCTTTTAAAGCCTCCACATTAAACCTAGGGGGTCAGGGAGGATCTACTATGCCCCCTTATGGTCATTTCCCCCTTTGTTTTGGCCTCCTCTTATCTCTCAATCCTACCGAGAGACAAGATGGCGGCCGCTCCGGACTGTTTAGAATGTTGACAGACACCGGAGAGCCAATCAGCTTCGCTACGCGAAGTTCCGTTACGCGTAAAGTCCGCGAACCGGAGCGCTGCCCGGTCCGCTGTTACAGATATATATCTTTTTTTGAACGTTAATTTCTCAAAATCCACTGAAGCACATATATTGAGACCTAGTAAAGGCACATCGGGCTACCAGTCCCTACAATTTTGCCAAGTTTCGTGGAAATCCATTCAGCCGTTCGGGCTAAAAGTGAGGCCAACCGCCCTATGGAAAACTCAATGTTAAAAACACGTTTTGGGACCCCCCTTTTTTCTCGGCCCCCCCTTGACGAACCCCCCCCAAATTTTCAGGGGCTGCTTAGAAACAGAATGTTCCATTTTCCAGAACATTTCAGCCAATTCCGTCCACAAACACCAAAGTTATTAGACATAGAATTTTCAAAAATGCCATAGGGAAAAAATCCTAACTATATATACCTACTGGCGACCGCCAGTAGGTAATATATATATATATATATATATATATATATATATATATATATATATATATATATTCTTGCTCCAAAATCCAATCACAATCCTGTGAAATTAGACAACAGCACTCGCAGGGGGGTATAAAGCCAACGATTCTTTATTTGGCTACCAGCACAGACAAGACGCGTTTCGGCGATGAGCCTTCGTCAATTGCAAATGTAAACGCGCCGCCATTGCATTTAAAACACACAGTGTAATCGTCACAGTGGGTCATGGCATCAACATGAAAAAGGGACTATCTAATGGCTAAAATCGCGCCATCTTGGAAGTCCTTTTTACATACAGAAAACGGAAAAATACATATCATTTTCCTTTTCATTTGTAGTCTAGGGTATGGGTGCATTGGGTAAAGTACATACTTTACTCCATTCGATATATATATATATCCACAGTCCCCATACATGAGATCTCGCCCTGGATGGGCACATTTTGTCACCAATTCATCTTGCCCTCAGATGGGCTA
This sequence comes from Lissotriton helveticus, assembly GCF_964261635.1. Classification (NCBI taxonomy): domain Eukaryota; kingdom Metazoa; phylum Chordata; class Amphibia; order Caudata; family Salamandridae; genus Lissotriton; species Lissotriton helveticus. The sequence goes on along the minus strand of NC_136072.1, from coordinate 515,788,791 downwards.
TGCCATGATAAACATCCATTACTGACATGATTACTTACTGGAATTTATAAAAGACAGTTCATGAAGCAAAACTATAGTATAATAAGAGAAAAATTTCAGAGGTGAAAAAAGAAAAGAAAAGAAACGAAGAAAAAGGAACAAGAAAGAGCACAGTACAGTTCATATTTACATTTGATGATCAGAGATACAGTTATTAGAAATATCTACAGAGTATTAATATCCTAAATGGACTGCTAAATCTTCATGTGTATTAAGTCCCAATGGACTCTTGCTCTGTAGGTCTATGATATAGCGTGACTCAAGCCGCCGTAATTTCTGTAAGCGGTCTCCACCACGTGGTAGAGGTGGCACACTATCCAGACAAAAGTAGGCCAACAGATCCCTGTTGCGTCCATGCATTTTGTCGAAGTGTCTTGCCACCGGGTAGGATTCATCTAAATTGCTGATGGCACGCATGTGCTCCAGTATACGTAATTTAACCGGATTAATGGTACTCCCAACGTATTTTAATCCACAGGGACATATCAAACAATAGATGGCATAGGGTGTTGTACACGTTAGAAACTTTTTTATGCTTTTAGGGTTTTTTACACCTGGAATTTCATAGGTAAGGGTCCTTTTGCTGATTTTACAGGCCTTACACCGACCACATGGAAAGAAACGATTAAGAGGTATCTTATTGGATACATTGGATTTTACCATTAGATGACTATGTACTAGATCATCCTTTAGAGCTCTAGCTTTACGGTAAGTGACCAGCGGATTGGTAGGTAAATCCTCCCTGATGACATTATCCGCTAGTAATATATTCCAATTCTTTTTAAGAATTTTTCGGACCTGTTCTGAATTCTGAGAATAGGTCGTAATTAATCTGAAGGTCTTATGATTCTGTTTTTTGGTTTCTTTCGGTTTCAGTAGTTCTAGTCTAGATCTTTTACTGACTTTATCCAGAGCTTGTTTGAGTACTCCCTCTTTGTAACCCCTCACCTTGAATCTGTTTATACACAGCTTAGCTGCTTTATCAAATTCTGTTTCGGTGGAGCTGTTTCTTTTAAGTCTTAAAAGTTCCCCATAAGGAATACTCTTAATTAGTTTTTTAGGATGATGGCTTGTTGCGTGTAGTGTACAATTCCCCGCTGTGGCCTTACGATACAATTTAGTATGCAACTGCCCCTCTTCCACACAAATGGTCAGATCTAAAAAATTTACCACTGAGTCACTTATTTCACCACTGAATCTCAGATTCAAGTTGTTGTCATTCAATACATCCACATATGTAGTCGCTTCCTCTACCGTCCCTTCAAATATAATTAACAGATCGTCAATATAACGATTCCAAGATTTAATTCTCCCATTCCATAAGGCATTGTTGTCATTCCAGGCTATATGTTCCTCCCACCAGCCTACGCACAGATTAGCGTAGCTGGGGGAGGAGCAAGAACCCATGGCTACACCTGACTGTTGTTTGTACAGTTGTCCTTTAAAAACAAAGATGTTATTGTTCAGGCCAAAAGTTATAAAATCCATGAGCATTTTATTGTGTTCAAAGTATTCCACATCTCTTGTTTGTAGAAAACTATGTATGGCCCGTAACCCGTCAGTGTGTACAATGCTTGTATATAAACTGGTAATATCCATTACCATCATACAATATCCTTGTTTCCATGTAAACTCATTTAGTACATTCAAAAGATGAGTGGTATCCTTCAAGTACGACTTCAGTGCAACTACAAATGGAAACAGAAATGAGTCTACATACATAGAGAGATGTTCTGTTAACCCCCCTAATGAGGACACAATCGGGCGTCCAGGAGGATTAGTACTGTCTTTGTGTACCTTAGGAAGGTGGTAGAACGTGGGTGTAATAGGATTCATACAACGAAGAAACAAAAATTCATCACTATTTAGCATGTCTTTATTGTACCATTTGGTGATGATGTCATGGTAGTCTCTTATGCTATTTTGATAGTCAGAATTCGTGATTTTTAAATAGCATGTAGTATCATTTAATTGTCTGAATGCTTCCTTTTCATATTGTGAGACTGTCATAAGCACAATATTCCCTCCTTTATCAGATGGTTTGCATATCAGAGAGGAATCATCACAGAGTTTTTTGAAAGCCATTTGTTGTTGTTTATTGAAATTCATATTTCCATCCTTTTGATACTGTACATCGTGTCTTAGTTTTTTTAGATCTTTAATCACTGTTTCCGAAAATATATCTATGGCATCCGTCATTGTTGGAGGCATGAAGACTGATGCTGGTTTGAAAGAGGAAATTCCTCCTTTAAGTTGGACATCCATTGCAGAAACCATTTGAGTATTTGTCATATTTACACTTTCCTCACCCAAGCTTTCTGCTCTCAATTGCTCCATGGTAATAATCCCACTTAGATCTTTGCATAGAAGGCCTTCTGTGCACTCTTGTCGAGCTTTCTTGGTATTTGGTTTGGTTAGTGTAGGTTTCAGTTTATAAAATTTATGTAATTTTAACTTTCTCACAAATTTGAAAAGGTCAATGCGTGTCTGAGCAAATTCAAATTTCCTCTGCGGACAAAAGGAGACCGCTTACAGAAATTACGGCGGCTTGAGTCACGCTATATCATAGACCTACAGAGCAAGAGTCCATTGGGACTTAATACACATGAAGATTTAGCAGTCCATTTAGGATATTGATACTCTGTAGATATTTCAAATAACTGTATCTCTGATCATCAAATGTAAATATGAACTGTACTGTGCTTCTTTCTTGTTCCTTTTTCTTCGTTTCTTTTCTTTTCTTTTTTCACCTCTGAAATTTTTCTCTTATTATACTATAGTTTTGCTTCATGAACTGTCTTTTATAAATTCCAGTAAGTAATCATGTCAGTAATGGATGTTTATCATGGCATAGCCCATCTGAGGGCAAGATGAATTGGTGACAAAATGTGCCCATCCAGGGCGAGATCTCATGTATGGGGACTGTGGATATATATATATATCGAATGGAGTAAAGTATGTACTTTACCCAATGCACCCATACCCTAGACTACAAATGAAAAGGAAAATGATATGTACTTTTCCGTTTTCTGTATGTAAAAAGGACTTCCAAGATGGCGCGATTTTAGCCATTAGATAGTCCCTTTTTCATGTTGATGCCATGACCCACTGTGACGATTACACTGTGTGTTTTAAATGCAATGGCGGCGCGTTTACATTTGCAATTGACGAAGGCTCATCGCCGAAACGCGTCTTGTCTGTGCTGGTAGCCAAATATAGAATCGTTGGCTTTATACCCCCCTGCGAGTGCTGTTGTCTAATTTCACAGGATTGTGATTGGATTTTGGAGCAAGAATCTATTGGATGGGCACACCCCCACCTGAAAGAGCACCCGCTCGCGAGTGCAGCAGGCTGGTGTACTTCTGGGAGCAAACATTTTACTTTCCAGCTGCACCATCTATTGGGAGAACGTGATTCTGGAGGACTGGGGATTGTCAGGAGTAAAATTGCCGGGACTGTTGTATTTTCTGCCTTCACGTCGGGTAACATCTGTGAGCAAAGACAGTCGACGAGTGGAAAACCGGTAAGCGGCAATAAAACTCCTATTTGTTTCCCCATATTTGGACTCAGAAAGTTATCACGTCTCACAAGTATATAGAGCGAAGGGGCTAGGCACTTACATCGTGAAGGAGCTGCGGCTGCGGCATCCTATATTTTAACTATGTTTTGTGAATCAGAACGTAAAGAAGCCGCGTTAGGCATGTTCAAAAAGAAGCAAAACAATGAAGGTTCCGACAGAGCGGGTCATAGTGAAATGCCCTCTACTTTAAACGCAAAGTTAACCTCCCTGGAACGCTTATATGAGCGGGAAATCCGTAAGTGGTGGGAGGCTACCTCCCTACAAAATTACATGGAGGTAAAACGTGTACCCAGAGGATTAAGAATCTACACTATACCTGCATACGAGAATCCGGATCCTTTGTTACTAGATGCTTGGGCAGAACACATAGCGGACTCCTGTCAAGGAATGTTAGTAATACTAATACGGTTTGCATGGAGTGACCGCGACAAAGCATTAGCCTCTATAAAGGATTTGGAGGAGGAATTGGAAAAGGAACGGGATCAAGAGAGCATTAAAGAAAAACGAGACCAAATGAAAAAACGATTAAAAGCATATGAACAAAAAATTAAACAACGAAAGGAAGAAAAGTTCGATCGGGACGAAAAGGACTACAGGTTGGGCAGAGTTTTAACTTTCTCGAAAAAATATGACAACCCCAGAAAAGAAATCCAGAAAAAACAAGCAGGACCACCGCCTACAGTACAGGAAACTTCAGAATCCGAAGTGACACCTGACGAGGATTCCACAGAGGAAGGAATGGGAGCCTCTACTTCCTCCCATTTTTACATGGAATTCCAAGTCATGAGGAAACAGCAGGAAGGCGGCAGCGGAAAACCCCCAGAACAAAGAGCGCCACGAGGAAAACGCGGAGGGGGGGCTGGGGTCAGAAAAGCAGTAAGTTCACCCCCAGTGACCAGGAGCAAAAAGACCTTCAACAAAAGGAATTAAATGGGATAGAAGATTTATCCATCATTAATTTGACGACGAAAACTTTAACAACGGAGGAAGAAACCATATTAAAACTAGGTCTTTCCTTTTGTCCGCAGAGGAAATTTGAATTTGCTCAGACACGCATTGACCTTTTCAAATTTGTGAGAAAGTTAAAATTACATAAATTTTATAAACTGAAACCTACACTAACCAAACCAAATACCAAGAAAGCTCGACAAGAGTGCACAGAAGGCCTTCTATGCAAAGATCTAAGTGGGATTATTACCATGGAGCAATTGAGAGCAGAAAGCTTGGGTGAGGAAAGTGTAAATATGACAAATACTCAAATGGTTTCTGCAATGGATGTCCAACTTAAAGGAGGAATTTCCTCTTTCAAACCAGCATCAGTCTTCATGCCTCCAACAATGACGGATGCCATAGATATATTTTCGGAAACAGTGATTAATGATCTAAAAAAACTAAGACACGATGTACAGTATCAAAAGGATGGAAATATGAATTTCAATAAACAACAACAAATGGCTTTCAAAAAACTCTGTGATGATTCCTCTCTGATATGCAAACCATCTGATAAAGGAGGGAATATTGTGCTTATGACAGTCTCACAATATGAAAAGGAAGCATTCAGACAATTAAATGATACTACATGCTATTTAAAAATCACGAATTCTGACTATCAAAATAGCATAAGAGACTACCATGACATCATCACCAAATGGTACAATAAAGACATGCTAAATAGTGATGAATTTTTGTTTCTTCGTTGTATGAATCCTATTACACCCACGTTCTACCACCTTCCTAAGGTACACAAAGACAGTACTAATCCTCCTGGACGCCCGATTGTGTCCTCATTAGGGGGGTTAACAGAACATCTCTCTATGTATGTAGACTCATTTCTGTTTCCATTTGTAGTTGCACTGAAGTCGTACTTGAAGGATACCACTCATCTTTTGAATGTACTAAATGAGTTTACATGGAAACAAGGATATTGTATGATGGTAATGGATATTACCAGTTTATATACAAGCATTGTACACACTGACGGGTTACGGGCCATACATAGTTTTCTACAAACAAGAGATGTGGAATACTTTGAACACAATAAAATGCTCATGGATTTTATAACTTTTGGCCTGAACAATAACATCTTTGTTTTTAAAGGACAACTGTACAAACAACAGTCAGGTGTAGCCATGGGTTCTTGCTCCTCCCCCAGCTACGCTAATCTGTGCGTAGGCTGGTGGGAGGAACATATAGCCTGGAATGACAACAATGCCTTATGGAATGGGAGAATTAAATCTTGGAATCGTTATATTGACGATCTGTTAATTATATTTGAAGGGACGGTAGAGGAAGCGACTACATATGTGGGTGTATTGAATGACAACAACTTGAATCTGAGATTCAGTGGTGAAATAAGTGACTCAGTGGTAAATTTTTTAGATCTGACCATTTGTGTGGAAGAGGGGCAGTTGCATACTAAATTGTATAGTAAGGCCACAGCGGGGAATTGTACACTACACGCAACAAGCCATCATCCTAAAAAACTAATTAAGAGTATTCCTTATGGGGAACTTTTAAGACTTAAAAGAAACAGCTCCACCGAAACAGAATTTGATAAAGCAGCTAAGCTGTGTATAAACAGATTCAAGGTGAGGGGTTACAAAGAGGGAGTACTCAAACAAGCTCTGGATAAAGTCAGTAAAAGATCTAGACTAGAACTACTGAAACCGAAAGAAACCAAAAAACAGAATCATAAGACCTTCAGATTAATTACGACCTATTCTCAGAATTCAGAACAGGTCCGAAAAATTCTTAAAAAGAATTGGAATATATTACTAGCGGATAATGTCATCAGGGAGGATTTACCTACCAATCCGCTGGTCACTTACCGTAAAGCTAGAGCTCTAAAGGATGATCTAGTACATAGTCATCTAATGGTAAAATCCAATGTATCCAATAAGATACCTCTTAATCGTTTCTTTCCATGTGGTCGGTGTAAGGCCTGTAAAATCAGCAAAAGGACCCTTACCTATGAAATTCCAGGTGTAAAAACCCCTAAAAGCATAAAAAAGTTTCTAACGTGTACAACACCCTATGCCATCTATTGTTTGATATGTCCCTGTGGATTAAAATACGTTGGGAGTACCATTAATCCGGTTAAATTACCTATACTGGAGCACATGCGTGCCATCAGCAATTTAGATGAATCCTACCCGGTGGCAAGACACTTCGACAAAATGCATGGACGCAACAGGGATCTGTTGGCCTACTTTTGTCTGGATAGTGTGCCACCTCTACCACGTGGTGGAGACCGCTTACAGAAATTACGGCGGCTTGAGTCACGCTATATCATAGACCTACAGAGCAAGAGTCCATTGGGACTTAATACACATGAAGATTTGGCAGTCCATTTAGGATATTAATACTCTGTAGATATTTCAAATAACTGTATCTCTGATCATCAAATGTAAATATGAACTGTACTGTGCTTCTTTCTTGTTCCTTTTTCTTCGTTTCTTTTCTTTTCTTTTTTCACCTCTGAAATTTTTCTCTTATTATACTATAGTTTTGCTTCATGAACTGTCTTTTATAAATTCCAGTAAGTAATCATGTCAGTAATGGATGTTTATCATGGCATAGCCCATCTGAGGGCAAGATGAATTGGTGACAAAATGTGCCCATCCAGGGCGAGATCTCATGTATGGGGACTGTGGATATATATATATATCGAATGGAGTAAAGTATGTACTTTACCCAATGCACCCATACCCTAGACTACAAATGAAAAGGAAAATGATATGTATTTTTCCGTTTTCTGTATGTAAAAAGGACTTCCAAGATGGCGCGATTTTAGCCATTAGATAGTCCCTTTTTCATGTTGATGCCATGACCCACTGTGACGATTACACTGTGTGTTTTAAATGCAATGGCGGCGCGTTTACATTTGCAATTGACGAAGGCTCATCGCCGAAACGCGTCTTGTCTGTGCTGGTAGCCAAATAAAGAATCGTTGGCTTTATACCCCCCTGCGAGTGCTGTTGTCTAATTTCACAGGATTGTGATTGGATTTTGGAGCAAGAATCTATTGGATGGGCACACCCCCACCTGAAAGAGCACCCGCTCGCGAGTGCAGCAGGCTGGTGTACTTCTGGGAGCAAACATATATATATATATATATATATATATTCACTGAAAAAAACCATAGGTTTCAGGGGTGTTAAAGTTAGCTGGACGTTTCACTCATACAAAACTATTGACATTTTTCATTATAGTTAGTTGTACTAACTGTAACTCTTGCGCCCGCAATCCACTGGTGATGATGTCACATATTACATCATTCATTACATGGTCAGGGACATCACTGATGACATCACTGATGACATCTCAAATTACATCACTGATGATATCACTGATTACATCATTCAGTGAATGTGGTTTGGTTTGTTATTTAAATATGTATTATATATGTACAATCGGTATTGAAAAATGAGTAGATATATAAATATCTGGATACAGTATTTAGTAGCAGTGTAATTGAATGGTTATTTGAGTAATTTAGAGTGTCTCACTAAATATATTGGATAGTGACTAAAATGTGTGAATATCTGTATCACTTTGTCAGTTGTTGTGTAAACGGCTACACCAGTTGGTTACTAGCAACGTGAAAGTCTATATTAGTTATTGATTAGTTAACTGACTATTTATGTGGGAGAGTGAATGTGTGTGTGGTTCGGTGGGAGATCTGTGGCTGCCCAAAGATATGTGAGTAGTTAATTCAGTAGCTATATGACATTAAGACTACATGTTATAATAGTTGTTTAAATGAATGAATATCTTTATGGGTGTGGTAATGAGCAAATATATTCCTCAATGGTACATGTCCAACAAAGTAGAAAAATAAAAGGCAATGTATGTGACAGTTGTTGATTATAAATACGTGTACATAAAACTCATTGATTGCATGAATGAATGTATAGATAATTGTATACGTGTAATAGTGATTTCATAACACACTAAGTATGAGTTACTATTTATATGAATAAATGAAATGCTATTTGTATAAGTGTGTAACTGAGTAAATGTAAATAGGATACAATGTTTGCAAAAGTGAGTAGGATAACTGCATAACTAAAAGGATGTGTGCTGGTGTGTAATGTCAATATAAGTGAATAGGTATATTTGTTAGTGTTCTATTGATCATTAACAACATGCATGACTGAATCTGTAGGTAAGTAATTAGATGTGTGTGTAGATCTAGGAATCACTGAGTAGGTTTTTAGATACTTGTATTGCTGTGTCATTGGATTCAAATATGGTACTCTGTATTTTACAGTGAGTGATGAAAGATTATACTAGTGTATGATGAGATGTTTCTGATTGTCACGTGGATGATGTCATCAGTGATTTCATCAGTGATGTCATTTGAGATGTCATCAGTGATGTTATCAGTGATGTCACTGACCAGTGGATTGCGGGCGCGAGAGTTACAGTTAGTACAAGTAACTATAACAAAAGATTTCAATGGTTTTGTAAGAGTGAAACGTCCAGCTAACTTTAAAACACCTGAATCCTATGTTTTTTTCAATGAATTTCTATGGGTTTTTAAATGATAATCCCTAACTATAACAAGTCGAAAACCTATGGTTTTTTCAGTGAATTTCCAAGGTTTTTTAAATGCTAATTCATAACTATAACATGTCTGAAACCTATGGTTTTTTCAGTGAATTTCTAAGGTTTTTTAAATGATAATTTTTAAATATATTTCTTGCTCTATTTTTTTATATTCTTTAAGTACACTTTTTTAATCTACTTATTTTTAGATATTTTTTTAAATTTCTCTACACATATTTTTTTAAAATATGTTTAAAAAAATAGATATATTTTTTTAATTATTTTATATTCTTTTAAATATACTTATATTTTTCTTTTTTGTTTGACAGTCGCGCACCCAAAGCGCACCCTTCTCGTTCACTGCGTGGAACATATCCTCCATTTTAGGATTTAAGTGTAGGGTCCGTGTACAGTGTGCGACGAGTATGACTTTCCGAACGCGGCCGCTGTGCGACTGGTACATGACTCGTGGCGCATACGTGAGATGTGTGTATTACTTGACGTGACGGTCGAGCGGTTGAGCGTGACGTCATATGCGAGGGACGTGGTAGGTGTGGGACTCCCGCATAATTTTTTAATGTTCAAAAACCTATATATATGTATTTTATATAAATATTAAGACAAGACATTATTCGAGCTAATTATAAAAATTATTTTCTTGAACTTTTAATAAAGTTACATTTATTTTAAATGCAAATTTGCGAAGTCACGCTCGGTGCGAGTTAGGTGCGTGTGCGTACTGTGGGCAGACACCATGTGACCAGAAAAAAAAGAGATTTGATTGATTCATTACACTTTCTATTGTTGAAGAACCCCATCCATTTCAATCATTCTTGTTAGACCTTTCTGAGGAGAAGACATCTACTAGCAAGATCTGCTCTTTCTCAATTGTGCACACCTGTTTCTCAGCAAAGTTGGAGAAATAGCTACTAATGAAACATCTTCTAATTGAGAATACTCTGGAAATGAAGAATTTATGCCTGAACCTCCCCCTCCAGAGAACTATACATCAATTGTCTGGAGATTTCTACTTTTCCTCTGATGCAGAAGAAGGTTAATGCCACTAAAGTCACTTTCAAAATCTGCAAGGTGGTACTGTGCAGGGGTGACCCTACAAAAAAATACTCTTGTGGAACAGCAAGTATGAGGAGATATTTTCAGACAAAACATCTGGGAAACTTCGTTAGAGAGGAAATACGGAGACTAAAAGACTTCTGCCTTTGATCTACAGTGCGGTCAGTAGAGTTTACAACTTGATACCAGTGCTGCAGAAGCACTACAAACAACATTGAATTCAGTCTCGACCTCATATTTTGTTAAGCTCTCAACATTAAGAAATTCAGCCTTGATTTATTCTAATGCAGAGACAATTTTACTATATGTGTTCAGATTTTGTTAAAATAAGTGACAAAAAACATCCCTCGATGTCTGTGTCAACTAATGCCTATTAATCCACACTGCGTACAACAGGGTTCACAACTTGAATTCACCTTTCCATCTACACTACGGACAGCATTCAAGTTAGCCTTGATTGATATAAGGCAGGGACAATTTTGTTAAATGATGCAACAAAAATATTCCTCAATGACTGTACTGAGTACTGCCTTCAAATGTACACTACGATCAACAGAGTTCACCACTTGATACCAGTTCATAAGTCTCGTATGCAACAGTCAATATATTGAGTACATTACAGCTAATGCAGTGCAACCTAAGATCTACATTGCGAACAGCAGGGTTCACAACTTGAATTCAGATTTTAATCTACACTACGGACAGCATTCAAGTAATCCTTGATATATGTAACGCAGAGACAATTTTGTTAAAGGATGCCACAAAAAATATTCCTCAATGATTGTACTGAGTACTGTTTTCAAATGTACACTGCGATCAACAGAGTTTACGACTTGATACCAGTGGCGCATTAGCCTTACAGGCAACATTGAATTCAGTCTTGAATCCTTTAAGGCAGAGACAGTTGTACTGTGTTCAGATTCTGTTTACTGTGACAAAATTGCATTCATCGATGTTTGTGTCGACTACTGCCTTCAATCTACATTGCAGACAACAGGGTTCACAACTTGAAGTCAACTTTGCATGTATACTACGGACAGTAGGGAATTCAACCTTGATTAATTTAATGCAGAGACAATGTTACTGTATGTGTTCTGATTTTGTTAAAATGAGTGACAAAAATCATTTGTCAATATTACTGCCTTCGATCTACAGTACGGACAGCAGGTTTCACATTTCAAATTCAGCTTTCAATCTATACTATGATAAGCATGAAATTTAAATGGACAGTTTGGAATTCAACCTTGATTTATTTAATGCATAGATAATTGTACTTTATGCCCTCAGATTTTGTTAAAGGATACGACTTAAAGAATTTCTTGATGTCAATGATAACTACTGCCTTTGATCTACATTGTGAGGGCTCACCATTCAGGTGGAAAGACGATTGTACATGACGCATTCCAGTAGACAAGAGATATTATACAACTGTGACCCCCCCGAACCTCGAATCATCGCAGGATACGCACACGCTGAGTTCTTTCGGTACCACTAACTCACTGCACCACAAGTCATCTGTCCGTAGCCTTATTAAGGCAGAATTCACTAGGCAAAAAACATTGCTCCCAGTTCGGCCCCTTTGCACTACGCATTATCGCAGGATATGTACAAGCTCAGCACCAAAGATACTACTATCTCAGTGCACTATAAATCATCGCAAAAAAGAGTGAACAGTTTTATGTCACAGTGAGACATACTGTCCCTTTTAAAGGGAATTTATGCAAAATTCAATCAAGAAAACACATTAGTCCAATGACTGTACCCCCCCCCGACCACGCATCATCGCAGGATACGTACACGCTAAGCGCCAAAGGTACTAGTAACTCAGTGCACCAAAAATCATCATCACGTTGCCTTAGTAAGGCAGACTTTACAAGACAAAAAACATTAGTATCAGTACGGCCTCCCTGGACCCCGCATCATCGCAGGCTCCACAGAACCTTGTTGTTTCCGATACCACTAACTCAGTGCAAACCAAACTAAGTATAACACCTATCAAATCCTACACAATATCCCTTTAGTATGTTTCCTTTAAAAACTTATTTTATATCACTTTTAGATTTAGTTGAATAATAAAATTTATGCTGCATATATGTTCTAACTTCCACTTCAATCATGATTACAGATAATGCAGTACACCCTAAGATCTACACTGCGGACAACAGGGTTTACAACTTCAATTCAGCTTTTCATCTACACTATAGACAGTATGAAATTCAGCCTTGATGTATTTAATGCAGAGTCAATTATACTGTATGTATTCAGATTTTGTTAAAATAAGTGAAAACAAAGCATTCTTATATAACTGTGCTGAACAGTAGCTTTGATGTACACTGCGAACAGTAGGATTCACAAATCAAATTCAGTTTTGTATCTACACTACAGACAGTAAGCAATTTAGCCTTGATTTATTTAAGACACAGACAAAAAATATTCCTGTGGCACTGCTAGTATGCACAAGCACCTTTAATCCCTACATCCTGTGAACAATGTTTACAAAGAAAGTAGAACACAGCGCCAAAATGTACCTGCACCACCGGCAATACCAAGTACCTCTGGGATATTACCTTCAACATCGCAACCAGACATACGTCCCAATTTTGAGAAAGTTAGAATGCACTGCGTAAAATGTAATCTTTACTTTCTTATGGAGAGCAATCAGTAGACATAGTTTGCAGAGCAATAGATAACCATTGATGATTGGTTTTTTTTAACCTCAAAATTCATGCAGACCAGTATGCAACACTCAATATTTTGAGTACAGACCACTCCAACCACGCATCATCGCAGGGTGAGCACACGCTCAGCACCACACGTACCACTAACTCAGTACACCATAAATAATCACCACAAGGCCTTATTAAGGCAAAATTCACTTGCCAAAAGACATTCTTGCCAGTTCGTTCTGCTTGAACAACGCATCATCACAGGCTCTACATAAACTGCCCCTACCTCAGTGTACCACAACTCATGAACACAATAGAATCTTCTGTGTATTATTTCACATATAGTGCTCCTACCTTAGTACACCAGAAGTCATAATGTCATAATTGAATATCTGTGTATGATATCATGATTGTTATTCTACTTGTTACCAACAGCAACGTAATAAAATGGAGTCGAGCGCATGTACCCGTACCCACTTCAACTATCTGTGTCTGTGTAATTATTATGTTTCTAAAATGCTGCCTCTACACTCTACCACATTATATTGTGCCATAAATAGCCTATGCAACCATCTTACCTCTGACAGTAGGTGTGGTCTATTCCTCCTTTTTTTTAAAAAATTTTTTTAGCATATTTATATAGCACAAAATCAACCCAAAACTATATCAGCAATTTATACGAGCTCCGTATTTACAGTACATTTTCAGGCACACGTAGATTACATCATTAGTCTACAATAACAGGATTTGGACGCAACTTCGAGCCATCGAACACTGATTTCCAGCACCAAGTTCGACAGTGTACCTGAATGACCACATACATATATATATTAGCTGCCCTTCATGTGACAAAAACTACAACTTAAACCTTGCATAGCCCTTTATTATTACAGCTACAACACTCCACTGAATGTAAAACAAACATTTATAATCGCAGAAATTAATCATATCCACCATCTTTTATTTGTGCAACTATGGATGAATATAGAGTCAGTGATACCTCGTACCTTCCATGTTGGCCATGTTGTGGAAATTTACAGATATAATGATACATTTGCATTTTAGACCCGGGTGTCGTCAGCACTACAAAATGGACACCCGAATCACTTGATTTCTCATATAGTTAACGACGGAACCACGCCCATAGTTCCGGAGTCATGGTTCAGAGCCTCGCGCAGCACTGGCATACGTCAGGCCAGCCCACTCCATTTACGCTTCAGGGAAAAAAACAAAAACGCAACATTGCCCAGATTTCCATTGTATTGATTTCTTAGTTCCAGGTCTAGTTGTCAGAATGGCACACACACACTCCCTCATGCCTGGAATACACCCACACCACACCCATCCAGCACATGCGTCACTACACACGTGACCCTTCCAATAAAAAAGATGGGCGCACATGCTCTACGCCATTTCAGAGTTTCTCCCATCACAAGCGCTATGATGGTCCACCCTAGTGGTTTGGATGCCTCATGTAGGCCCGAACCACCAAGTGCAAGTGCCCACTACTACATGCATGGCCTCTTTGGTCACTGAGTTAGTGGTACCATAAGGACTGAGCGGGTGAGAAACCTGCGATGATGATGGGAGAACGAGTATGTCCTTAGCCATAGTGATATCAAGACTCAGCACCAAATGTGAGACTTCTTGGTGGCAGAGCAGGACTGCATGATGTAGAAGGGGTCCTGTCAACGAAAAGGTGAGCAATGAGGCCGGGGTGCGCATCGGAGGGAGTCGATGGGGTGCAGCAGACTGGATACAAAAAGGCGACGCAGTTATTTAGTCATACGCAGTCCTATATACCGTATCTTATTGCATTTATATATTTTTTTCCATCAGCAGGAACGTTTTTATAATCGTTCAAATGTCCGACGCTCGTGATGATCAAAACCACGTGTATCACTTCGCACAACTTGCTTTCACAACCGCATAAAACATTACTACTATAGTTATTTTTCAAAAATCGAAGCATATTAAACAAGTCGGAACTGTACAAATAGTTGTTTTTAAATTCCAGAGGGAAGGTGCCTGAAAAGAATTCTACTCCACATTAAGATAGTAACAAACACCAATCATAACATCTTTCTTTTACTATCTTTTAGATGTAGAGCTACAGGGTGCATTATGTCCCGGCACGTGTTGAAAAACACACCAGTGATAGAAAGGTGAGCAGCGAATATTCTTTTCAGTCACTCTCTCACTTCCTCTCTCCTTTGATAAAGAAATTACACACTATGTTAACTTCCTTTTTATCTTACAGGTTGTGTTTCACAAATTGGTGTCCCCCCAAACACCTCCAAAGCTCTACGTTTGTGCATTCTGCGATGATGCTTGGCCATCGTAACAACGTCTGAGAAGGCTGCTTCGACACGTGGTGCACCCTCTTTGAATCACGCCAATGGCACAAGGTCAGCAAAGAAGCTTGTTCCCGAAACAACGACAAGTCATCTGTGGACGGAGAGAGTGGGTAGTGTGCAGCAGCTTCACTGCATACGAATGTACAAATACCTCTGAGCTGTGAGAATAGATAGGTTACAACAGTCTGAGGGGCAGATTTACAAGCCCCTTACGCTACTTTTGTGTCACTTTTAACATGGGAAAAGTCGCGCAAAGAGCTTGTAAATTTGCCTCTGAGTTCGCAAGAAAAAGCACTCACCTCCGGACTCTGCGAGTCAATGGGTGCAACAGTCTAGATACGCAGTATTGAAAACTCACCGCTATGCAGTGGGAGTGCATGGGATATACTACTTTTAAGAAAAACAGCGCACAAACACCTCCTTACAGTGGAAGTTGATGTAATACATTATCCTGTACAAATAAATAAAGCAAAAATATACGTATGCAGTTGTATGTACCATGCTATTACTAACCCTATATACTATCTTTCAGATCACTAAAATGGAGGGTGCACTATGAACCAGCACGTGCATGGACACACAACAAAGGCAAAGGTGAGCTACGAAGCTTTTCTCCAGTATTAAATGCTCTATCTATAACTTTCTCTCTCTCACGTTTTAATGTCATTTTTTTCTTTCTCTCTCTCACTTTTTCTCACATTGTTCCTCTTTCTCTTTTAAAGTTATGGACGGTGCTGTCCACTCTGCCGATATAAAAATCAAGGCTGAATTTATTACTCTCCAGAGAACCAAACTTGAGTTCAAGTTGTGAACTCTGTTGGTCACAGTGTTCGCACAAGGTAAGCAGAGCGGCCTAGATACACAATGCCTCAGAATAAATGTGTTAGAAATAAGCCCCTTGCGCCACTTTTCTGTCAATTTTAACAAAAGAAAACTAATGCAAAAGTGGCGCAAGTGGCTTGTAAATAAGCCCCAAAGAATATTGTCCTACATAATGACTTGATCTCTCACCTAATTCTATCTCATCTCTGAGTCATTTTAAAGACCTGTTAGTCCATACTGTAAATCTGACGCAGTAGGCACTTACGTACTGACACCTCTTGAACGCCGGCCTATAAGAGAGGTGGAATATATCAAGCACACTGCAGACATGCAAATTAAAAAATATTGCGAAGTATTACCTTAACTTGTAATGTTTGGCCTCATTTAGTCACATCGATCTAATTTTGAACACTTATTTTCATTTTTGTTTTGCAGATTACCTACACTACTTCTATTGGAGTCCATATCACATTTTGTTTATTAAATAGTTTTGTTAAAGTTATTTTTCTAGTTATTCATTATATTGTTATCTTTAAGTTACGTTTCCAGTTATTTATTGCTGTTACAATAAAAGTTAATTAAAAAAGTATATACGTCTTGTTTTTCTGACAACACGTCACTAATATTTAGTGTGATAATAATACAGTTAGAAAACATTTTAAAATGATATTTATAACTTCAAGTATAATACTGAGGCTAACTCTTTACCAGAGTCTATAGCTACAACTAACGGTTCCTATGGAAAACTTTTAAAACTCCAGCACAGTATTAAATGCTCCTTCTATAACGTTCTCTCTCTCACATTTTAATGTCATTTTTTTTCTTTCTCTCTCTCACTCGTCCTCACATTGTTTCTCTTTCTCTTTTAAAGTTATGGACGGTACTGTCCACTCTGCCGATATAAAGATCAAGGCTGAATTTATTACTCTCCAGAGAACCAAACCTGATTTCAAGTTGTGAACTCTGTTGGTCACAGTGTTTGCACAAGGTAAGCAGAGCGGCCTAGATACACAATGCCTCAGATTAAATGCGTTAGAAATAGGCCCCTTGCGCCACTTTTATGTCACTTTTAACAAGAGAAAACTAATGCAAAAGTGGCGCAAGTGGCTTGTAAATAAGCCCCAAAGAATATTGTCCTGCATAATGACTTGATCTCTCACCTAATTCTATCTCATCTCTGAGTCATTTTAAAGACCTGTTAGTCCATACTGTAAATCTGACGCAGTAGGCACTTCCGTACAGACACCTCTTGAACGCCAGCCTATAAGAGAGGTGGAATATATCAAGCACACTGCAGACGTGCAAATTAAAAAATATTGCGAAGTATTACCTTAACTTGTAATGTTTGGCCTCATTTAGTCACATCGATCTAATTTTGAACACTTATTTTCATATTTGTTTTGCAGATTTCCTACACTACTTCTATTGGAGTCCATATCACATTTTGTTTATTAAATAGTTTTGTTAAAGTTATTTTTCTAGTTATTCATTATATTATCTTTAAGTTACTTTTCCAGTTATTTATTGCTGTTACAATAAAAGTTAATTAAAAAAGTATATACGTTTTGTTTTTCTGACAACATGTCACTATTATTTAGTGTGATAATAATACAGTTAGAAAACATTTTAAAATGATATTTATAACTACAAGTATAATACTGAGGCTACCTCTTTACCAGCTCTTTACCAGAGTCTATAACTACAACTAACGGTTCCTATGGAAAACTTTTAAAACTCCAGCACAGTAACTGTTTCGATTAGCAACATAGTGTGGTGAACTTCTAACCTCATTGCTCACTTAAGTGTTCCATGAACTGCTACTATGGTAACAGGCAGTAAGCAGTTTGGGGGTAGGGTTGAAAGGTACTGGCTGTACAGAAACTGTTATATTTACCCAGGATCTTCTACATGACAGAAAGGAAAGAAAAGTAAAACAGAACACTGTGTAGCAGATTTACAACCCCCTTGTGCCACTTTTGCGTCACTTTTCCCATCTTAAAAGTGATGCAATAGTAACGCAATGAACTTGTAAATCTGCCCCTATGCACATTACCAGCAAAAGAAGTACACAACTCCTTCAATTCGTTATCGATCACAATTAGACAGTCTTGCTTCACGATTCACAATCCACGTCAATAAATACTTCATGCCTATTTAAATGGGAGACAAGATTGTCGACATTACAAAACTTAGCGGCATATTTACAAAGACGGAGTTAAAATTGTCGCCACATTAACGGCTGCAAACTACAGCAAAAACGCTGAAAATGGACTTCAAAATTCTTTGTTATCTTACAGGAAGATTTTCTCAACATTGCTGTTTGCTATGCAAGATCGAGAGCCACCCCCCGGGGCTATAAAGTAAATGGTTGGGGGGCTCCAAGGTCCCCCCCTGCAAAATTAGAAATGGAGGGGCCTCAACAACCCCCCTCAAGCCCCGGGAACCACCACCACGGGGCTTTGTGTATTGTGGGAGGTAGGCTGTGTGACCCTCCCCCTGGAGCCCTCGAGGGCCATGGGGACCGCCACCCCCAAGGACGGCTCTTGCAGTGTCCTGGGGCGCCTACCCCTGGGACACTGCTGTTTGCTATTTATTTATTTTACGGCAGACTCCGCGCACCCTACGCCACTTGCCGTTTAAAAAAAATAAAAAATAAAATAGTGGGCCCTAGGGATCCTTCTGGGACCCCCAAACAGGTCGGGCACTCTTGGAATTGCCCTCTGGGGCTTGGATTCTGAAATAGCATTGGCCCACTTGGGTAGATTTCATTTCTTTTTCTGAAGTGTGCCGTGTCTTATTGAGTAACGGGACTTTGGAAGGACTATGAATTCATAAACGGCATCATAGATGATCAAGTGTGCCCACTGGGGCGCGGAAGGTGTTATATTACTTTTGCCCACTGGGGCGTGACAATCTGCACTAACTACGATATTTTGTGCATAAGGAAAAAGTCGTGACCATTGTTTGAATTCGCAAACTTTATCGATATGCAACAGTAACATTGAGTTCCCAAAATACGATGTAATTTGGCTACATAGGCACTGGACTAATGTAGACTATGCGTATGCTGCAGTGATGTATTTATTAGATACGCAGAATTGCAATAGAATTTTTTTGACAAAGATATAAACTTTCTAAATGCACTGTGATCTTACAAATATGCATAGATATTTTATCAATGTGTATGGACCTGTTGGCTCGAATATGAGATGACAACATAATCTGTACATAGAAATGAGATCAAAGAAAAAGAAAAATGTGTCTTTAACTATGCATTTGTGCTCTTTTACATATGGCCCCCAAACTGGTATCGCTTTGTACACATATGGGTGATTAGTCCTATTTCTATGTTGTATAACAGAGTAAAAGGACCAAGCCGCAAGGTGAAACGCGTTGTTTCCTGCCAAATAAATTTCGTGCACCAGCAACTCTACGTGTGTCGAGTACGTCTATTCGGATAAATGGAAAGTTGTTTTTGATATTTTGGGTGATCGGGAGCCCTACCTCGACCCGCCCGTGAGCGGGTCTGGCATTCTTACCGGAACTTTGGATAATAATATATATATCTTCATTGTTTCCCAAAGGAGACGAATTGAGTCGCACACAATAGCGGTGAAGTTCAGCAGTTTATTACAAAAGATGCGTGTTCTCGTCCTGATGCATTTCGGCTGACCTTAGCCTTTCTCAAAGGACGGGGACGCTGTCAGTGTTCACACCAGTCTGTTGCTTGATTTATTGGAGATGGGCCCCCTGGTGGGCGACACGAAGGTCAACTACTACTCCTAAGCTTGCTGGTGTTTGTAGTTCACTGGCTTTTCTTCAAAGGATTATGTTGTTTCAATTCTTTTGAACAGAACCGCTGACTAGCACCGCAATTCCCCACAAGCACTTATAGATGTTTGCTGGGATCCTTACCGGAGTCCGGTCCCCGGCGGCAGCCATTGCCCTTCTGGGTCTCGCCACGTTTCTAAGACGGTCCGGGTCGGGCAATTA
Organism: Lissotriton helveticus; assembly: GCF_964261635.1. NCBI lineage: Eukaryota > Metazoa > Chordata > Amphibia > Caudata > Salamandridae > Lissotriton > Lissotriton helveticus. Next base: position 515,768,710 of record NC_136072.1, on the reverse strand, counting down.
ACGGCACTCTTATCACTGGCAGTGCGTTATTCACGGCAGGACCAAGCCGTAATGTATATCTTCATTGTTTCCCAAAGGAGACAAATTGAGTCGCACACAATAGCGGTGAAGTTCAGCAGTTTATTACAAAAGATGCATGTTCTTGTATATATATATATATTCTATATATATATATCAAGACACAAAGCTCCCATCCTTTCTTCCGACCACTTCCACCAGGCGGGGTTGGTGCAGACAGGCGGGCGCTGGACTCGCTATAGTATCAAGAAATCCTTACACCGCTCGTACATAAGGCAAAGTCACACTCAAGATCAAGGAAACAAAAAGGTTTATTGACTGACACGTTTCAACCTAACGGTCTTTGTCAAAGTCACTCCGTAACACTGAAGTGTCTGTTTTTTAAATGCATTCACAGGTTCAAAATAAGTAGACATAAAAAACATATGCATACATGGGAGTCTCCAGACATTAGAAAACAGACTCCTGCCAAATGAAAAGCATTTTACAATTTGTTAAAGCTTAATTCATTGACTCACATGATTCAAGAATAAACATTATTAAAAATAAGACATCATTTGTGGGGGTATTGTAAAAAACAACCCAAGTGGTTGCCTGTCTCGCCTCGCTCTGCCACCGCGAGTAAACAAGCTACACAATGAGTTAATAAAATTAAGATGCATGTGCTATTTAATTTTAATTTATCCTAATATAATAATATCCATATTTTGATTTTTATGATCTCAGTCCAACCTCGCACATCTACCGCGGGTGAGCAGAGTAGAACTCAAGTGCTCTTAGAGTGTTAACATAGTGCAAACAGATGTCCCTTCCAATGTTATGGCAGAACCGACTAGCAGTAACTGCGGCTTCTAAAGATACTAGGCAAGTGCCTGAGTATCCAGGTGACGCCTCTCACACCTGGATAATTTTTAATAGCATGTACTAAGTCCTGTAGTGCGACACTCCTACAGGCTGATCGTGCACTCGTATTATGACCCCTATTATTTTGCAAGTAAAAAACCGGACAAGTGTGCAAAAAGAATAGAGAGAATGCCTTCAAACAAAAACCCACCACCCTGATGGGCTGCATGGATTAGTGTGTGCTTATGTCAGTAATTGTTAAAGACAGTACATATCTGTTTGAATAAGTGACGTGGTTTGTTTATAACTGTATAGGTGAGTAAATGGCAGTGTAATTAATTCTTTGGGTGAATAGGTTTTTGAGTAACTATTTGGGTGAGTGGCAGTGTGTGAGTGTTTATATGGTTGTATGAGTGAATATATCAGTGGCTGTATTGATGAACGACTGTGTGTATGAGTGACTGTATGGGTTAGTGGGTGGATTTGTGTGTAGACATATGAATCACTGAGCGGTTATGTACTAACTGCTATTGGTGTGTCTATGGTTTCAATATTAGTAGTCTGTATTTTACAGTGGGTGTATGAAACGTTTTATTAGTGTGTGAGGAGGTGCATCAGATGATCACGTGGAAGATGTCATCAGTGATGTCATTTGAGTTGTCATCAGTGATGTCACTGAGCACGTCATGAGTGATGCAATAGGTACCGTCATCAGCAGTGCATTGAGGGTGCGTGAGTTATAGTTAGCTCTACTAACTATAACACCTGAATTTCTCTGGTTTTATACGAGTGAAATGTCCAACTAACTATAACGTCCCTGAAACCCATGTTTTTTTCAGTGAATTTTTAAGAGTTTTTTTAATGCTAATTTCTACCTTTCTCGTCCCTGAAACCTATGTTTTTTTCAGTGAAAAAAAAAAAAAAAAAAAAATATATATATATATATATATATATATATATATATATATATATATATATATATATCACCACACATCAAAGTTACCTTTGTGAAGACGCCAACACAATTGGGAGTTTGAAACCTTCTTTAATGCAGGCTGCAATACAGTATGCTCACACCATCAGCAAGTCGCCATACGCGTTTCGGGCGTGCTGCCCTTGATCACTGGCTCTGCAAATTAAGGTCCCAGCAGCCTTTGCAGAACATTTCAACATCCTGTGGGCCCGCCCTGATGGGCCGTGTGCCCCAATGCCTTGTGGTCTTAGAAGTCCTGATACTATTTCCACAGTGGGCGATGTTGGGATTCATTTGCATATTGCAATCCCAACAGCACCCACTGTGGAAATAGTATCAGGACTTCTAAGACCACAAGGCATTGGGGCACACGGCCCATCAGGGCGGGCCCACAGGATGTTGAAATGTTCTTCAAAGGCTGCTGGGACCTTAATTTGCAGAGCCAGTGATCAAGGGCAGCACGCCCGAAACGCGTATGGCGACTTGCTGATGGTGTGAGCATACTGTATTTCAGCCTGCATTAAAGAAGGTTTCTAACTCCCAATTGTGTTGGCGTCTTCACAAAGGTAACTTTGATGTGTGGTGATGAAAATGCGGCGTGCCTCGTCGCGAAGATGCCCCGCCGCTAATGCGGCCCGCAGTGCCTATAATGTTGGACACTTGAAGGATTTGGGAGGCTGAATTTTGCGGGATAAGAGTGGCAGTGCAAGCAACTGTTTACCCGGAGGCAAACCCACTATGGATTTTATAATATGCAAATGAATCCCAACAGCACCCACTGTGGAAATAGTATCAGGACTTCTAAGACCACAAGGCATTGGGGCACACGGCCCATCAGGGCGGGCCCACAAGATGTTGAAATGTTCTGCAAAGGCTGCTGGGACCTTAATTTGCAGAGCCAGTGATCAAGGGCAGCACGCCCGAAACGCGTATGGCGACTTGCTGATGGTGTAAGCATACTGTATTGCAGCCTGCATAAAAGAAGGTTTCAAACTCCCAATTGTGTTGGCGTCTTCACAAAGGTAACTTTGATGTGTGGTGATGAAAATGCGGTGTGCCTCGTCGCGAAGATGCCCCGCCGCTAATGCGGCCCGCAGTGCCTACAATGTTGGACACTTGAAGGATTTGGGAGGCCGAATTTTGCGGGATAAGAGTGGCAGTGCAAGAAACTGTTTACCCGGAGGCAAACCCACTATGGATTTTATAATATGCAAATGAATCCCAACAGCACCCACTGTGGAAATAGTATCAGGACTTCTAAGACCACAAGGCATTGGGGCACACGGCCCATCAGGGCGGGCCCACAGGATGTTGAAATGTTCTGCAAAGGCTGCTGGGACCTTAATTTGCAGAGCCAGTGATCAAGGGCAGCACGCCCGAAACGCGTATGGCGACTTGCTGATGGTGTGAGCATACTGTATTGCAGCCTGCATTAAAGAAGGTTTCAAACTCCCAATTGTGTTGGCGTCTTCACAAAGGTAACTTTGATGTGTGGTGATGAAAATGCGGCGTGCCTCGTCGCGAAGATGCCCCGCCGCTAATGCGGCCCGCAGTGCCTACAATGTTGGACACTTGAAGGATTTGGGAGGCCGAATTTTGCGGGATAAGAGTGGCAGTGCAAGAAACTGTTTACCCGGAGGCAAACCCACTATGGATTTTATAATATGCAAATGAATCCCAACAGCACCCACTGTGGAAATAGTATCAGGACTTCTAAGACCACAAGGCATTGGGGCACACGGCCCATCAGGGCGGGCCCACAGGATGTTGAAATGTTCTGCAAAGGCTGCTGGGACCTTAATTTGCAGAGCCAGTGATCAAGGGCAGCACGCCCGAAACGCGTATGGCGACTTGCTGATGGTGTGAGCATACTGTATTGCAGCCTGCATTAAAGAAGGTTTCAAACTCCCAATTGTGTTGGCGTCTTCACAAAGGTAACTTTGATATGTGGTGATGAAAATGCGGCGTGCCTCGTCGCGAAGATGCCCCGCCGCTAATGCGGCCCGCAGTGCCTACAATGTTGGACACTTAAAGGATTTGGGAGGCCGAATTTTGCGGGATAAGAGTCGCAGTGCAAAAAACTGTTTACCCGGAGGCAAACCCCCTATGGATTTTATAATATGCAAATGAATCCCAACAGCACCCACTGTGGAAATAGTATCAGGACTTCTAAGACCACAAGGCATTGGGGCACACGGCCCATCAGGGCGGGCCCACAGGATGTTGAAATGTTCTGCAAAGGCTGCTGGGACCATAATTTGCAGAGCCAGTGATCAAGGGCAGCTCGCCCGAAACGCGTATGGCGACTTGCTGATGGTGTGAGCATACTGTATTGCAGCCTGCATTAAAGAAGGTTTCAAACTCCCAATTGTGTTGGCGTCTTCACAAAGGTAACTTTGATGTGTGGTGATGAAAATGCGGCGTGCCTTGTCGCGAAGATGCCCCGCCGCTAATGCGGCCCGCAGTGCCTACAATGTTGGACACTTGAAGGATTTGGGAGGCCGAATTTTGCGGGATAAGAGTGGCAGTGCAAGAAACTGTTTACCCGGAGGCAAACCCACTATGGATTTTATAATATGCAAATGAATCCCAACAGCACCCACTGTGGAAATAGTATCAGGACTTCTAAGACCACAAGGCATTGGGGCACACGGCCCATCAGGGCGGGCCCACAGGATGTTGAAATGTTCTGCAAAGGCTGCTGGGACCTTAATTTGCAGAGCCAGTGATCAAGGGCAGCACGCCCGAAACGCGTTTGGCGACTTGCTGATGGTGTGAGCATACTGTATTGCAGCCTGCATTAAAGAAGGTTTCAAACTCCCAATTGTGTTGGCGTCTTCACAAAGCTAACTTTGATGTGTGGTGATGAAAATGCGGCGTGCCTCGTCGCGAAGATGCCCCGCCGCTAATGCGGCCCGCAGTGCCTACAATCTTGGACACTTGAAGGATTTGGGAGGCCGAATTTTGCGGGATAAGAGTGGCAGTGCAAGAAACTGTTTACCCGGAGGCAAACCCACTATGGATTTTATAATATGCAAATGAATCCCAACAGCACCCACTGTGGAAATAGTATCAGGACTTCTAAGACCACAAGGCATTGGGGCACACGGCCCATCAGGGCGGGCCCACAGGATGTTGAAATGTTCTGCAAAGGCTGCTGGGACCTTAATTTGCAGAGCCAGTGATCAAGGGCAGCACGCCCAAAACGCGTATGGCGACTTGCTGATGGTGTGAGCATACTGTATTGCAGCCTGCATTAAAGAAGGTTTCAAACTCCCAATTGTGTTGGCGTCTTCACAAAGGTAACTTTGATGTGTGGTGATGAAAATGCGGCGTGCCTCGTCGCGAAGATGCCCCGCCGCTAATGCGGCCCGCAGTGCCTACAATGTTGGACACTTGAAGGATTTGGGAGGCCGAATTTTGCGGGATAAGAGTGGCAGTGCAAGAAACTGTTTACCCGGAGGCAAACCCACTATGGATTTTATAATATGCAAATGAATCCCAACAGCACCCACTGTGGAAATAGTATCAGGACTTCTAAGACCACAAGGCATTGGGGCACACGGCCCATCAGGGCGGGCCCACAGGATGTTGAAATGTTCTGCAAAGGCTGCTGGGACCTTAATTTGCAGAGCCAGTGATCAAGGGCAGCACGCCCGAAACGCGTATGGCGACTTGCTGATGGTGTGAGCATACTGTATTGCAGCCTGCATTAAAGAAGGTTTCAAACTCCCAATTGTGTTGGCGTCTTCACAAAGGTAACTTTGATGTGTGGTGATATATATATATATATATATATATATATATATATATATATATATATATATATATATATATATATATATATATATATAATATATATCCGAAGAAATACCCAACCACTTCCAGGGAGCCCCTGGCGAGGAAGGAAACTCAAAATACTTTTATTTATCACCCCTCACGACGACGCGTTTCGGGCTATGCAGCCCTTGTTCACATTCAGCTTTAAACTGCGTCATTAGTTTCTTTTATATACAAGTGGTAAACGTGCACACCTGGGTTGCATACAAAGTAATAGTTCAGACAACAGTGTAAAAAGTGTAAAAAGACTAGCAACACGGTGTCAAAAGTATTTCTTCCATACCTGACATGAGATACATGCTCAAACGCTATTCAAATCTTTAAAATTTCAAATGCTTGTATATTATACACATAACATTATAGTTAGAAAATATAGCGTTTTTTCACAACGTAAATTAGTAAGATACAAAAATCAACTGGTGCATGAATGCACATGAGTTCCTATTTGGATAAATCCTTTTTGTATCACGTTGATTTTTCTAGACCATTACACTGCAATGCTGCTCCTGTGTTTTATAATAATAACCGGATAAATCCAGGCAACCAAAATACCCATTGAAAAGTGCTTAGTGCAGACAGGTCCTATGAATAGGAACTAACAAGACAGTGCAAAAGATAGTTATGTGCAAATTAGCATATAAAAAAGTGCAGTGCAATATATACAATAAAATCATTGATATATATCACTGCTCCTTGTACACCAAACAGCGAGTCACTCATCAGGCGGGTGCTGCGTCGCGTTGGTGTGCCGCGTACGTATACAAGCTCCAAAATACTCCCAAATCCATAGGAAAGAAGGTAGCACTCACGGGAATATTTTCTTTAGCGGTGTTTATTGATCAACAGACAGACTTGTTTCGGATAAACTCCTTCTTTGGTGTCAAAGCGTAACGCGCTGCACGGCGCCATTTTAATTCATTCGCATAACGTGGTAAAAACAAAGGAGGGACCAAGACGCTACACTAGGTAGCGTGCACCATCTTGGAAGTATTCCCAAACCATTCATATAACCGTAGTCACATTTAATCACAAAAGGCATGCTGAAAACAATTCCTACACCCTAATTCATAATTGTGATATTATTAAAAGGACCATGACATAACCAATCTTGCCGTGGATCAGCACTGGCAACCTAAAAAATGTTGCCCAAAAAGAGACCCTCCCTTATCACATTTCAGCCGAAGATCGGCTAAAACTCATTACTGTTATGCCAAAATTAATAATATTAAACCCATGACATTTCTAAGTCGTGCAAAAAATCCATCACAATAAAGCACATGATGCTAAGCTGTCCATTTTATCATAAATAATGTGTGCATATCCAAAAATAATTAGAGAAAATCCGTTGCAAATGCACACCAATATGATACCCTCATAGAGGAACCATCCACTTAAGCTAGAGCACCAAAGGGCGATTTCCAACCGAGATGAAATCTACCCGGTGGCTAGGCACTTTTCCACACACCACAACAGTGACAGAAATCTCCTAACCTTCTTTTGCCTTGACTGCATCACATTGGACATCAGGGGAGGGGACTACAAGAAAAGACTAAGGCGTTCGGAGTCCAGGTACATCATCGAACTCCAAACGAAAATGCCGAAGGGGCTCAATGCGGGTGAGGAACTCATCACTCACCTGTAGCCCATTCACCTAAGAAAGAGCAGCACCAGTGTCAGAGGAGGTCCCCTAGGGGCTATCAGTGACTACGAGGCCTTTATCTAATTGGAAGCATACAATCCATACTTTACATACATTGATAGTTGTCTTAACAGTGACAGGGAAGGGAACAATACATGTGGGAATTTGTCTCTGTTTGCCCATCCAGGGCTTAATCATGAATCAATGCAATTATGTTTAATGCAGATCATGCAACAATTACTTTGAATAAGGCTAAAACGAGGGGCTAATTGAATGTCTATCTACACATTTGTGAATTTGACAACGGAGATATAATGTTGATGTAATTCATAGCGGTTACGTATCGTTTTTTCAACTATACCCATACAGGGTTTAATAACTATGTAAAAACGTAATATGGTTTTTAAATTACCTCCGCGCAATCATGAGGTGTAGGAAATGAACTTTGAAAGCAGTTCTCTGCGAATAAGAATGCTTTGTATATATTTCTTTTGTTTAGCCACTCCAAGATGGCGACCAAAACGGGACGATGAGTCCTTTGTTTATGTTTATGTATCAAATGCCGATATTTACTTCCGCCTCGCCGACGCCAGCTGACACTGACGAAGGCTAAGGCTGAAACGCGTCTTTTGTTACTTTGGGCAATAAACCTGAGGGAGGTTTGATCTAACCTGAGTGCTGGTCCGGTCTTTTTGTGACAGTGGAGCGGAATATATATATATATATATATATTCACTGAAAAAACCATAGGTTATAGACCATATATAGTTAGGAATTAGCATTTAAAAAACCTTATTTTACTCACACAAAACCATTGAAATTCCATATATAGTTAGTTGCACTAACTATATATCGCGCACCTGCAATCCACTGCTGATGATGTCACATATTACATCATTCATGACATGGTCAGTGACATCACTGATGACATCACTGATGACATCTCAAATGACATCACTGATGACATCACTGATGACATCTCATTTGACATCAATGACCACATCACTGATGATATCATTCATGTGACAATACAATGCATCTCCTCACATTTTAATATAACCTCTGTTTCACCCAGTGTTAAATACAGAATATAATTTTTGAAACCATTGACACACCAATACTAGTTACTACATACGCACTCACTGATTCCTACGTCTACACACACCTTCACTCATTCACCCATACTATCATTCATACATACAATCACTCATCTTTACAACACTATCATATGCACTCATACACCTATACAGACACTCACAGTCTGCCACTCATCCATGGAGTTACTCACACACCTAGTCAGTCCTGTAAAGAATCAATGACACTTCCATTTTCTTGTCTATACAGTTAAACATAGAGCACCTTACATTTTCAAACATATACTAACACATACTTACCTTGTTATACAATCATTGATACAAGTACACATTGATCTGCACAGAGTCACACACCTCCCAGCCAGCCACACACACACTCAGTCTCCCATACAAATACTTGGACAATCAATCAGTAACCCATATAGTTAATCATATAGCTACTGATCAAAACATGCAGCAGTTTACAGAACAACAGACATAATGATGCACAAATTAAGACACTTTAGTCACCAACCCATGCACTCAGTGAGACACATTTAATCACTCACTCATGCATTCAGTCATGCACCTACTAAATCCTTTGTCCAGACACTTATACTTCCACTCATTCTTCAATATGTAAGACACATTTTAACTTTACAGAAACATACAGTCACTGGATGTTGTCATCAGTGATGTCATCAGTGATGTCATTTGAGATGTCATCAGTGATGTCACTGACCATGTCATGAATGATGTAATATGTGACATCATCAGCAGTGGATTGCAGGTGCGCGATATATAGTTAGTGCAACTAACTATATATGGAATTTCAATGGTTTTGTGTGAGTAAAATAAGGTTTTTTAAATGCTAATTCCTAACTATATATGGTCTATAACCTATGGTTTTTTCAGTGAATTTTCAAGGTTTTGTAAATGCTAATTCCTAACTATATATGGTCTATAACCTATGGTTTTTTCAGTGAATTTCAATGGTTTTTTAATAGCAAATATCATAAGCTGTCGAATGTCAAGTACGTGGTAAGTGAAAACATTTTCGTGTTTATGCACACTGATCTGCTTTGAATGGTGCCCCCCCCCCTCATTTCTATTAGGAGTACTCTCTCTTTGCAGATAGTGAAAGGTAGTTAACGCAGGTCTTTGCCCCCATTGTAATCCGTCGTGCCTGCTTCTCTCTCCATTTGATTCATTGTTATCCAAGTATTTACTGTTTTAGAATTAGTTCTCTTTGGTTCATTCTCTATTTACAAACAAACACAGAGTCGCAATACTCTGTTTAGTCTTTGCAGATAACGAAAAATCGTGTAAAAAAAAGAAAAGGAATCGAGCAAAATCAGTAGGCCACTAATGGGATCTCTTTTTGACCTCGCTAAAATAGAAACATTAGGAACAACCCCTCATGACAAATACAAAACTAGTGAGATGAACTGAACTCCACACAATGATGGCTGCAAAACAGCTCGGCTCCGCCACCCACCCCGCCCAAAATAACGATAAAGAACGGCTGCCATGATTGGTTGCGGAATGACCACGACGGAGCTACGAAATGGTGCTGCTCTCATGCTAACCCCAGCTTCAGTCTGAAACATCCAGAAACACTGTAGACTACCAATTCGATCAGTTCCGGTAGCGCCCCAATGTAACCCGGTAGAGAAGAACTAGCCCTCCCCTCTTTGACTGATGGTTCTTGTTGCCTGTCCCTTCTGTTGTCATTTAACAGAACTATTTAGCCTGCTGAAAGGGGTTGTGTTCCGACCGCTGGTTGGTGGAGACATTTTGACTATATTCTGTACCTGCGTTGTCGCGTAATGCGTCATATGACGCGCCGCGTTAGCGCATCCGGAAGTCATCCGGGGCGCGCAGCGCGTAACGTAAGCATAACAAGTCATGTGACTTGTTAATAAAACTTTTCATTGGTTCATTTTACTTTTCTTATTGTAATGATGAAAGGCTTGGTCATATGACCTAAAAATTACGCTTTTCATTACTTCCGAACATTATTTTTTCTTAAATATATGTTATAATGTTCCAGGCTAATGTACTTTCCCGGAAATTTTACAACTGTCCTGCAAGTAAAATATATTCTTTTTTCGAGAAAAAGAGCGTTTCTTCGTCCCATGACGGAGCCGTTGAGCAAAAGAGGGTCGACCTGCTGTCTTAGTCGCCGATACGCCTGAATATGAGATTCTTATCGATCACTTTATGTTGCAGGAATAGAAAACACAACAGCCCTTGACCATTTATCTTTACTGCGTTCCTTCGTATTATACCTTTTACCCTTCATGTAATTGGTCTGCTTTATTTCACTTGCCTTTTAATGATTCTAAAACAGTGACTATTATTAAAAACTTTACCAATGTATATACTACTACCATGTTTTCTTTTAAAAACCTTTATTGTGAAAATTTCATTATACAAATACGAGCCTATAACCACGTGGGCCGGCCACGGAGCAAACTGTAATCGTATATGATGAATAGACATTTACACTGTAGAGGAACGTAACGGGCGGGCCATTACGTTGCAAGAACTAAGGTGTCTAACAGTTACGGAATCGGTGGACGTACATTTTATAATTAAAATACGACAGGGCCAGTTACAATAAAATTATCTAGATATACATTTGCGGGCAAGTACCATGGGTGACGTTAATTCGAACTTTCAACAGTACAGTAATCAATAACACATCAGAACTTAATATCAATAGGGATGTCGAAATATTCAATCAATTCTCGTCCCCGCCCGCCATTTGCTTCAAAACTGCATACGTATCTCGTGATTTCAAGGTTCTGCAACCAGTACACAACAAGGAGTTACGAGTCCCATTTATTCTGGCGCCATTTTGGGCGAGGACGGGCAGGTCCAGGATATAGTCAAAATGTCTCTACCAACCATCGACTATGATGATGTTCATATGCTGTATTTATTAGAGTAACACTCATCTGTCCACATGAAATTAATTTGCCACAATCTAAACATGTCATTTTAATCTTTCCAAAGTTCTTCTAAATATTTGGGACCGTTTCCCTTGCCTCTGAAGCTCTCAGTGCCACTTCTTTGATGAATGTACTAGCAGGTCAGGGGTTCTCCTCCAAATCTCTCTTTTATGCAGCACTATAATTAATTGGTGCCACCTCTCCATATGACGATGCATGGTATAGTTACCACAACTATATTTTTTTTCGGTTCCTCTGGAGAGTTCATCGTGGCAGATGAAGCGTGTAACGTACCGGGCATTTACCTTTTTTTGCATGTACAGGAAAGGAAAAAAAAATCGAGCGTCCGAGTTCTAAGGTGTCCCAGGGCCATTTTAGTGGACCAGGCCCAAATCCAAAGAACAGGCCGCCATTTTGAGAGTCCTGTTGCAGCCGCCTGTCGCTGTAGCATCAAGAGCAGCCGAAACTCAGCTGAATGGCAACTGAAACGGTAAAGGGGCGCCCCACTACAGCAGACGAGCCAGGCCCAAATCCAAAGAACAGCTATCTCACAGGCTAATGGGGCGACCCACGCCGAGTTTCAGCATTGTAGGATGACCACACAAGTACAGCAACTTGCTAGACATCACCTCGGTGCCATCCGGATCTCGGCACCCCACTGCAGATGAAGTGCCTCTCAACTATGAAACCACCACGGTGACATCCGGATCTTGGCGCGTTGTGCTGCCTTCGGCCTATTCGCACATCGGTCCGCTACTGACGCCATCTCACAGGCTAATGGGGCGACCCACGCCGAGTTTCAGCATTGTAGGATGACCACACCAGTACAGCAACTTGCTAGACATCACCTCGGTGCCATCCGGATCTCGGCGCCCCACTGCAGATGAAGTGCCTCTCAACTATGAAACCACCACGGTGACATCCGGATCTTGGCGCGTTGTGCTGCCTTCGGCCTATTCGCACATCGGTCCGCTACTGACGCCATCTCACAGGCTAATGGGGCAACCCACGCCGAGTTTCAGCATTGTAGGATGACCACACCAGTACAGCAACTTGCTAGACATCACCTCGGTGCCATCCGGATCTCGGCGCCCCACTGCAGATGAAGTGCCTCTCAACTATGAAACCACCACGGTGACATCCGGATCTTGGCGCGTTGTGCTGCCTTCGGCCTATTCGCACATCGGTCCGCTACTGACGCCATCTCACAGGCTAATGGGGTGACCCACGCCGAGTTTCAGCATTGTAGGATGACCACACCAACTTGCTAGACATCACCTCAGTGCCATCCGAATCTTGGCATCTCAACGCCTAGTGGTATCTTCCATACAAAAAATATTGTTACGCTGCCTTTGGCCCCATTCGCACATCAGTCCGCAACTTAGACATCACCTCGGTGCCATCCGGATCTTGGCATCTCAGCGCCTTGTGGTGTCAGTCAGAAAATATTGTTGTGCTGCCTTCGGCCTATTCGCACATCGGTCCGCTACTGACGCCATCTCACAGGCCAACGGGGCGCCCCACGCCGACTTTCAGCATTGTAGGATGGCCACACCAGTGCGGCAACTTGCTACACACCACCTCGGTGCCATCCGGATCTTGGCATCTCAGCGCCTTGTGGTCTCTTCTACACCGGAAATATAGTAGAAAATATTGTTGCGCTGCCTTTGGCCCCATTCACACATCAGTCCGCTACTGACACCATCTCACAGGCCAACGGGGCGCCCCACGCCGACTTTCAACATTGTAGGATGGCCACAGAAGTGCGACAACTTACTAGACACCACCTCGGTGCAATCCGGATCTTGGCGCGTTGTGCTGCCTTCGGCCTATTCGCACATCGGTCCGCTACTGACGCAAACTCACAGGCCAACGGGGCGCCCCACGCCGACTTTCAGCATTGTAGGATGGCCACACCAGTGCGGCAACTTCCTACACACCACCTCGGTGCCATCCGGATCTTGGCGCGTAGTGAAGCTGCAGCAGCTGCAAATAAGCTTCAGACAGTGTTACAACCGCTGCTCAGAACTCTCAACTATGACACCACCTCGATGCCATCCGGATCTTGGCGCGTTGTGTTGCCTTCGGCCTATTCGCACATCGGTCCGCTACTGACGCCGCCTCACGTGCCAACGTATTTTCTCCGCATTTTATACCCTATGCCGCATAACAGGTCATGTGACTTGTTTATAAAACTTTTCATTGGTTCATTTTACTTTTGGTTTCCTAATGATGGAAGGCTTGATCATATGACCTAAAAACAACACTTTTCATTGGATGAAAACTTTTTTTTTCCCCCAAACGATGAAAGCCCCACCTTGTTTCTGGATGTTTCAGACTGAAGCTGGCGTCACCATGAGAGCACCACCATCTCGTAGCTCCATCGTGGTCATTCCGCGAGCAATCATGGCAGCCGCTCCCCACCAGAAGCCTGCAGGAGTCGGGGCCCCCAAAACTTTTGATGAATTCTCAAGGCGGAGGGGACGCTTTCGAGAATGGGGTCCAAGACCTAGCAGACAAGCGTCCGATTTCCAAGGTGTCCCAGGGCCATTTCAGTGGACCAGGCCCAAAAAGGAAACAGCCTGCCGCCATTTTGAGAGTCCTGTGACAGCCGCCTATCGCTGCACCGCAAGAGTGGGCGCAACTCAGCTGAATGGCGGATTTTGACACAGTGGACCAAAAGCGGACGGAATGGCAACTGAAACGGTAAAGGGGCGCCCCACTACAACAGACGAGACTCTACCTGGAGAGGCCCGTTCACGCCGCCTCCCCCGGGGCGCTCCACGCCGTTATTCGGAGCAGCATTGTAGGATACCAAAACCAGTGCGGCAACTTACTGGACATCACCTTGGTGCCATCGTTCTGCTGCCTTGGAACTATTCGCACAACAGTTTGCTACTGATGACCCACCCCCCGCGACGCCCCACGCCGTTATTTGCTGGGTGGCAACTTACTAGACATCACTTTTGTGTCATCTAGATTTCGGCGCGTTCTGCTGCCTTGGAACTATTCGCACAACAGTTTGCTACTGATCACCCACCCCCCGCGACGCCCCACGCCGGAAATCTGGACGTTGTGCTGCGTTGGGACTATTCGCACAGCCGACCGCTACTTCGTTGTTTTTCTCTAAAAATGTTTATATGTTATTACTATTTTTGTTTTCTTGTATATATTTATAAATTATTAAAGTTTTATAATCTTACTACTTTGTCGGAGTGCTATATATTTTTAATGTGACACATAATTGTAAAAACTTTGATGTACAAAGAGTCATCCCTGGAATCTTCCGCTTCACGCTCGGTCCCCTCCCCAATCACAATACAGGATGGTTTTCAGATAATAGCAACGCTTCTGCTGTGACGGATCTCATCGAGTGTGGGCCTTGATCTACTATAACTCCTTTGAAGACGGGTGATTCTTTACAGCTGTGGCTATAAACTACATCTGCAGGGCTAGCTGATAGCCTAGGACCGGCCTGGACAATCGGACACAGAGGAAAAGGAGTGTCAGAGGGTGCGGTAGTGAATAGGGCGAAAGGGAGGTGTCGGGCGGGCACAGGGTGTGATTCTCAGGGAAGAACAGCGCAGATGGGGGGAGGTTTATTACCCATGCATAAAACAGAGAGCGGGGGTGACCACTGCCTGGGGGAGATGCTTGCGAGGGTGGGGAGCCATGCTAAGGATCGACAGCGTGCACAGAGTGGATCTGGTCAAGGCATCTAAAATGGCTGCCGTGCACGACAAAAGTGTGGCATTTGAAAAAAGACAAGATGGCGCACACAATGTTTTTCAACAATTCCTGATTTCCTTCGAATCGAACGTTAACAGACGTTGGGGCATATTACCAAAGTTAAGCGATATTTATCCCTAACGATGCATTGCAAAGATTTTTTTACCGTCAGAAATTATCGCAGATAAACCTTGCTATTATCAAGGTTTATCGCAAATACGATAAAAAACGAGCGCAATGCATTAATATCGCTGAAAACTCCGCGATATTCATGCATTACCGAGCTAATGCTCTTAGCCATGTTATCCACCTCCCATTGGATAACATGGCTAAGAACTGCTCAGGGCAGCTGTTACTTTTTGGAGATATTCGCGCTTATCTCGAATATTTCCAAAAGTTGATAATAGGAGATAGCGATGTTAGCGACTGTTTCCAGTCGCTAACATCTTGGCATGCCCACTTTGCATGTCATTAGTGATAAATATCACTCACATGCAAAGTGGGGCCCAAGATGGTCGCTATCTCCTACTAGCCGTCGCTAACTGGTGTTAGCAACAGCTACGTAATACAGATATAATTTTATCTCCGCGAAGCGGAGCGCTGTTACAGATATATATCTTGTTTTTGAACGTTAATTTCTCAAAATGCACTGAAGCACATATATTGAGACCTAGCAAAGGCACATCGGGCTACCAGTCCCTAATATTTTACCAAGTTTCGTGCAAATCCATTCAGCCGTTCGATTATTATTATTATTTATTTTTTTTGCCCCGCGGGGCCCTTTTAAAACCTCCACATCAAACCTAGGGGGTCAGCGAGGATCTACTATGCCCCCTTATGGTCATTTGCCCCTTCGCTTTGGCCTCCTCTTGTCTCTCGATCCTACCGAGAGACAAGATGGCGGCCGCTACGGACTGTTTGGAATGTTTACAGACACCGGAGAGCCAATCAGCTTCGCTTCGCAAAGCTCCGTAACGCGAAAAGTACGCGAAGCGGTCCGCTGTTACAGATATATATCTTTTTTTGAACGTTAATTTCTCAAAATCCACTGAAGCACATATATTGAGACCTAGCAAAGGCACATCGGGCTACCAGTCCCTACAATTTTGCCAAGTTTCGTGCAAATCCATTCAGCCGTAAGATTATTATTATAATTTTTTTTTTTTGCCCCGCGGGGCCCTTTTAAAACCTCCACATCAAACCTAGGGGGTCAGCGAGGATCTACTATTCCCCCTTATGGTCATTTGCCCCTTCGCTTTGGCCTCCTCTTGTCTCTCGATCCTACCGAGAGACAAGATGGCGGCCGCTACGGACTTTTTGGAATGTTGACAGACGCCAGAGAACCAATCAGCTTCGCTTCACAAAGCTCCGTTGCGCGAAAAGTCCGCGAACCAGTGCGCTAACTGGTCCGCTGTTACAGATATATATCTTTTTTTAAATGTTAATTTCTCAAAATCCACTGGAGCACATATATTGAGACCTACAAAAGGCACATCGGGCTACCAGTCCCTACAATTTTGCCAAGTTTCGTGCAAATCCATTCAGCCGTTCGGGCTAAAAGTGAGGCCAACCGCCCTATGGAAAACTCAATGTTAAAAACACGTTTTGGGACCCCCCTTTTTTCTCGGCCCCCACTGGACGAACCCCCCCCAAATTTTCAAGGGCTGCTCAGAAACAAAATGTGCCATTTTCCTGAAAATTTCAGCCAATTCCGTCCACAAACGCCAAAGTTATTAGACATAGAATTTTCAAAAAACCCATAGAGAAAAAATCCTAACTATATATACCTACTGGCGACCGCCAGTAGGTAATATATATATATATATATATATATATATATATATATATATATATATATATATATATATATATATATATATATATATATATATATATATATATTCAAAATTCACTCCCGTGTTTCAACAGAAGAGCACGCACACGAAGACTATAAGTATTCAAAGCACTTTAATGCGTCGGGCCCTCCGCGCCAAAACAAGTTAATAGATTTTTCAGAGACGCGTTTAAGCTGTTGTTGCAGCCTTTCTCAATCTGAATACAGCCTAGTAAAGGGGTGCCTTTTAAAACCTCACTGATTGGTAAACATAAAGGAAATACTTAACGTAGGCAGGATCTGATATGCAGTACATATATACAATTTACATTGTGGAGTGAAAAAGCATTGTAATTACCCAAACATGTTTCATGACATGAAGCATTTCATATTCATATAAGGCAGCTCATTAATAACACTATTTTAAACATCAACAGTTAATTTTGATAGATTGTAGCGCTTCTGCTGCAACCAACAAATATTCTCTCACAAAGTGTTGAATCAACGTTAGAAATGTTTTTCTTTCATGAAATGACTTCCTTTCAATGTAGCACTTTTGTGCAATTGTTACGAACAGCTTCACTGCCAAAACGACATTCACGGCTAAAATGTACCATTTTTGTTTATACCATCAGTGCAAATAAAAATATGTCAACTCTTTGTGCCATACACCAAACTTGGCTAATATATTACTAACTGTAATATATATATATTACCTACTGGCTGTCGCCAGTAGGTAGTTATAGTTAGGACCTAGTTTCCATAGGAAAAGCATTTTTTGTTTTCTCAATATCTTTAGCGCCAGTGATGAATCTTTGCGAAATTTTCGGATCTAGTGGCCCGCTCCAGTCAGCTCCTGTATTGAAAGTTTCGGGGTGATTCGACAAGCGGGGGCTGAGAAAGAAGTGTTTTCCTCATGTAATTTCCATAGGAAACTTTAGACACAGCTACAGCCCGAACTGCTGAACGAAATTACACCAAATTTGGCAAAAAATGTGTCCTTTGTTCAGAAAGAACCCTTCTTGTTAAATGGTGTAAATCTGTTCAGTAGTTCCTGAGAAGTTTGTAAAAGAAAAAGTTTTGATATATAGGGACGCGGTGGAGTCGCGACCCCTCCCGAACACGAGCTTCACTGTGATTGGCTGCCAACACTCCAAACCAGGAAGTGTTGACAGCCATCTTGTGCCTTGGTAGAACTGAGTCACAAGAAAACAGTACCACAAAAGGTGAAAAACAAGAAAAGGGGGCAGGGTAGAAACACCCTGACCCCCTAGACCTGCTCAAGGGGTCCTACAAGGACCCCCAGGCCAAAAAAGCATTACAAGAAATTGGCCGAATTTGTGCTGGGTGCGTGAATCCAGATGAAGCATTTAAAAAAACGAAGCGCGGGCTCCCGCACTTCGTTTACTTAAGCCGCTGGGTGGGCCAGGTCCCGGGGCAATGAAGAAATATAGGAAGCATGACATGATGAGATGATGAGTGGCTAGCCCCAGTAAGATCTGCCAGTCAAAAAGGGAAAGGGCACCATTAAGTGAGACGTTCACGTTTCCAAAGACTGCTTATTAACATCTTATGTAAAGGACAAGTGAGGCAAGCTGTTCCTAACAGCATCTCTGCATCTCAGACGTAGTCAGGAAAGGGCAGAAGAGAACATGAAATTGAGAGTGTTGTTTTATCTGTTTCTGGGTGAATTGCTGCTGCGTCTGACTTCATGTGAAGCTTGGAATGCATGAGTTTTAGATATGAGCCCCCACCCTACACGAGCAGCTTTGGCTGGCGGGGCCTCAGAGACAGCCTGACCAGGGAGTCTTTCTTTTAAACGCGTGCCCTTTAATTGCCAGCTTTTGGTCTATGGAATTAAGGGTTCATCGCGGCTGGGCAATGCCTCTCATTGTTGATGAGACAACAGCTATTGTGCTGTGAATGTGTGAGCATGTAATGTATTTTAAAGAGTACTCGGCTATACAGTGTAAAGTAAGAACACCCGCCTTGACTGGATGCAAAGCACAATGACCACGTGTGTTTGCAGCACCTGAACCCCCATGTCAACTGTCCTTTCATTTCACAGTCAAAGGCAACTACTGGATGCTGGACCCTAATGGTGAGATGTTCAACAACGGAAACTTCAGGAGGAAGCCGAAGAGGATGTCCGACATGAACTCCAGCACAGGAGAGCTGGCATCGGACAAACCATAGGACAGCCCCCTAAGCGGCAGCCTGAAGAGCGGCGACAACCAAGGCACCCTGGAGCTGTCACCGCCGGGAAGTGAGAACTCACCCGAAAAGAGGGCCTCTACTCCCAGCCCATGCCTCAGCAGCTTCCTGGCCAGCATGACCGCAGCCTCCATAAACAGCGCCAGAGCGGGCCCCGCACGTGGGCATCGGACTCACCAATGACACTCCGGACAAAATGGGACAGACCATGGTTGGCTTCAACTCCTACTCGCCGCTTACCACCATCCCAAGCCACGGTGGCTCCGAGTGGTCCAATTCAGAGTCCTCCAACCCCTTTGGCTACAGTGGCTCAGGGCTGAACCAGTGCAGTCCCCATTTCTTCAACAGCATCTGTGCAAACAGTGCCATGTACTCCAGAGAAGGGACCGAGGTGCAGCCGTGGGCCGCCGCCAAGGTTCACAGAGATAAGGCAAAAAGCAAGCCAATGGAAAGCCAAGACGCTTTGATTTTTCACACACAACCTGTGCAGCTCACCTCCAAATAAGGGACAAGAGAAGTGAGTTTTGAGGGCACGACCCTAGTCGCCAACATACATTTGGCCCTCTTAAGATTGGGTCTCCCCCTGTTGAATAGGGACTCCCTAATATTCAGGTCATAAACATGGACGGGCTCCCATGGACAAAAGGTGGACAAAGACTGAGGGGTAGGGAAGCTTCCACCTTGCCTCATTTGGGGTGGGGAATGCTTCGCTGATTCCCGCTCCCTGGACAGTTCAGAAACCCAAATACTGCCAATCCACCCTGATCCATTTACTTCAGCAGCTTTGTAAAGAGCAAATAAGTGTATATTTTACAAATACTGCCCGACATGTTAGAGAGAGATTGTATAGTGAAGGCAGATTACATTTTGTAATAATATGAACTATGTCTGCACTGTGCACCGTTTTGCTTAAGATACTTTTACTTTGAAATCACAGAACTGAGTAATCTTCATTACAAAGGAATGTAATAATCTTTAGTTCAAAAGCCTGTACATTTTCCCCTGGACTAGCCCAGGGTATGCAAATACGGTGTGAAACTGAATTTTCCTATGTACTCCCAATAAAGAGATGACGTCAACAAGCTCCTTCAATTTGTGTTCTGACAAGACTTTAGTGATAATCTGCCTGTCTGCATCTTTTCACATTCAAATGTATTGTTCTATTTAATGCAAAACAAAACTCGGTTTACCTCCTGTAACAGTGGGTGCGCAC
The DNA here is from genome assembly GCF_964261635.1 of Lissotriton helveticus. Classification (NCBI taxonomy): domain Eukaryota; kingdom Metazoa; phylum Chordata; class Amphibia; order Caudata; family Salamandridae; genus Lissotriton; species Lissotriton helveticus. Next base: position 515,748,377 of record NC_136072.1, on the reverse strand, counting down.
AACATGAACTGTACAGAATCATTTCTGCAAATGAGCTTCAATGATGACAAGCGTTTTCCAGGTGTATGAATTTGCATATTTGAGTACACACATTGCCACAACCTAAAGACAGTTTGCATTTTTTTATAAAATAATTAAAAGTGGTGCGTATTTTTGTACTAATAAAGTATTTGTAAATAACTACCCTTGCTTCTTAGTATTTTAACTATGTTATCTGGCAGTCATCTGCTTCCCTGGCTCTTTCCTGAAGCTCCCCCTGTTGGGTGAGGCCCAAGCAGTACAGTTCAAGTCAAACAAGAAATGTTGAATGAGGTAAAATTGGCACAGCTATTCATTTTAGAGGAAAGCAAATACTCGTAAAAATCCGGTGTACATTGACAAGGGGCTGGGCACTCACCAGATTCTAGAAGGGTGCTTGCACACTTCTCCCGCCATTGTTCCTGCAGGAAGTCCACTGCTGAGCAGACAGTCTCTCCTAAAACGGAAGAAACCAATAGGAATGCACTCCCCTCACATGGTTTTGGTACCACTCAGTACCCAGGAAGTAATAATAAAATTAAACTGTCAGTAATAGGTACTTGAAACGGAAAATATGAGCTCCCGCTTCTACTGTGCTGCCGTTTCTAGCTTCTCGTGTGAACAGGTGTAGGAAGCGTACACTATGTGGCTGCACACCACTCGGGCCCCACCAACAAACACATTGTAGTTTTGAGTCAAAGGGGCTCAGTCAACAAGCACACTTGCTTGAAGCAAGCATGGACAAGGTCAATATGTTTGGCTTTTTTTGTATTCGGTATGCCAGTTCTTAATTAGTGAAAAGAACATAAATTCAGGTAACCTGAAATGCTGCTCGTGAATACCAGAGTTGTCAAACCATGTGCTCTCCTCATGCCTCTTCCTTTCACCATTGTACACTCACTATCTCATTTTCTCACTATTGCAGGTTCTTTTCATCCCTTCTTTCTCTGCCTGTCACAGTTTTTTCTTTCTTTCTATCCCCCTGCTTCTTTCGTATTTTGCCTTTCTCTATATTGCGTTAGGTCAAAGATTGATAAGGAGTAATGAGACCCAGACCACAAAAATGAGTGCTGATGCATTATTACACAGAACTACACACAATTATTCTCTAAAAGTCCATGAAAACTGGTGGCACAGATGGTGCACTAAGAAAAACAACCACACATGCACCAAGGGCCCCAAAAGTGAGAAAGAAGGGGGCCACACAGCCCCCTTCTGAAAAAAAAGGAAACAAAGCAGGCATGGTGCAAGAGGCCCCACCCACGTCACGTCCTACAGCATTCTGCAAACACACCCCCTGGTGCGCTGTAAGTTGGGGAATTCATTCCCATTGAATACTGAGGGTCTCTGGGGGCCCACTAGCCCACCAGGTACCTCCAGAATGCGCCACAGAGCTGTATTGCAGAGAGGTGTTCTAAGGCCACACCCCTTTTTAGGCATCTCTGCAACACAGGTCTGTGGTGCTTACTGGAGGTACCTGGTGGGCTAGTTGGTCCCCAGGGACCCTCATACTCAAGGGGAATTAATTGCCCAATTTACAACTTGCCAGGTGGCGCGTTTCCACAGTAGTGTAGGGAGAGGGCGGGGCCTAACAAAACAATTTTGCTAAATGTGCCCCCTTGCCAACTTGTAATATCAGACCTGCCCCCTCCCTGCACCACTGTGCAAAAGCCCCCCCCCTGCCGCATTGTAAGTTAAGGGATTAGGTCCCCTCGAATGAGGTACCTCCAGGAATTGCCACAGAGCTGCGTTGCAGAGAGGTGTTCCGAGGCCATGCCCTTTTTACACCACTTTTCAAATGCGGCTTCTGGTGCACTGCTGGTGGGGTGATGAGGTCCTCTTGTGTCCTGAGGACCTCAGGACACAAGTGGACTTCATCCTCCGTGCAGCAGTGCGCCAGAAGTCGTGTTTGCAGCACGGTGTAAAAAGTTGTGTGGCCTCGGAACACCTCTCTGCAATGTAGCTCTGTGGCACTTACTGGAGGTACCTGGTCGGCTAGTTGGCCCCCAGGGGCCCCCAGGATTCAAGGGGACTTAATCCCTAAACTTACAATGTGCCAGGAGGCGCGTTTGCACAGTGTTGCAGGGAGGAGGCGGGCCTGATATTACAAGTTGACAATATTGCTGTGTGGGGCTTACTGGAGGGAATAAAAGGGGTAGTTGTCCTCCAAGGTTGACTTTGGGGGCTAACTACCCCTCTTGTTACCTCCAGTAAATCCCACACAGTGGGATTGCTAAATTGTGTTTGGAGGCCACTCTCACCGTTCTCCATCACTCTGAAAACGAGACTGCTATGTTATAGTTGGAAAGTAGCATTTAAAAAACCTTTGAAATTCACTGAAAAAACCATAGGTTTCAGGAACGTTATAGTTAGAAATTAGCATTTAAAAAAACATTGAAATTCCCTGAAAAAAACATATGTTTCAGGCAGTGTTATAGTTAAAAATTAGCATTTAAAAATCCTTAGAAATTCACTGAAAAAAAACATCAGTTTCAGGCACGTTATAATTAGTTGGACATTTCATTCATAGAAAACCAGAGAAATTCCGCTGTTATAGTTAGTTCAACGAACTATGACTTCCGCCTCCGCAGTGCACTGCTGATGATGTCACATATTACATAATTCATGACATGGTCAGTGACATCACTGATGACATCATTGATAACATCTCAAATGACATCACTGATGCCATCATCCATGTGATAATCTGATGCACCTCCTGACACCCTAATATAACCTTTGATACACCCACTCTGAAATACAGACTACCATTTTCGGAGCCATAGACACACCAATACCAGTTACTACATAGCCACTCGCTGATTCCTAGGTCCACACACACATCAACTCATTCACCCATACAGTCACTCATACATGCAGCCACTCATCAATACAGCACTATCATTTGCACTCATACACCTATACAGACACTCATAAATAACCACTCATTCATAGAGTTACTCACACACTAGACAATCATGCAAAGAATTATTCACACTCCCGTTTACTCACCTATGCACTTATACACACACCACCACCCTTATTCCTAGCGATATTAACACATACTCACTCTCTTATACAATCACTGATACACGCGTACACTCATCCATACAGCCACTCTTACAATTACTCAATCTCACATATAGTCATTTATACTCTGCACTCTTGAACCCATACACCCAGTGAATCAACCACTCAAACATCTATGCACAAAGTCACACACCTCCCACCCACCCACACACACACTCAGGCACCCATACAAATACTCAGGCAACCATTCAATAACCCATATAGTCACTCATGTAGCTACTGACCAACCCGTGCAGCAGCTTACACAACAACAGACAGACTAATACAGACATTCACACAGTTTAGTCACTAACCAACACATTCAGTAAGATACATGTAATCACTCACTTAAACAGTCAGTAACACACCCAGATCTGTGACTTGGGGTGAGTGTCTGAAAAGTGTCAGCGCTCCGTCCATCATCTCCTTGTGTTTGCTTTGTTCGCCCTAAGTTGGCAGGGTATGCCCAGGCATGGGTCCCTTACTCACTTTAACACTGGATTCAATCTATCCTGGATGATGAAGGGTGTTACCCCGAAACCAATCCAAGGATGCCTGGTTCCAGTCAAGGGAAGACATGGCTTGGCATTTTGGGCTGGACTGTTTCCATGAGGCACTGGGTCAAGACTGATTTGCATATATCTGTGTCTGAACTGGGGTGGCGAAGTGAACTAAAGAACGATGATGTATTCAACCGAGATCTGTGACTTGAGGTGAGTGTCTGAAAATGTTCAGCTCTCCGTCCATCATCTCCTTGTGTTTGCTTCCTTTGCCTTACGTTGGCAGGGTATGCCCAGGCGTATGTCTCTTGCTCACTTTTCCACTGGATTCAAGCTAGCCTGGCTGATGAGGGATGTTACCCCGAAACCTATGCCAAGATGCTTGTTTCGGGTCCATGGAAGAAATGGTTTGGGATTTCGAGCTGGACTGTTCCCATGAGCCAAAGGATCAATACTGATTTGCATATAGCTGTGTCTGAACTAGGGTGGCGAAGTGAGCTAAAGAATGATGATGGATTCAACCCAGATCTGTGACTCAGGGTGAGTGTCTGAAAAGTGTCAGCGCTCAGTCCATCATCTCCTTGTGTTTGCTTTGTTCATCCTAAGTAGGGAGGGTATGCCCAGACGTGGGTTGTTACTCACTTTAACACTGGATTGAAGGCAACCTGGCTGATTAGGGGCGTTACCCCTTAACCGGTCCCAGGAAGCTTGTTTCCGGTCAAGGGAGGACATGGCTTGGCATTTCGGGATGGACTGTTCCCATGAGGCACAGGGTCAAGACTGATTTGCATACAGCTGTGTCTGAACTGGGGTAGCAAAGTGAGCTGAAGAACAATGATAGATTCAACCTAGATCTGTGAATGCGGATGAGTGTCTGAAAAGTTTCAGCCCTCCGTCCATCCTCTCCTTGTGTTTGCTTTGTTTGCCCTTTGCTGACAGGGTATGCCAGATGTGGTTCCTTGCTCACTTTGCCACTGGTTTCAAGCTACCCTGGCTGATATGGGGTGTTACCCCAAAACCGGTCCTAGGATGCTTGTTTCCCGTCCAGGGAAGACATGGCTTGGCAGTTTGGGCTGGACTGTTCCCATGAGACACAGGATCAAGACTGATTTGCATATAGTTGTGCCTGAACTGGGGTGGCAAAGTGAGCTAAAGAAAGAAGATGAATTCAACCCAGATCTGTGACTGGGGGTGAGTGTCTTGAAAGTTTCAGTGCTCCGTCCATCATCTCCTTGTGTTTGCCCCGTGGATACTCTGCCAGGAAAGAATGCTGTGCTGCTACAAGGACTACCACTCCGCTGGACTGCTGACCAGCTGAACATCTGACCTGCTATGTTGACTTGTTGCCTGCTGCCCTTTTGCCTGTGGAAAAAGAACTGGACCTGTAACTTCATCTTGAACCAAAGACCCTAAATTGCCTCCAACGGCTAGTCTGCTGCCCCCTTGATCTGAGGCTCAGGGACATAAAAGGTTACCGAACCAGCTTTTGGACCGAGCTGAAGCAAGTTCCTGAGCCCCAAGTGCTGTCCCTCAGGTGATGGACCCTTGACGTGGCTTGCAGGCTGTTAAATCAAGCTTTTAGGCTCTTTGCAACCACATTTGATCCTGTTCACAGTGAAACCAAGCCACTCTTATCAAAATCTAGCACAAGCCACCGCCAGTCCGACTCTTCGCACATCAGCATTGATCGCCCGCAGGTGACTCCAAACGTGAAGCTCCAGCCTGCCTGTCCATGACACCAAACCTGCTCTTCATGCCAAGCCGACAGCCTCCTTGCTCGTCATTGCCCTCTGCAACGTGCATCTTGACACAAAACATGGGATGGTAATCCTTCAGTGAACTAATCTGGGACTGTAGTCAACCTGCGCTACTTTGGTGTCAGGCTGAACTTTTGAATTTGACCCTGTCCGGCGCGACCAGATGCCCACTGTTGGTGTTTTGTGCTTTTAGGCACCATTTTATGCTTTGTTGTTTAAAAACTGTATCTTTCCGGTTCTACTGATTGGATTTTTGTCTTATTGGTCTTATTACATTCTGCTCTATTTATCCATGTTGGTGGGCGATCTTTATGTGTGGTGATTGCAGTCTTTTGTAGCTTGAGGTGTTTCATTGCCTCTAAGTTAAGCCTGACAGCTCTGTGCCCAATTTCCTGGGGGATGAGCACAGGTTAATTTGATATTTGACGCTGCCTATCTTGACAAGTATTAGGGTTGCTGCTTGACCAGGACTTAAATCCCAGTTAGCACAAAACCCAATTTCTCACATTGGTGTTCAGAGATGAGTATCCGGAATTGTGTTGGTGCAGTGCTATACAGTGAGTTGGTGTATACTACCATCCCAAAAGGAATTTTTTTAATTCTCCCTGATTGCCCTCCTCTTTGTTGTTTCTGAATTCATTCCTACTTGAACTGGAGAGCTACACTATGGCTGAGCTCAAGGAGGTTCACCAGGAGAGGAGGCAGCCTGCCAAAAGGAGCACCAGGAAGGTGGAGCTCCAAAAGTCTTCGAGGGCATGGGTAGAGGCCCACCTGTCACAAAAAAATGACCAGAAAGTGGGGGACGATGAGGAGGATCTTAGAATGCAGTCTGTTGAGGAGGAGGCTAACCACCTCCCAAGATTGGAGATCCCTCCTTGTGCAGGGAGCAGTGAGTCTTTCAGGGGCCTGACCTAGAGGAGTTGGAAGACAGGAGGGAGGAAAGGAAGCTCAACCTAGAGCTGGCCAAATTAAAGCTGTAAAAGGAGGAACAGAGGGCTGAGGCTTTGATGGCCTTGGCTAAGGAGAAGGCTGAGAGGGCTATGACAGAAGAGAATGCTGAGGCTGAGAGGGCCTTGGCTGATGAGAAGCCTAAGGCCTTGATAAAGGAGAAGGCTGAGGCTGAGAAGGCCTTGGCTGAGAAAGAATTCTGATGTAGCATTAAAACAGTATGAGGGAAATTTAACTAAAGGTAAGGCAACCTTCAGGACCCAACAGTGATGGTGGCACAGTAACAGCAGTGTCTTCTGGAGCGGTGATATTCTACATAACCCAGGAGCTAGTGAATCACTATGTGGTGCGAGATGATATAGACAAGTGGTCTGCAGCTTATTCAGTTGGACTCGGGGTACATAAAGTCCCAGAGGAGTGCTCGGAGTGTAGCCTGTGGAAACACATGCCCACGGTAGGAAGGGACACACTCCTGACACTAGAAGCAGAGGATCAGACCATGTATGCCCCTATGAAGACAATCTTTGTTGCTAAATTTGGGCTTACCCCTGAGAAGCACTGCCAGAGGTTTAGGGACAGCCACAGGCTCCCAAATCAGTCCTGGGTGGATGGCTTATATTTTGCCAGCAAAGCACTAGAGGGCTGGTTAAGGGGCAGCAAAGTGGATAATGTTACTGGGCAGTACAACCTAGTTTTGAGGGACCACATTCTCAATATTTGTTTTACAGAGCTGTGCTAACACCTAGGAAGGCATCTGGGGGGACTCCCAAAAGGGTGCTAAGGGTTCCCAAAAGGAAGAAACAGGGGGGCGGGAACAAAATTAAAGCCAGGTAGTTCTATCATGTCACCCAGAACAGTTCACAGGGTAAAGGGTCTAAATCCCAATATAGCCATCAGAGGAAAGGCTCACAAATATGAAAACTGGAAACGTATCCCTAAGTGCTATCAGTATGGACATTTGAAGGGAGATGCCATGTGGTCCAAGAGGATATTGTCACACAGTGTTGGTCAGTCACAGGGGACAGCAAGCATAGTGCTTGGCAAAGCGATGGTCCCAGTTAGTGTGGTTGAGACTAATGAGGTTACCCTTATGTCTTTGGGTGATACAGAGATGGTGCCCAAAGCCCACATGACGTTGAATACTTCAAAGTATAGGTAGTGGGTCACCATCAATGGGCAGGAGGTGGAGATTCTAAGGGATACAGGAATCAGTATGACTACTGTCAGGTGTCATCTGGTGTCCTCAGAGCAGGTGATAATCAATACATTTCACCAGATTGTGGTAGCAGACAACCGGGAGAGCCACAACCCATGTAGCTCTTGTTCTCTTTGAGTGGGAGTGTCTCAGGTCTTCTGAAAGTTGATGTGAGCCCTGTGATGCCTGTGGAATGTCTGTTAGGGAATTGATTGGTGCACACTGCCTGGAAGGAAGTGGAGCTCAGGTCACACCTGGAAATGTAAGGGTTAGAGGATTGTGCAACCACTAGGTCCATAGCTACCCAGGACAGTAGTCAAGAAGGCTGGAGCCTAGAATAATGGCCCACACAGTTGCTAGGAAATGGAAAGGCAGGGGTTGTAGGAAGCCAGCCCCTAAATGTCCCCTAGTACAGGTGGATATGTCGCCAGAGAAGGCCACCCAGGATTCTACTGGGGAGGACATTGCCTCCTTTGGTACTCTGCCTGAGCTTGTTTGATGGCAAGTGGAAGGAGGACCCACCGGGGAGGAGTTCTACAAGGTACAGAAGGAGTGACCAACCCTCGAGGGCGTAAGGTGGCAAGCCGAAGCCCAAGCAGCTGGTGACACCTCTGGAGATCACTCACATATTGGGGGAATGAACTGCTGTATAGTGAGACTGAGTTTCCTGAGCATGGGACAAATCATGTATTTGTAATTCTCCAATGTTACAGGACCTTCCTACTGGGGCCAGCTCATGAGATACCCCTGACTGGACATCTTTGGCAGGACAAATCCTTTGACACGCTTGTCACCCACTTCTATTGGCCCTGGATGGGGACAGCTACTGCTTGAGGACTTGGCTTACCTGCCAGGGTAGTGTGCAGACTGTGAAAAGCTACAAGCTTCCCTGCCTCCCATGCCTGTTTTTGGCACACCCTTTGTGGGAGGGCATTGATATTGAAGATCCCTTGGACCCCAAGACAGCCTTCAGCAATAGGTTTATTCCAGTCTTGGTGGACCATGTCACTGCATACCCACAGGTCATTCCTCCAATGTCACTTACTGCACATGTAGTGGCAAGGTCTCTGATGAGTATTTTCAGCAGAGTGGGTTTCCCCAAAAAAGTGATGTCAAGCAAGGGCATCAACTACATGTCTGCGCACATGAAGTTGATGTGGAAGGAGTGTGGAGTCACCTATAAGTTCTCCACACCCCACCATCCACAAACAAATGGGTTTGTAAAAAGATTCAACAAGACCCTTAAAGGCATGATAATGGGCCTGCCTGAGCCCGTGAAGCGAAGGTCGGACATACTCCTGCCAAGCCTTTTTTTGCTTACAGCGAGGTGTCAGAGAATGGAGTAGGCTTTAGCCCATTGGAACACTTGTATGGCCACCCTGTAAGAAGACCTTTCAGTCTGGTCAAGGAGGGGTGGGCGTAAGCACACAAAAAATCCCTCTAAGATGTGGTTAGCTACATGCTATCCTTCAAGAACCAGATGGCCCAGTTCTGGAAAATGGCTGCTAAGAACTTGGAGGCTAGCCAGGAGGTAATGAAGCAATGATATCACCAGTTGGCTCCCATGGTGAATTTCCAACTCGGGTAGAAAGTGTTGGTGGTTAAACCAGTAGGGCCTAGAGCTCTCCAGGATAGTTGGACTGGGCCATATTATGTGCTGGAGAGAAAAGGGGGTCCACCTACCTGTTGGATCTCAAGACATCCTGGGACCTCTTAAGTATATTCCATTTCAACCACCTCAACCTTCACTATGAGAGGTCAGAATTCCCCATTCTTCTTGTGACATGATGGGGGGAGTAGGAGACTGAACCTCTCCCTTACCTCCTGTCATCTAAAAAAAAGGATGGGTCTGTGGATGGCAATTCTCCCCCCTCTCCCATTCTGACCCCTGAGCAGCAGTGGGACTGTTGCCAGTTAGTGGAACATTTTGCCTCCCTATTTTCCTTCACACCTGGGCTTGCACACTTGTGTAACCATAGTATGGACACTGGGGATAGTATACATGTCAAGAACAAAATGTCCAGGCTTTCTTACAAAGTGGGGGGTCAGCATCAAAGGAGAAGTCAATAGGATGCTAGAACTGGGGGTCATTGAGCCCTCTAGTAGTCCCTGGTCAGCCCAGGTGTGCTATTACCAAAAGCGGGCCCACCCAGCACAGCCCCAGAACTCAGGTTCTGTGTTGACTACCAGGTGCTCAACTCATTCACCAAGACTGAGGCATACCCCATCTCCTAAGCCGGTGAGCTTATTGAAAGGTTAGGGGCTCCCTAGTTCCTGAGCACTTTTTTTTTTACTTCAGGATTCTGGCAGATTACCCTGAATGTGGGGCTAAAGGGAGGTCAGCCTACTCTATCCCAGAGGGCCAATTTCAGTTCAAGGTGATAACCTTTGGACTCAAACAGGTCCCTGCCACCTTCTAGAGGCTGGTGAACAAGGTCTTAGCTGGGATGGAGGCCTTCACTACTGATGACATAGCTATGGTCAGCAGCATCTAGCATGACCACCTATTTCATGTGCAGGAAGTGCTTCATGCTCTGCAGGCAGGCCTGACTATCAAGGCCCAGTAAGTGCCAGATAGGGCAGGGCTCTGTGGTGTACTTGGGGCACCTGGTGGGTGAGGGTAAGGTGCAGTGCCTCCACTACCAAATAGAGACTATCCTGCCCTGAGCCTCTGAAAACTCAAACAGATGTGAGGACCTTCCTGGGCCTCAATGGGTACTACAGTAGGCTTTTTAAAGGCTATGGCACCATTGCTGCTCCCTTGACTGAGCTGACTTCCAAGAAGCAGCCCAGGAAAGTGAGCTTGATGGAGGCCTGTCAGAAAGCCGTTGACTCCCTAAAACAGACCAAATGCACACCCCAGTACTCAAGGCCCCTGACATTTCCAGGAGTTAACTGTCCAAACAGATGCCTCGTAGTATGGTATAGGGGCAGTCCTGTAATAGCCAAATGAAAAGGGCCTGGATCAACCGATAGCATTCATCACTAGGAGGATACTTCCCAGGGAACAGAGGTGGAATGCTAGTGAGAGAGAAGCCTTTGCTGTGGTCTAGGCACTCGAGAAGTTTTGAACATACTTGTTTGGAACTGACCTTTAGATTCAGACACACCACAGACCCCTCATTTGGATAATGCAAATGCGGGGTGAGAATCCCAAATTGTTGAGGTGGTCCACTTCCTTACAGGGAGTGAACTTTACAATGGATCACAGCCCTGGTTCAGATCACACCATTGCTGAAATTCTCTCCAAGCTGTTTCGCCTTAGTGAAGAGAACTCCCAAGGCGTTAGTTAAATCTCCCCACTTTCAGCGGGGGGAACCCTTGTTAGAACTGTCAGCCTTAAGGTGGTCTTCTCCCAAACTTTTTGCCACCCTCCTTCTTTGTTTTGGTGAACCTATTTATGTTTGCCTCAGAACTCTGTACACTTTACGACTACTTACCAGTGCTAAAGTGCTTGTGCCCCATCCCTTAAAATGCCGTGTTAAATTGGCTTAAACCTAATTGGCATATTTAATTACTTATAAATCCCTTGCAGCGTGGTATGCCATATACACGACCTGTAAATTAAATGCTACCAGTGGGCCTGAAGCACCTATTGCGCCACCCACTTAAGTAGCACTGTAAAACATATACCAGGACTGCCATTGAAGTCTTAATGCAGTTTTAAAGTTTCATGCCGACTTGGCATTTAAACCCCATTGCCAAGCCTTACACTCCTCTTTTATTACATATAAGTCACACCTAAAGTAGGCCCTTTTGAGCCCATCAGGCAGGGTGCTGCGTAAATAAAACTTTGGACATGTACTCTTCAGTTTTCCATTTCCTGGTAGTGAAAAACTCCTACATTCATTTTTCACTACTCTGAGGCATACCACTTCCATAGGATAACATTGGGGATTCCTCATTACATTTAATAAAGTGTCATTTTCAATTGGAAGCCATGGCTATGTCATGTTTGGTGTCTATGAAATTGTAATAATACATCCTCTTTAATGTTAAAGTCAGATGTTTTATTTAAATTTTGAAAATGCACCATTTGGAAAGTTGACATTTTCCTGTTTTTAGCTCCTTTTTGCCTGTAACCTGCCTTGGGTCTCATGAATGGGTCTAACTGATAGTTGAACTTTGCTAATTCCTCACAGACAACCACACAATAGAGGGATTAGGTGTGCCAGAGAGGGCCATCTACTGGCGGGATGGGGCACGGAGCTAAACACAGCCCCACTTACACCTGAATAGCGTGTGCTCAGCCTACACAAAGTGCATACCAACCCTGCATTGTCACCTCAGCAAGCTTGGTGCCAGGGCAGGTGATGCAAAAGATTACATTCACTTCAAAGTCACTGTCTGGAAGATTCCTAAACCTTACAGAACCAGGGCATAAAAGAAGGACCTCAGACACCAACTATTCAGTACACTTCTGGACCTGTGGATACTCTGCCAGGAAGGAGGAACGGTATGCTACAATAAGCACTGCCACTCTGCTGGACTGCTGCCCTGCTGTGCTGACCTGTTGCCTGTTTCCCTCTTGTCTGTGGAAGAAAAACTGGACCTGCAACTTCATCTTAACCCAGGACTCTAGAGTGACTCCTAGGGCTAGTCTGCTTTCCCCCTGATCTGAGACTCAAGGACATAAAAGACTCCTTAACCAGCTCCTGGAGCCAGTGGCAGTGAGTTCCTGACCCCCCCAGTGGTGTCCCTCAAGTCCTAGATCCTTACTGTGGCTCACAGACTCTTAAATGAAGCTTTAGGACTCTTTGTGACAGCTTATTATTATTATTATAGGCTTTTATAGCGCGCTCTGTTACTAAGAAAATAGTATCCTGGCGCGAAGGAGGTGAGAGGCAAGGCAGAGGGGGACTCTATACAGTGATGTTGAAGAGGTGGGTCTTCAATCCCTTCTTGAACAGAATGATGGATGGAGCTGTTCTTAACTGCTGCGGGAGGGTGTTCCATGCTCTCGCCGCTCTGACTGAGATGGATTGGCCGCCGAGCCTGCTGTATTTGAATTTTGGGACAGTCATTTGGTGCAGATTAGCTGATCAGAGGGGGCGGTTGGGAACATATATGGAGAATCTAACAGCTAACGGGTCCATTCACACTGAGACTACCGCGCTCACACATAAAGTCAAGCAAGAGCTGCTGTCAGGCCATCTTTTCGCACAGAAACATTGACCACTCATGGGGGACTGCCAATGCGAAGTTCCATCCCTCCCCTCTGGGACACCCTGGCCTTCTCTTCATGCCATGCCGACAGCCTCCCATGACACTCTCCTTGCTATTCGCGGCCCCTCCAACTTGAACAGGACTCTTGGCACAATAATTGAGAAAGTGAAACATTCAGCAGGACAAGCCTGGGAATGCATCCAACCTCTGCCCCATTGCAGTTGTCCTAAACTTTTGTATTTGACCAGGTCCAGCAGTACCAGATAGCCGAAGTTGGCACTTTGTGCTTTTAGCTGTTATTTTGAACCCTGGGAGTAGTTTGCGTTGTAGCGCTACGTGTAGCTACAGAAAGTGCACTTCGTACTACGCAAGCAAGCTATGCGTAGCTACGCGAACTGCATAGTGCCGTAGGGTAAATGCTGTTCGCACTGATTGCACAGTCCAGGATGCTTGTTCGCACTGTGAAATCATTGCAAAAGGCATCTTGCACAGTGAAAGCGGTTGTTTACTGCCGCTCAAGTAGATTTGTACTTGAGCTGCAGCTTTTTCAACGCGGACTGATAGTGTCTCATCGCGAGCGGTCGCGAGCATACGCGACCACTCGCAATGAGAAACCTGACCTCCCCGCGTTGAGAATCTTGCCGGGAGGTTTATTTTCCATGCTCGCTATCAGCAACTTGATGTTGCTGATCGTGAATGAGAAAAAAGTCTCGCCGGGATGTTGATTTTGCTCGCTCGCAGTCGCGAACTTGACTTTGAGGACTGCAAGCAAGCAACAAATGCCCGCTACGCTACGCGTTTTTGCACTGTGCTACGTGCAATTCGCATAGTGCATAGTAGCGCAAACTATGAACACTCAGCGAGCGTAGGGGTTAGTTATTTTACACTTTATTATTCTAAGAAATCATAACTCCAGTTCTAAAGATTGGGGTTTTTTTTGGTCTTGTTTTATTTAGTAAATTCTGCTCTATGAACCTGCTGTGGGGTCTTTTTGTGTGGTGTTTTCACTGTTGTGCTATTTGAAGTGTTGCACAAATAATACATATTTTCTAAGTTTATCCTGACTGCACTGTACCAAGCTATCAAGAGGTTGATCACAGGTTAATTTGGGGTTAGCTTGTGCCTTACCCATACAAAGATTGGTGTTGATGCTTGACCAGGGCTTACACCCTAGGCAACCAATAACCGCATTCTCACACTTAGCATTCACAGCCATAATGGGGTTTACTGAGAGTCTGTGCAGAAATGGACTGGAACCTTTTTTGAGGCTCTATAGTCTGGAGGGTCACTCCATGTGCACTCATCCTTCTACTAGCTTGACTACCAACAGCTAACTGGGCTGTGGCACACAAGCAGAAAAAGAGTTTTCTGAGCCGGTGCACTTTTCAATATCAGTGGTTCTAATTATATGGGCTTTCGGGTTCTATGTCCTTTTTTTCCACCCAAAATGGTAAGCAACTTGGCCAGATAAGGGGAGTTTCTCAAAACAAGCAAGGGTAGGGATGTCCTTCAATGCTGATATTTTTAGATACATCTGTAAATGTTTTGCACATTGGTGGATAGAAATTCCTACAATCACGAACATCTGACTTAGTGGTTATGGCTACAGATTCAAGAAAGCTATGGCTGGACTCGAGTGCTGTTGAACACCACTGGACATGTGGCTGCTGAGATATGCTTCTTAATGTTCAACCGCTTGATGTTGGTAAGTGAGAGGGTATGAGAAGCAATTTAGGACCTGGCTGAGGAAGAAAGTACTGTTTTCCACCATTGGCACACGCCTTTAATGACCAACTTGGCCAAACTTTAACAAAAACTCAAGACTATTGCATATAAGTAAACAATGTCTGCTAAACAAAGATTGTAAAATTGTAACAGAACGAACTTAGATGAAGGTATATCCATGTTTTGTGTCAGTCAGCATAAATATTTAAATGACAGAATTTCAAAAGAAGAATATAGGTGTTACACATATAGGAATGACGACTCCCATATAAACCCGAGTATACATTATGGAAGCGACTAGGCGTTTATGTGGTTAGCATCACAACAATCTCCTTAGAATCCCTCTCTTAATTTTACATGGCATGGCAGGTCTCATTTATTATTTGGTAGCTTCTGTTACTGAGTGAGGTAAAGAAGAATTGAGAATTCGAGCCATGCAGCCTCAGTGAAGTTTTCAAGCAGAATGGACGACGAGTTGCGTGGGAACAACTTAACAAACATAATAAAGTTGAGAAAATGACACCGAAGGCCCTCACGATGTTTTCCTTATGCCAATTTGCAAATATCACGGAAAGAAAAAGAGAATTTGTGCGAGCTGATGCCGGTGGCATGTAGATGGCGCGCGCCCTGGGTGCACCCTGCGCGTCGCTGCTCAAGTCGGCGTGGTAAAAATCAATCTATATTCAGCAGATTGATTGTGGTGTATTAATTTAGTCAATACAAGCCCTGAAGACTAAAGAGAGGGGTTAAGCTGGATATTGCAGAGGGCTTGTCAGTCCTGACGCGCGTCTGCCTCCCAGAATGCAAACAAACCAAATAGCTTTCCTAATTTCGAGTAACGGGCTGACCCCTTCCGCCCCAGACCGGAACATTTCTCTTCAGGTGAATGACTAAAGAGGGGGAATCTCTACGCTGGATTAGTCATGCATAATGTTTCAATTACCGAGAAGCTGTCTAAACCCCCTGCCTGCACAGTGTGAAGCACCAGGGACGCGTGGAAGCCCCAAAGTAGCAAGTTGTCTGTCCTTGCTTGAAGAATACAAATAACCCCCTCTCGACCGTTTTTCTGAGCATCCCACTGCCAGAAAGAGGGCACCGTGCAAAAGTAACTGTGCATGGCCACCTGACGTACCTATATATGCCTTAACACCTTGAATCCCCCTGAATAAATATGATGCACACCTTCCGGTGGCCCCATTTTGACTTCACCGTTTGAGGCACATTAGATAAAATGTACCACCTAAAATTCTGACGCAATCAGTTAGCCCCTACTTATAGTCACAAGAGTAAATTTCACTACAATATGGCAGGTCATATGCCGAATCAAAAAAATGGGACGGGAGCCATTGTGACATATTTTGTTACAAAACATTACTTTATGTTATTGTTAGACTTTACTCTCTCTACAGGGTCACTCTCATTCGTCTTGCCTTCACACTTGCTGATTTTTTAATTTAGTGTTTCGGCACTAGGACTCTGTGCCCTCTACCACTGCTAACCAGTGGCAAAGTGCTTGTGCTCTAAAACTGAAACATGGTCAAATTCACTTATTCATGATAGGCCGATTTAGTGTGCATATTAGTGCCTAGTATATGGTACTACAAGTGCCTGGAGCCTGTAAATTAAATGGTAAAAGGTGGCCTGCAGCTCTCATTACGCAACCCATTACAGTAGTCCTGTGAAACCTGTCAGGCCTGCCATTGCAGCCTGTAGTACAGTTTTAAGCCGCCAATTCGACCTGGCAAATAAACCTTTTGCCGGGCCTAAGCCTTTCTTTTTAATACATAGAAGTCACCTGTAAGGTAGGCACTGACCTGTGGACAAAACAGAAGAAAGAATGCCTTGCTTCCCAGAGGACTGCCCTGCTGCTTGAGGCTTGCAATGTTTCCCAGAGATATGCCCTGCTGCCTGAGACTGGACTTGTTACTCACTAGAGGACTGCCCTTCCAGCCGCGGTCGGTGATGTGGGGAGGGGGAGGGGCAGGGTGGGGGGCAGTAAACTATGGATTACGGAGGTTTACAGGTAAGTCAACATATAAATAAATACAACGATTTTCATTGCGTGCGCTGCATTCCCAAATGCGATGCAGTCGCGCAACGAAATTAGTTTTATTTATTTATATCTTTACTTACCTGTAAACCTCCGTAATCCATAGTTTACTACCACCCACCCTGCCCCTCCCCACGTCACCGCCCTGCAGGTACTCCCACTACTGATCACAGCTGTTCCCTTCTGCTACCAGAAGGCTGCCCTGCTGCTTGAGGGTTGTCTTTTTCCCCAGAGGACTGCCCTGCTGCTTGAGGACTGCCTGGTTCTCCATTGGATTGAAATGCTGCGTGTGGCCTGTCCTGCTCTCTGCAAAGGAAGACTGGACCTGCTCTCTTCATTCCAGGCTACCAGAGTGACTCCAAGGGTCAGTTGGTTGAACTCCTTTTCTGAGCTACAGGGACACAACAAGCTCCAAAGGGTTCTCTTCAACTGCTCTGCTGACCGACCCCAACTGGACAAGCCTAGATCTGTAATTGGAGCTGGCTGAACCCTGCTGACTTCTGTTAGATTGAGTCCCTGATCCCCAAGAGGTGCCTCCCCAGGACCTGGACCCATGGCTGCCATCTGAGTGCACTCCTCTACAAGAAAAGAAGAAATTCTGAACTTCTGGAGTCTTTGTACTGGACGTTGAGAAGGTACATTTTTCAGCAGGACTATCCTGGTTCCTGTATGGGACCGTGCTCCATCATGGTTGGCTCCAATTGTGACGTTCACCCTGTCCAGCACAACCGGATTTGTGCTTTTAGGCATTATACGTACTTAAAACTTTGCAATTCAATATCTCCAGTTCTACTGATTCGATTTTTGTTGTTCTGCTATTTTATTTATTACAATTTACTGTATTTTTCTAAATTGTTTTAGGATTTTTCTTGTGTTGTGTTTTCACTTTATTACTGTTTGTGTGCTTCATAAATGCTTCACACCTGGGCACTGTTAAGCCTATTTGCTTTTGTGCCAAGCTACTTTAGGGTTAATCACAAGTTAATCTGCGACTTTTGTGGTTTACACTGGCAAGGATTGTGGTTGTTGCTTGAGTAGTGTTCCACATGCCTCAATCAATAACCCTATTTCTTACAGTTAAATTATATTATGAGGATATGCATGTCACTCACATGACTTGGGGGTATCCTGGCTCCTAGGAACAGGAGGGGAGCTGCCCTGACCTTGGCCTAGGGGAAGAGCCAAATTTTCAGTTTCTTGTAAAACTCTAGGTGCACTGGCATAAAGCAAACTTTTTGGGCAGCCATGCACAAGGTAAAGAGGGGCAGGTGAGTCTCCCATATCTCACAGATAATTATTTGCCTTGGGCTGACTGAGACCCCCTTGAAGAGTTCAGAGGCCCGTGAAGGCTTTGGGCCCTAATTCTCCTCAGGGGCTACAGAGTCCTGCATCACGCCCCTATCTAGAAGGTAGTTGGATGATTTAATGTGTTATGGGAGGTCATTCCAGATTTTAGGAACCAGATAGGAAAAGTCGCAACATTCAGTTCTTGCTCTTCAGAGGCAGGGAAAGAGGGCAGAAGGTTGGCAGATTGTAAATGTCTGTTTGGGGAGTGGAAGTTGATGTGGATGTTCAGGCATGTGGGAACTTGATTGTGTAGTGCTCTGTAGGTGAGGGTGAAGCGTTTGAAGAGGTTGTTTTTGTGTATTGGGAGCCAATAGAGGTCTCTGAGGGGTTTAAATATGGAGTGCTGAGTGGGAGGTTGAGTCTCACTGCTGCATTTTGAATGACTGGAAGTCATTTAGTGGACTGTGAGATGACTCAATCGTATTGGGCGTTTCCATATTCCAGTCGGTTATTGATGAGTGCTTGATTGACAAATCTTTTGTGTTTAGTGGGAGCCATCTGAAAACTTTCTTCACAAACTTGAGGGTATAGAAGCGGATGAAGGAAACCTTTTAGACCTGGTAAGAAATCAAGATGTGCTAGGCAGTCACGAAGGGTGGTGTCATTTCAAACAAATACCCTTTCCATCGTGGCAGAGTTGAGTTTCAGGAAGTTGGTTCTCATTTAGTTTTCAATCGCATGCAGTTGGTGAACTTCAGTCAGAGAGGATGAGATGAGTATCATCTAAGTAGGACATAATCGTGAGCTGTTGGCAACTGATGAAGCCGGTGAGTGGGCCATGTAGAGCTGAAAAGTGGCTGGTTGTGCGAGGAGCCTCTAGGGACTCCTTAGATCAGATTGGAAGCATAGAATGAATACTGGCCTGGCTTATGGGTTGGGTACGTCCCAAGAGGAATGAGCTGATCCATCAGAGGGCAGGACAGTGTATTTTGGTGTCATGTTGAGGTTTTAAATGAGGATGGGGTGGGAGGTGTCAAAAGTGGCAAAGAGGCTGAGTAGGGTGAGTACAACTGTTACTCCTTTGTCAATGATTCGACAAATATCATCAGTAGCGGCGATGAGGGTGATCTCAGTGCTGTGGTTCAGTCTGAATCCTAATTGGGTGAGGTCCTCCTGGCATTGAGATGGTCAGCCCTTTGCTTTTTGGAGATTTTATCCAAGAATTTGAAATAGTAAGATAGAGAAGGGCCTATAGTAAGGGAGTTTGGTATTTTTCAGGACAAGTAAGATAGTGGCACGTTTCCTTGAATCCAGGAATTTTCACATGTTCCTAAGCAGAGAAGATTCAATCACTGATGCAAGTATAAAAATGATGCACATGTATGAATGTGTATGCGCATATATGTGTGTATGTATGTAACAGGATTTTCTACAATTTTATAGGTTACAGACACTGTCAATTTGGGGTCTGGCAGCCCGATTGAAAGAATTGAATTGAAAGAATATTTATATAGCGCCTATACTACCCGGAGGCCTCGTAGCGCTTCGGAACCAAGAAGCAGCCGCTGCAGAGTTTTTAGCAAGATTATTGATCGAATAGGTGCGTTTTCAAAAGTTTGCGAAAAGCAGTTAGACTGCGGGTCTCTCTTATTAACTGAGGGAGAGCGTTCCATAGCTTAGCCGCTGAATAAGAGAAGGAGCGGCCTCCCCACCTTGCTTTCTTGACCTTCCTGGTAGTCGCTAAAACTAAGTTACTGGAGCGGAGGGATCTAGATGGTTGGTAAAGTGGTAGAATAGAATGAAGAATAGTGGGACCTGTTTTCCAGATAGCTTTATGGGCTATACACAGCGCTTTGAACTGAACCCTAGAGCCCATAGAGAGCCAGTGTAGTTGACGAAGGGCAGGCCTAGCAGATTGTCTCCTCAGGATTTGCTGGAGCAATCTTGCTGCGCTGTTCTGTACCACTTGAAGTTTATTCAGTGTAGACAGTGGGGCTCCTAAGTACAGGGAATTCCCATAGTCCAGCTGAGATAAAATCAACGCCTGGATCATGATCCTGCGTGCTTCAAATGGGAGGAGAGGAAGAACCTTACGTAGCATCCTTAACAACCCATAACATGTTGATGATAAAACAGTGGCTTGGTGGCTGAAATTAAGTTTATCATCAAGCCACACGCCCAAGCTCTTTATGTGCGGCTTAGGCGGAGGAGCCGGTCCTAGACAGGAGGGCCATATGGGAATCGTGGTGAGGGGGAGGGATTACCTAGTAGCATGATCTCCGTCTTATCTCCGTTAAGGCGGAGGTAAGAATCCTTCATCCATCCGGCCACTGCTTCGAGGCAGGGTGTCAGCCCATCCAATGGTCTTCCATCGTGGCCCAGAGATACCACCAATTGGGTGTCGTCCACGTAACTGACGATCTAACGCCAAATGGGCGGACGACAGCTGCCAACGGCTTCATATACGCGTTGAAAAGCGTTGGGCTTAGGGCTGACCCCTGTGGGACCCCGCATTCTAGAGATTGACTAGACGAGACCACGTCTCCTTCAAAGACTTGGAAATGGTGATTACTGAAGAAGGAGGTGAACCACTTCAGAGCAGCGCCCGACACCCCGCTCATTCTGAGTCGGTTGATCAAGATGGAATGGTTGACCGTGTCGAACGCTGCACTGAGGTCCAGCAGAATGATCGCAGCTCTTCCTCCCTCATCCACCAATCTCCTTGCCTCCTCGGTTACTAGCAATAGGGCGGTTTCTGTTCCGTGGTTTGGGCGAAAGCCAGTCTGGGTATCGTCCAGCAGGTTATTGGATTCGAGGTGGGCGGTGAGAATATTATTAACATGTTTTTCTAATAATTTACTGAGCCATGGCAAGAGAGAAATTGGACGATAGTTCGATAGTATGGACGGGTCCAAGCTGAGCTTTTTTATCAGTGCTTTCACCATGGCGCATTTCCACATGTGGGGAACTGTACATGTTGATATTGAGAGATTTAAGACCTCAATTATGGTAGATTGGACTGCCTTGATAGCTGCCTTTATCTGTTTGGGAGGTGCCACGTCCAGTGGAGAGCCTGAGACAACTTTGGTGATAATAGTGTCAAGTGCCTCTACGTTCAAGGGATTAAAGTGGTCCAGGGCAGGAACGTGAATTAGATCAGCGGTGTTGTTGTACTCTAAGCCAACTTGATTAGAGGAGAAGGCATTATATATCGTGTCTATTTTCTCTTTGAAGAATACTGCCAGTTGATTGCAGCGTTCAAGCGCTCCTTCACTGGAAGGAGGGGTTTGTGGCGGGTTAATCAATGATTTGGCTATACGAAATATCTTTTAGGGGAATTCGCTACAGTACCTATTTTATCCTCATAAAATTTTGCCTGAGTTTTTTTTATCTCGTTTTTGTAATTCCTGATGGCTTTCCTGTAAGGATGTTTTGTTTCTAGCAAGGGGACTAGTCTCCAGAGTATTTCCAACTTGCGGCAAGATTGTTTTAATATTCTCAGTTCAGGGCTGAACCAGGGAGCCGCGTTTTTCCTATTGCATTTCTGTATAATGACTTTAGGGAGGGTCCTATCTAGTGTTTCTTGGATCCAGGCATTAAAGTTGGTGTTTGCTTCTTCAATGTTTGTTCCTACTGTAGGCTTGGTGGCTTTTAGGGATGCTTGCCATTTATCCAGGGGTAGCCTACCCCACTTCCGGTCCCACGTTATTTTAGAGGGTTGAGCTCCTCGAGTATTGTTTGTAACCCAGAATAGGGGAATTAAAAGGTGATCGGACCACGGTATGGGGATGGGGTCTCCAGAGGTAAGATTATGTAGGTTGCTAAATATAGGGTCAAGAAGATGGCCTTTTTCGTGCGTTGGGAGAGGGCACTTTAGGTCTAGACCTAAGGCCTGGAGGCCGAATAGAAGATTATTAGTGGTGGAAAGAGAAGTATCTTCTAGATGTATGTTTAGGTCCCCAAGAGTGGTGAAATTGGCCATGGTTATCACTTGTTCTGAGGCCAAATCAATAAGTTTAGGGATGAATTCATTTAGCGCCTCGGGAGGGCGATAAATTAATATGCCTGATAGACAATCAGTGGGGGACAGTTCTAAAGAGAAGGGGAGATTTTCTCCATCTTTGAATGTCAATGGCAGAAGGCGACATCTGTGGGTGTCTTTATAAATAATGGCTAAGCCTCCACCTCGTCCTGTACTGCGATCTATTCTACAGATATTATACCCTATTGGAAGAGCGCGAACAATGTCTGGGTCGTTCCCTGCTTGTAGCCATGTTTCGGTTAAAAATATGGCGTCCAGCTTATGTTCCTCAATTAAAAGAGCAATCTCCGAGCAATGTTTGGGCAGGGATCTACAGTTTAAGAGGGCCATGTTATATTGAGTAGTGGAGGAATGGTCTCTGTCTAAATGATCATGTGTTTTAAAATGCCGATGGCAATGGTGGCAAAGTAATGGGGGCTTAGCGGGGTCCAACGTATGCTGACAGGTCGCCTTCTCAGTTGGTCGTAGCATGTGTAAGGTAGTATTACTATACATCATGGGGGTTTTATTGAGGGAGCCAGGGGTTATAGCCCCTTGCCCCGTCCGATCGCGGACGGGAGCAGACGGGCAGGACTCTGGCACGACTCCGGCGCAAGTCCGGAGCGTCCGCTGATCGCGTCCGCTGCGCGGAGACATGACCGTCCCTTTTTATGTGCAGCTAGAGCGCGTCACAGCGCTAACCCACACCCAATATGGCCGCTGATTTTGGATCGCTTACCCGAGACCGGCTCTCAGCGTCGATACTCGGCTGAGAGTGGCCAGGCAGCGAGGGGGGGGGGAGATCTCTACCAGGTCTCAGCCATGTGTCCAGGTTAAAAGCTTATTAATCAAGCAGAAGTCGAAAACACAAAATCTAATAACACAATGTTTTAAAAAATGATCAGCAGAGCGAAAGGGATAGCAAGACCTCCCGGCATCCGCCTCAGGAGGGAGAGAGAGCGCACTTCTTAGTTGTTGATGTTGATGGTCAGAACGTAAACCGGCTGGTCATTCCGACTCAGTTCCAACTGGCTCTCTGAGTCTTAGTGCCAGTCCGAACTGCACCGTAATCCCCTATGGACAGCGTTACCGCCATCAGGATTACAATATTGGTTTCCCACAGCCTTTCCATGCCGGCCTGTCCAACACGGAAAGGATGTAAGAAAGTGACTTTAGGGTCCCCTAGCAGGGCCCCTTTGCATCTGCGGCCTACAGTTGGTGGTCGAGTCGGTATCTCGAGTACCATGGGGTGCCTGCCACAGGGTGCATGGCTTTACACACACACACCCATTTCTCTATAGGAGCCAGTATTACGTCCGGTTTACAGCCGTAACAAAAGCTCCCATGGAGAAAAGTGAGTATCTGACTGAACAGTGTTTGTAATCAGGTAGGGTCGAAACTGTTGACCATAAGTTGGTCTGTCCAGATACAGTTTTGGTCGGGGGCAACGCCGACCAACATCGTAACAAGCCCCATTGTGTCTAATTGAGCAAAATCTAATATCAGGATCCCGGTCATGAAGAAAGCAGTGGACCTTGTATGCGGCAGCTAAAATGGCTGGAAAATGTCGACCAGTGGGATGAAGGATTAATATTACGCCCAACATCCCCAAATTCAGCACTTTTAATAACCCCTTAGAGGTGCGCAATAAAATCAATTTAAGGCCTTCTAAAGGGAATTTTAAACACTTGTGTTGAATCCTAATGCCACCATGAGGAGATGCTCACACTTCTTTTCAAAGCACTCCCTATCATTTGGGAGCCCATCCATCCCCTTGAAATGTGGGATGGATGGGGAGCACATCCAATAATATAGCATGCCACCTATGTTGGTGGTAAGACTTTGCCTCCATTATTTTATCAAACGCTCATCTTATGAGCAAGAGTATCCATTGAACACTTTGTCAATTCATCTAGATACTCCCACATCTGGATTGTCTATTTTAATTTGATGGTGTCTTGCTGGGAGGACATAATCCTAGGACCATTCATTCCTCTCAATCCCCTATTATTTCATAGTTGACCTTGCAAAAGTAGCGTTGAAAGGCAGGGCCTCCAAACTGTAATGTTGATGTGTAGGTGGCGGTGCATGGATTTATGAAACACAAAGGTGGTCACTGTGAGTTTTATATTAATATAAATTTTGGCATTTGTGTTTAAACTGGGAATTCAAGGCTCAGATTTACTAATATTTGACGCAGCATCAATGAAAGAGAGAAAAAAATAGTAATTTTTTCTCCCCCCCCCAGAGCTGGTGCACTTTTGGCTGCCATGCACCAACAGACATACCCATGCCCCATAATGCAATTATATGGTATTCTCCAAAGCACAGATGCTACATTGGAAGAGCCCCTCCTGTACAAAAACTGTCTTTTAAGATTTCCCTACGTGTATGTGAGTTGCACAATGCAACACACATGCAATGGGGGGAAAATAAGGAGAAATAAAACCATTTCTCCTCATTAAGCCTCACTCAATGAAGAATGATGTTTGGCACACATTCCTGTCTATGAATGTTAGTAAATAGGGATTTGTGTCAAAAGCCATGAGTGGATGCGTGGGAAAGTCTATGTACCACCATGTTGCATCACCTTGATGCAAGGAAGATCAAAGTGACACATAGCGTAAGTTCGCATTACTTTGGGGGACTTTCTAATGCCAATCCTGGTCTGTACTGCATATTAGATCACACCACAGTACTTTGTTCTGTATTTGCAACACCTTTGTGATGTAAACCCGGTGCAAAGCATTACTAAATCTGGACCCAAGTATACTATGCAAATGTTTACTTTTTTCAGCGCAAATGTAACCAGATATTATGTAGCAGAATTTGTGTGCACAAAATGCATCATTCTGAATTTTGCAGCTCAAAATAGGGAAATCCAGTGGTATCACTGTACTGACCCCCCCCCTCATTCTTAAATGCGGATTTCAGAATGATACAGTAATACTGCACTCAGTCGAAAACCAAACCTGTAGTATTAATTGTTCTGGGTGTCATATAAATTCAGACATTTACTGTTGAATCTGTGACGAGTTACTGAGTGGATTATCACTTTTTCTTACAAACTGCTTTTCAGATTCTACTATAGCCTGCTGTACTACTTTTAGACAGAACCGTCATTGCCAGGTGTTATTATTTAATAAAAACTCATCGTTACTCATCTTTTTCTCCTCCTAAGTATGAAAGGATGAACTGATCTTCAAAAGTTTCAAAACTATGATATGCAAGTCACCAACAAGGTAACACCCTGTGCTATTTTACAGGCTTCTGTGTACTTTGCATTTTATAAATGTGCATTTGCTTTCAGTTTTCATAGGCCATACGTTTAGTCAAACGATGACATTGTTTTGCTTAGAACTTCCATAAGGTAACCCTAGCGTTCAAGAGCACAATTACAATGCCGTCCGGCAGCATGTGTGAAGGTGTGTGAAAATTGTTTAGCATTTATGCAAAATACATTTTGGGGTATCTCGAGTGGAAACTAAATGCAAGGTATATCTCATGCTCTAAAATTACTTAAAGTACTAGCACGGAGCATGGAGAAAATGCCTCTTGTGACATTTTTTGCTCGAACCTGGCTACTATGAGGCATTTTCAGCATGAACCAGTCTCCGGAATGAAATAAAAATGTGCACAACTTCATACTAGCATAATATCTGACATTTCATCTAACTTTTGCAATGCAAAATTGTGTGAGTTCTGCAAATTAGTCAAGTGTAATGGAGCATTTTACAGGGGTCTTGCCAGAGCACCAAGCCACTTCTCCAAATTTCTCTGCAAAGGACCTTTTTAGGAGCATAAGAAATAGAGCGGAGTTAACATCATCCACAAGTTGAATTTAGTGTGCATAACATTTGGCTACACAGTGAGGACCCAGAAGTTGATAAATGGAAAAAATGTAGGTGTTTTACCAATTCAAAGCCAATCTGATGTATACAAGTCTCAAAAATATATTATAAAAATACAGGCTCACTACTGTTAGTCCAAACCGTCTGACAACGTTTAACCTCACTAGCATAAAGCATACAAGGAATTTAGTAATAGCGATGGAAAAAATAAGGAATAAAGGGGCAGATGTATCAAGATTTTGTTTTGCGAATCTGTAATTGCAATATTTTGCGATTCGCAGTTGCAGATTCGCAAAACGGGATGTATGTTGGAAATTGCGATTTAAATCGCTAAAAATGCTCAGAATCCCTTGGGATTTCTTATTTTGCGAAATTCGCAAATTAAGAAATCGCAAAAAACAGGAATCTGCAAAGCAGGTGCAGGTTGATGACATCACAACCAGGAAGAGGGAGTGATCACCTGCACCTGCTTGCCTGAGCCACACCCAGTGGCAGTTAGGAGAGTGTTTGGAGGCTGAGCAAACCTGCTAGCTGTGAAATGGAGTCCCAGAGCACACAGGAGGGAATGGCTGGTGAAAGGAGAAAAAGAAAACACAAGTTTTCAGAAAAGGAGCAGGAAATCTTAATTGAAGAGATGGTGTGCAGCCATGAACTGCTTTTTGGAAAAAAAGCATTGAAAGTACCTGAATCCAGAAAAAGGAAAAACTGGCTGAATATCCAACAAAAGGTGAATGCTGTGGGTGTCACCACCCATACCATCAAAGAACTTAGAAAAAGATGGTGTGACATGCGCCAGAGGTCCAAAGAAAGGGTGGCTGAAAGGATAAAGGAGGCACACAAGACAGGAGGTGGAACTTCAACAGCAGAGCAACCTACGCCACATGAATAACTTGTGGAGGCCACTCTGCTGTCTGAGAGTGTCAGTGGAGTGTCCCATATTGACAGCTCTGACCCTACTGCAAGTGTTCAAGGTAAGAATCTTGTGACATAGTTAAAGTTTACTAGGTGATGCATGCTCACAGTTTAGATACATGTATATAGGGTAAGACAATTTGAAGTGCAGGTACAGTGCATAACCAACACATAGAAATGCATCATGGGAGTTGTAGTCTTACCAAGTTTAGTTTTAATCTGGCAGCAATGAAACAGTGGCACACATTGTGGTGTACTTTGTAGACAAAATGAGAGTGTCAGGATTTCCAGAAGTGCAATACAGAAAGCTTTATTTGTTTCAAGATGCAGAACAAAACACAAACTCATATGTCTCACTCTACATCCACAGCACAAAGAAGGGCACCAAGGGATTCTGTAGAGGGAGATGATTCACCAGTTCATATTGGCTCTGAGCGGTACAAAAGGGGGTGGTGATGGACGGAGCATCTGAATCAATCAAACACTCACACCAAGTCAAAAGATCTGGGTTTAATCCATCACCGTTCCTTAGCCCACTCTGCCACCCCAGTTCAGACATGGCTATATGCAAATCAGTCTGACCCTATGCCTCATGGGAACAGTCCAGCACGAACTGCCAAGCCTTGTCTTCCCTGGACCGGAAACAAGCTTCCGAGGACCGGTTTCTGGCATTCCAGCCGTCTTCAGCCCGGCTTGCTTGAATCCAGTGGCAAAGTGAGCAAGGGACTCACATCTGAGCATACCCTGCCACACTTATGGCGGCCAAAAGCAGTACAAAAGGGGGTGGTGATGGACGGAGCATCTGAATCAATCAAACACTCACACCCAGTCAAAGGATCTGGGTTTAATCCATCACGTTCTTTAGCCCACTCTGCCACCCCAGTTCAGACATGGCTATATGCAAATCAGTCTGACCCTGTGCCTCATGGGAACAGTCCAGCCCGAACTGCCAAGCCATGTCTTCCCTGGACCGGAAACAAGCTTCCGAAGACCGGTTTCTGGCATTCCAGCCGTCTTCAGCCTGGCTTGCTTGAATCCAGTGGCAAAGTGAGCAAGGGACTCACGTCTGAGCATACCCTGCCACACTTATGGCGGCCAAAAGCGGTACAAAAGGGGGGTGGTGATGGAGGGAGCATCTGAATCATCAAACACTCACACCCAGTCAAAAGATCTGGGTTTAATCCATCACCGTTCTTTAGCCCACTCTGCCACCCCAGTTCAGACATGGATATATGCAAATCAGTCTGACCCTGTGCCTCATGGGAACAGTCCAGCCCGAACTGCCAAGCCATGTCTTCCCTGGACCGGAAACAAGCTTCTGAGGACCGGTTTCTGGCATTCCAGCCATCTTCAGCCCGGCTTGCTTGAATCCAGTGGCAAAGTGAGCAAGGGACTCACGTCTGAGCATACCCTGCCACACTTATGGCGGCCAAAAGCGGTACAAAAGGGGGGTGGTGATGGACGGAGCATCTGAATCAATCAAACACTCACACCCAGTCAAAAGATCTGGGTTTAATCCATCACCGTTCTTTAGCCCACTCTGCCACCCCAGTTCAGACATGGCTATATGCAAATCAGTCTGACCCTGTGCCTCATGGGAACAGTCCAGCCCGAACTGTCAAGCCATGTCTTCCCTGGACCGGAAACAAGCTTCAGAGGACCGATTTCTGGCATTCCAGCCGTCTTCAGCCCGGCTTGCTAGAATCCAGTGGCAAAGTGAGCAAGGGACTCACATCTGAGCATACCCTGCCACACTTATGGCGGCCAAAAGCAGTACAAAAGGGGGTGGTGATGGACGGAGCATCTGAATCAATAAAACACTCACACCCAGTCAAAGGATCTGGGTTTAATCCATCACCGTTCTTTAGCCCACTCTGCCACCCCAGTTCAGACATGGCTATATGCAAATCAGTCTGACCCTGTGCCTCATGGGAACAGTCCAGCCCAAACTGCCAAGCCATGTCTTCCCTGGACCGGAAACAAGCTTCCGAGGACCGGTTTCTGGCATTCCAGCCGTCTTCAGCCCGGCTTGCTTGAATCCAGTGGCAAAGTGAGCAAGGGACTCACGTCTGAGCATACCCTGCCACACTTATGGCGGCCAAAAGCGGTACAAAAGGGGGGTGGTGATGGAGGGAGCATCTGAATCATCAAACACTCACACCCAGTCAAAAGATCTGGGTTTAATCCTTCACCGTTCTTTAGCCCACTCTGCCACCCCAGTTCAGACATGGCTATATGCAAATCAGTCTGACCCTGTGCCTCATGGGAACAGTCCAGCCCGAAGTGCCAAGCCATGTCTTCCCTGGACCGGAAACAAGCTTCCGAGGACCGGTTTCTGGCATTCCAGCCGTCTTCAGCCCGGCTTGCTTGAATCCAGTGGCAAAGTGAGCAAGGGACTCACATCTGAGCATACCCTGCCACACTTATGGCGGCCAAAAGCAGTACAAAAGGGGGTGGTGATGGACGGAGCATCTGAATCAATCAAACACTCACAGCCAGTCAAAGGATCTCGGTTTAATCCATCACCGTTCTTTAGCCCACTCTGCCAGCCCAGTTCAGACATGGCTATATGCAAATCAGTCTGACCCTGTGCCTTATAGGAACAGTCCAGCCCGAACTGCCAAGCGATGTCATCCCTGGACCGGAAACAAGCTTCCGAGGACCGGTTTCTGGCATTCCAGCCATCTTCAGCCCGGCTTGCTTGAATCCAGTGGCAAAGTGAGCAAGGGACTCACGTCTGAGCATACCCTGCCACACTTATGGCGGCCAAAAGCGGTACAAAAGGGGGGTGGTGATGGAGGGAGCATCTGAATCATCAAACACTCTCACCCAGTCAAAAGATCTGGGTTTAATCCATCACCGTTCTTTAGCCCACTCTGCCACCCCAGTTCATACATGGCTATATGCAAATCAGTCTGACCCTGTGCCTCATGGGAACAGTCCAGCCCGAACTGCCAAGCCATGTCTTCCCTGGACCGGAAACAAGCTTCCGAGGACCGGTTTCTGGCATTCCAGCCGTCTTCAGCCCGGCTTGCTTGAATCCAGTGGCAAAGTGAGCAAGGGACTCACATCTGAGCATACCCTGCCACACTTATGGTGGCCAAAAGCGGTACAAAAGGGGGTGGTGATGGACGGAGCATCTGAATCAATCAAACACACCCAGTCAAAGGATCTGGGTTTAATCCATCACCGTTCTTTAGCCCACTCTGCCACCCCAGTTCAGCCATGGATATATGCAAATCAGTCTGACCCTGTGCCTCATGGGAACAGTCCAGCCCGAACTGCCAAGCCATGTCTTCCCTGGACCGGAAACAAGCTTCTGAGGACCGGTTTCTGGCATTCCAGCCATCTTCAGCCCGGCTTGCTTGAATCCAGTGGCAAAGTGAGCAAGGGACTCACGTCTGAGCATACCCTGCCACACTTATGGCGGCCAAAAGCGGTACAAAAGGGGGGTGGTGATGGACGGAGCATCTGAATCAATCAAACACTCACACCCAGTCAAAAGATCTGGGTTTAATCCATCACCGTTCTTTAGCCCACTCTGCCACCCCAGTTCAGACATGGCTATATGCAAATCAGTCTGACCCTGTGCCTCATGGGAACAGTCCAGCCCGAACTGCCAAGCCATGTCTTCCCTGGACCGGAAACAAGCTTCTGAGGACCGGTTTCTGGCATTCCAGCCGTCTTCAGCCCGGCTTGCTTGAATCCAGTGGCAAAGTGAGCAAGGGACTCACGTCTGAGCATACCCTGCCACACTTATGGCGGCCAAAAGCGGTACAATAGGGGGGTGGTGATGGACGGAGCATCTGAATCAATCAAACACTCACACCCAGTCAAAAGATCTGGGTTTAATCCATCACCGTTCTTTAGCCCACTCTGCCACCCCAGTTCAGACATGGCTATATGCAAATCAGTCTGACCCTGTGCCTCATGGGAACAGTCCAGCCCGAACTGCCAAGCCATGTCGTCCCTGGACCGGAAACAAGCTTCCGAGGACCATTTTCTGGCATTCCAGCCGTCTTCAGCCCGGCTTGCTTGAATCCAGTGGCAAAGTGAGCAAGGGACTCACGTCTGAGCACACCCTGCCACACTTATGGCGGCCAAAAGTGGTACAAAAGGGGGGTGGTGATGGAGGGAGCATCTGAATCATGAAACACTCACACCCAGTCTAAAGATCTGGGTTTAATCCTTCACCGTTCTTTAGCCCACTCTGCCACCCCAGTTCAGACATGGCTATATGCTAATCAGTCTGACCCTGTGCCTCATGGGAACAATCCAGCCCGAACTGCCAAGCCGTGTCTTCCCTGGACCGGAAACAAGCTTCCGAGGACCGGTTTCTGGCATTCCAGCCGTCTTCAGCCCGGCTTGCTTGAATCCAGTGGCAAAGTGAGCAAGGGACTCACATCTGAGCATACCCTGCCACACTTATGGTGGCCAAAAGCAGTACAAAAGGGGGTGGTGATGGACGGAGCATCTGAATCAATCAAACACTCACACCCAGTCAAAGGATCTGGGTTTAATCCATCACCGTTCTTTAGCCCACTCTGCCACCCCAGTTCAGACATGGCTATATGCAAATCAGCCTGACCCTGTGCCTCATGGGAACAGTCCAGCCCGAACTGCCAAGCCATGTCTTCCCTGGACCGGAAACAAATTTCCGAGGACCGGTTTCTGGCATTCCAGCCATCTTCAGTCCGGCTTGCTTGAATCCAGTGGCAAAGTGAGCAAGGGACTCACGTCTGAGCATACCCTGCCACACTTATGGTGGCCAAAAGCGGTACAAAAGGGGGGTGGTGATGGAGGGAGCATCTGAATCATCAAACACTCACACCCAGTCAAAAGATCTGGGTTTAATCCATCACCGTTCTTTAGCCCACTCTGCCACCCCAGTTCAGACATGGCTATATGCAAATCAGTCTGACCCTGTGCCTCATGGGAACAGTCCAGCCCGAACTGCCAAGCCATGTCTTCCCTGGACCGGAAACAAGCTTCCGAGGACCGGTTTCTGGCATTCCAGCCGTCTTCAGCCCGGCTTGCTTGAATCCAGTGGCAAAGTGAGCAAGGGACTCACATCTGAGCATACCCTGCCACACTTATGGTGGCCAAAAGCAGTACAAAAGGGGGTGGTGATGGACGGAGCATCTGAATCAATCAAACACACCCAGTCAAAGGATCTGGGTTTAATCCATCACCGTTCTTTAGCCCACTCTGCCACCCCAGTTCAGACATGGATATATGCAAATCAGTCTGACCCTGTGCCTCATGGGAACAGTCCAGCCCGAACTGCCAAGCCATGTCTTCCCTGGACCGGAAACAAGCTTCTGAGGACCGGTTTCTGGCATTCCAGCCATCTTCAGCCCGGCTTGCTTGAATCCAGTGGCAAAGTGAGCAAGGGACTCACGTCTGAGCATACCCTGCCACACTTATGGCGGCCAAAAGCGGTACAAAAGGGGGGTGGTGATGGACGGAGCATCTGAATCAATCAAACACTCACACCCAGTCAAAAGATCTGGGTTTAATCCATCACCATTCTTTAGCCCACTCTGCCGCCCCAGGTCAGACATGGCTATATGCAAATCAGTCTGACCCTGTGCCTCATGGGAACAGTCCAGCCCGAACTGCCAAGCCATGTCTTCCCTGGACCGGAAACAAGCTTCTGAGGACCGGTTTCTGGCATTCCAGCCGTCTTCAGCCCGGCTTGCTTGAATCCAGTGGCAAAGTGAGCAAGGGACTCACGTCTGAGCATACCCTGCCACACTTATGGTGGCCAAAAGCGGTACAAAAGGGGGTGGTGATGGACGGACCATCTGAATCAATCAAACACACACCAAGTCAAAAGATCTGGGTTTAATCCATCACCGTTCTTTAGCCCACTCTGCCACCCCAGTTCAGACATGGCTATATGCAAATCAGTCTGACCCTGTGCCTCATGGGAACAGTCCAGCCCGAACTGCCAAGCCATGTCTTCCCTGGACCGGAAACAAGCTTCCGAGGACCGGTTTCTGGCATTCCAGCCGTCTTCAGCCCGGCTTGCTTGAATCCAGTGGCAAAGTGAGCAAGGGACTCACATCTGAGCATACCGTGCCACACTTATGGTGGCCAAAAGCGGTACAAAAGGGGGTGGTGATGGACGGAGCATCTGAATCAATCAAACACACCCAGTCAAAGGATCTGTGTTTAATCCATCACCGTTCTTTAGCCCACTCTGCCACCCCAGTTCAGACATGGATATATGCAAATCAGTCTGACCCTGTGCCTCATGGGAACAGTCCAGCCCGAACTGCCAAGCCATGTCTTCCCTGGACCGGAAACAAGCTTCTGAGGACCGGTTTCTGGCATTCCAGCCATCTTCAGCCCGGCTTGCTTGAATCCAGTGGCAAAGTGAGCAAGGGACTCACATCTGAGCATACCCTGCCGCGGCCAAAAGCGGTATAAAAGGGGGGTGGTGATGGACGGAGCATCTGAATAAATCTAACACTCACACCCAGTCAAAACATCTGGGTTTAATCCATCACCGTTCTTTAGCCCACTCTGCCACCCCAGTTCAGACATGGCTATATGCAAATCAGTCTGACCCTGTGCCTCATGGGAACAGTCCAGCCCGAACTGCCAAGCCATGTCTTCCCTGGACCGGAAACAAGCTTCTGAGGACCGGTTTCTGGCATTCCAGCCGTCTTCAGCCCGGCATGCTTGAATCCAGTGGCAAAGTGAGCAAGGGACTCACGTCTGAGCATACCCTGCCACACTTATGGCGGCCAAAAGCGGTACAAAAGGGGGTGGTGATGGACGGAGCATCTGAATCAATCAAGCACTCACACCCAGTCAAAGGATCTGGGTTTAATCCATCACCGTTCGTTAGCCCACTCTGCCACCCCAGTTCAGACATGGCTATATGCAAATCAGTCTGACCCTGGGCCTCATGGGAACAGTCCAGCCCGAACTGCCAAGCCATGTCTTCCCTGGACCGGAAACAAGCTTCTGAGGACCGGTTTCTGGCATTTCAGCCGTCTTCAGCCCGGCTTGCTTGAATCCAGTGGCAAAGTGAGCAAGGGACTCACGTCTGAGCATACCCTGCCATACTTATGGCGGCCAAAAGCGGTACAATAGGGGGGTGGTGATGGACGGAGCATCTGAATCAATCAAACACTCACACCCAGTCAAAAGATCTGGGTTTAATCCATCACCGTTCTTTAGCCCACTCTGCCACCCCAGTTCAGACATGGCTATATGCAAATCAGTCTAACCCTGTGCCTCATGGGAACAGTCCAGCCCGAACTGCCAGGTCATGTCTTCCCTGGACCGGAAACAAGCTTCCGAGGACCAGTTTCTGGCATTCCAGCCGTCTTCAGCCCGGCTTGCTTGAATCCAGTGGCAAAGTGAGCAAGGGACTCACGTCTGAGCATACCCTGCCACACTTATGGCGGCCAAAAGCGGTACAAAAGGGGGAGGTGATGGACGGAGCATCTGAATCAATCAAACACTCACACCCAGTCAAAGGATCTGGGTTTAATCCATCACCGTTCGTTAGCTCACTCTGCCACCCCAGTTCAGACATGGCTATATGCAAATCAGTCTGACCCTGTGCCTCATGGGAACAGTCCAGCCCGAACTGCCCAGCCATGTCTTTCCTGGAACGGAAACAAGCTTCTGAGGACCGGTTTCTGGCATTCCAGCCGTCTTCAACCTGGCTTGCTTGAATCCAGTGGCAAAGTGAGCAAGGGACTCACGTCTGAGCATACCCTGCCACACTTATGGTGGCCAAAAGCGGTACAAAAGGGAGGTGGTGATGGACGGAGCATCTGAATCAATCAAACACTCACACCCAGTCAAAAGATCTGGGTTTAATCCATCACCGTTCTTTAGCCCACTCTGCCACCCCAGTTCAGACATGGCTATATGCAAATCAGTCTGACCCTGTGCCTCATGGGAACAGTCCAGCCCGAACTGCCAAGCCATGTCTCCCCTGGACCGGAAACAAGCTTCAGAGGACCGGTTTCTGGCATTATAGCCATCTTCAGCCCGGCTTGCTTGAATCCAGTGGCAAAGTGAGCAAGGGGCTCACATCTGAGCATACCCTGCCACACTTATGGTGGCCAAAAGCGGTGCAAAAGGGGGTGGTGATGGACGGAGCATCTGAATCAATCAAACACACCCAGTCAAAGGATCTGGGTTTAATCCATCACCGTTCTTTAGCCCACTCTGCCACCCCAGTTCAGACATGGATATATGCAAATCAGTCTGACCCTGTGCCTCATGGGAACAGTCCAGCCCGAACTGCCAAGCCATGTCTTCCCTGGACCGGAAACAAGCTTCTGAGGACCGGTTTCTGGCATTCCAGCCATCTTCAGCCCGGCTTGCTTGAATCCAGTGGCAAAGTGAGCAAGGGACTCACGTCTGAGCATACCCTGCCACACTTATGGCAGCCAAAAGCGGTACAAAAGGGGGGTGGTGATGGACGGAGCATCTGAATCAATCAAACACTCACACTCAGTCAAAAGATTTGGGTTTAATCCATCACCGTTCTTTAGCCCATTCTGCCACCCCAGTTCAGACATGGCTATATGCAAATCAGTCTGACCCTGTGCCTCATGGGAACAGTCCAGCCCGAACTGCCAAGCCATGTCTTCCCTGGACCGTAAACAAGCTTCTGAGGACCGGTTTCTGGCATTCCAGCCGTCTTCAGCCCGGCTTGCTTGAATCCAGTGGCAAAGTGAGCAAGGGACTCACGTCTGAGCATACCCTGCCACACTTATGGCGGCCAAAAGCGGTTCAAAAGGGGGTGGTGATGGACGGAGCATCTGAATCAATCAAGCACTCACACCCAGTCAAAGGATCTGGGTTTAATCCATCACCGTTCGTTAGCCCACTCTGCCAACCCAGTTCAGACATGGCTATATGCAAATCAGTCCGACCCTGTGCCTCATGGGAACAGTCCAGCCCGAACTGCCAAGCCATGTCTTCCCTGGACCGGAAACAAGCTTCTGAGGACCGGTTTCTGGCATTCCAGCCGTCTTCAGCCCGGCTTGCTTGAATCCAGTGGCAAAGTGAGCAAGGGACTCACGTCTGAGCATACCCTGCCACACTTATGGCGGCCAAAAGCGGTACAATAGGGGGGTGGTGATGGGCGGAGCATCTGAATCAATCAAACACTCACACCCTAGTCAAAAGATCTGGGTTTAATCCATCACCGTTCTTTAGCCCACTCTGCCACCCCAGTTCAGACATGGCTATATGCAAATCAGTCTAACCCTGTGCCTCATGGGAACAGTCCAGCCCGAACTGCCAAGCCATGTCTTCCCTGGACCAGAAACAAGCTTCCGAGGACCAGTTTCTGGCATTCCAGCCATCTTCAGCCCGGCTTGCTTGAATCCAGTGGCAAAGTGAGCAAGGGACTCACGTCTGAGCATACCCTGCCACACTTATGGCGGCCAAAAGCGGTACAAAAGGGGGAGGTGATGGACGGAGCATCTGAATCAATCAAACACTCACACCCAGTCAAAGGATCTGGGTTTAATCCATCACCGTTCGTTAGCCCACTCTGCCACCCCAGTTCAGACATGGCTATATGCAAATCAGTCTGACCCTGTGCCTCATGGGAACAGTCCAGCCCGAACTGCCCAGCCATGTCTTTCCTGGACCGGAAACAAGCTTCTGAGGACCGGTTTCTGGCATTCCAGCCGTCTTCAGCCCGGCTTGCGTGAATCCAGTGGCAAAGTGAGCAAGGGACTCACGTCTGAGCATACCCTGCCACACTTATGGTGGCCAAAAGCGGTACAAAAGGGAGGTGGTGATGGACGGAGCATCTGAATCAATCAAACACTCACACCCAGTCAAAAGATCTGGGTTTAATCCATCACCGTTCTTTAGCCCACTCTGCCACCCCAGTTCAGACATGGCTATATGCAAATCAGTCTGACCCTGTGCCTCATGGGAACAGTCCAGCCCGAACTTCCAAGCCATGTCTTCCCTGGACCGGAAACAAGCTTCAGAGGACCGGTTTCTGGCATTCCAGCCATCTTCAGCCCGGCTTGCTTGAATCCAGTGGCAAAGTGAGCAAGGGGCTCACATCTGAGCATACCCTGCCACACTTATGGTGGCCAAAAGCGGTGCAAAAGGGGGTGGTGATGGACGGAGCATCTGAATCAATCAAACACACCCAGTCAAAGGATCTGGGATTAATCCATCACCGTTCTTTAGCCCACTCCGCCACCCCAGTTCAGACATGGATATATGCAAATCAGTCTGACCCTGTGCCTCATGGGAACAGTCCAGCCCGAACTGCCAAGCCATGTCTTCCCTGGACCGGAAACAAGCTTCTGAGGACCGGTTTCTGGCATTCCAGCCATCTTCAGCCCGGCTTGCTTGAATCCAGTGGCAAAGTGAGCAAGGGACTCACGTCTGAGCATACCCTGCCACACTTATGGCGGCCAAATGCGGTACAAAAGGGGGGTGGTGATGGACGGAGCATCTGAATCAATCAAACACTCACACTCAGTCAAAAGATCTGGGTTTAATCCATCACCGTTCTTTAGCCCATTCTGCCACCCCAGTTCAGACATGGCTATATGCAAATCAGTCTGACCCTGTGCCTCATGGGAACAGTCCAGCCCGAACTGCCAAGCCATGTCTTCCCTGGACCGGAAACAAGATTCTGAGGACCGGTTTCTGGCATTCCAGCCGTCTTCAGCCCGGCTTGCTTGAATCCAGTGGCAAAGTGAGCAAGGGACTCACGTCTGAGCATACCCTGCCACACTTATGGCGGTCAAAAGCGGTACAAAAGGGGGTGGTGATGGACGGAGCATCTGAATCAATCAAGCACTCACACCCAGTCAAAGGATCTGGGTTTAATCTATCACCGTTCGTTAGCCCACTCTGCCACCCCAGTTCAGACATGGCTATATGCAAATCAGTCTGACCCTGTGCCTCATGGGAACAGTCCAGCCCGAACTGCCAAGCCATGTCTTTCCTGGACCGGAAACAAGCTTCTGAGGACCGGTTTCTGGCATTCCAGCCGTCTTCAGCCCGGCTTGCTTGAATCCAGTGGCAAAGTGAGCAAGGGACTCACGTCTGAGCATACCCTGCCACACTTATGGTGGCCAAAAGCGGTACAAAAGGGGGGTGGTGATGGACGGAGCATCTGAATCAATCAAACACTCACACCCAGTCAAAAGATCTGGGTTTAATCCATCACCGTTCTTTAGCCCACTCTGCCACCCCAGTTCCGACATGGCTATATGCAAATCAGTCTGACCCTGTGCCTCATGGGAACAGTCCAGCCCGAACTGCCAAGCCATGTCTTCCCTGGACCGGAAACAAGCTTCCGAGGACCGGTTTCTGGCATTCCAGCCGTCTTCAGCCCGGCTTGCTTGAATCCAGTGGCAAAGTGAGCAAGGGACTCACGTCTGAGCATACCCTGCCACACTTATGGCGGCCAAAAGTGGTACAAAAGGGGGTGGTGACGGACGTAGCATCTGAATCAATCAAACACTCACACCCAGTCAAAAGATCTGAGTTTAATCCATCGCCGTTCTTTAGCCCACTCTGCCACCCCAGTTCAGACATGGCTATATGCAAATCAGTCTGACACTGTGCCTCATGGGAACAGTCCAGCCCGAACTGCCAAGCCATGTCTTCCCTGGACCGGAAACAAGCTTCCAAGGACCGGTTTCTGGCATTCCAGCCGTCTTCAGCACGGCTTGCTTGAATCCAGTGGCAAAGTGAGCAAGGGACTCCCGTCTGAGCATACCCTGCCACACTTATGGCGGCCAAAAGCGGTACAAAAGGGGGAGGTGATGGACGGAGCATCTGAATCAATCAAACACTCATACCCAGTCAAAAGATCTGGGTTTAATCCATCACCGTTCTTTAGCCCACTCTGCCACCCCAATTCAGACATGGCTAAATGCAAATCAGTCTGACCCGGTGCCTCATGGGAACAGTCCAGCCCGAACTGCCAAGCCATATCTTCCCTAGACCGGAAACAAGCTTCCGAGGACCGGTTTTTGTCATTCCAGCCGTCTTCCGCCCGGCTTGCTTGGATCCAGTGGCAAAGTGAGCAAGGGACTCACGTCTGAGCATACCCTGCCACACTTATGGCGGCCAACAGCGGTACAAAAGGGGGTGGTGATGGACGGAGCACATCTGAATCAATCAAACACTCACACCCAGTCAAAAGATCTGGGTTTAATCCATCACCGTTCTTTAGCCCACTCTGCCACCCCAGTTCAGACATGGCTATATGCAAATCAGTCTGACCCTGTGCCTCATGGGAACAGTCCAGCCCGAACTGCCAAGCCATGTCTTCCCTGGACCGGAAACACGCTTCTGAGGACCGGTTTCTGGCATTCCAGCCGTCTTCAGCCCGGCTTGCTTGAATCCAGTGGCAAAGTGAGCAAGGGACTCACATCTGAGCATACCCTGCCACACTTATGGCGGCCAAAAGCTGTACAAAAGGAGGTGGTGATGGACGGAGCATCTGAATCAATCAAACACTCACACCCAGGCAAAAGATCTGGGTTTAATCCATCACCGTTCTTTAGCCCACTCTACCACCCCAGTTCAGACATGGCTATATGCAAATCAGTCTGACCCTGTGCCTCATGGGAACAGTCCAGCCCGAACTGCCAAGCCATGTCTTCCCTGGACCGGAAACAAGCTTCTGAGGACAGGTTTCTGGCATTCCAGCAGTCTTCAGCCCGGCTTGCTTCAATCCAGTGGCAAAGTGAGCAAGGGACTCACGTCTGAGCATACCCTGCCACACTTATGGCGGCCAAAAGCGGTACAAAAGGGTGTGGTGATGGATGGAGCATCTGAATCAATCAAACACTCACACCCAGTCAAAGGATCTGGGTTTAATCCATCACCGTTCTTTAGCCCACTCTGCCACCCCAGTTCAGACATGGCTATATGCAAATCAGTCTGACCCTGTGCCTCATGGGAACAGTCCAGCCCGAACTGCCAAGCCATGTCTTCCCTGGACCGGAAACAAGCTTCCAAGGACCGGTTTCTGGCATTCCAGCCGTCTTCAGCCCGGCTTGCTTGAATCCAGTGGCAAAGTGAGCAAGGGACTCACGTCTGATCATACCCTGCCACACTTATGGCGGCCAAAAGTGGTACAAAAGGGGGTGGTGATGGACGGAGCATCTGAATCAATCAAACACTCACACCCAGTCAAAAGATCTGGGTTTAATCCATCACTGTTCTTTAGCCCACTCTGCCACCCTAGTTCATACATGGCTATATGCAAATCAGTCTGACCCTGTGCCTCATGGGAACAGTCCAGCCCGAACTGCCAAGCCATGTCTTCCCTGGACCGGAAACAAGCTTCCGAGGACCGGTTTCTGGCATTCCAGCCGTCTTCAGCCCGGCTTGCTTGAATCCAGTGGCAAAGTGAGCAAGGGACTCACGTCTGAGCATACCCTGCCACACTTATGGCGGCCAAAAGTGGTACAAAACGGGGTGGTAATGGACGGAGCATCTGAATCAATCAAACACTCACACCCAGTCAAAAGATCTGGGTTTAATCCATCACCGTTCTTTAGCCCACTCTGCCACCCCAGTTCAGACATGGCTATATGCAAATCAGTCTGACCCTGTGCCTCATGGGAACAGTCCAGCCCGAACTGCCAAGCAATGTCTTCCCTGGACCGGAAACAAGCTTCCGAGGACCGGTTTCTGGCATTCCAGCCATCTTCAGCCCAGCTTGCTTGAATCTAGTGGCCAAGTGAGCAAGGGACTCACGTCTGAGCATACCCTGCCACACTTATGGCGGCCAAAAGTGGTACAAAAGGGTGTGGTGATGGACGGAGCATCTGAATCAATCAAACACTCATACCCAGTCAAAAGATCTGGGTTTAATCCATCACCGTTCTTTAGCCCACTCTGCCACCCCAGTTCAGACATGGCTATATGCAAATCAGTCTGACCCTGTGCCTCATGGGAACAGTCCAGCCCGAACTGCCAAGCCATATCTTCCCTGGACCGGAAACAAGCTTCCAAGGACCGGTTTCTGGCATTCCAGCCGTCTTCAGCCCGGCTTGCTTGAATCCAGTGGCAAAGTGAGCAAGGGACTCACGTCTGATCATACCCTGCCACACTTATGGCGGCCAAAAGCTGTACAAAAGGAGGTGGTGATGGACGGAGCATCTGAATCAATCAAACACTCACACCCAGTCAAAAGATCTGGGTTTAATCCATCACCGTTCTTTAGCCCACTCTGCCACCCCAGTTCAGACATGGCTATATGCAAATCAGTCTGACCCTGTGCCTCATGGGAACAGTCCAGCCCGAACTGCCAAGCCATGTCTTCCCTGGACTGGAAACAAGCTTCTGAGGACAGGTTTCTGGCATTCCAGCAGTCTTCAGCCCGGCTTGCTTCAATCCAGTGGCAAAGTGAGCAAGGGACTCACGTCTGAGCATACCCTGCCACACTTATGGCGGCCAAAAGCGGTACAAAAGGGTGTGGTGATGGATGGAGCATCTGAATCAATCAAACACTCACACCCAGTCAAAGGATCTGGGTTTAATCCATCACCGTTCTTTAGCCCACTCTGCCACCCCAGTTCAGACATGGCTATATGCAAATCAGTCTGACCCTGTGCCTCATGGGAACAGTCCAGCCCGAACTGCCAAGCCATGTCTTCCCTGGACCGGAAACAAGCTTCCAAGGACCGGTTTCTGGCATTCCAGCCGTCTTCAGCCCGGCTTGCTTGAATCCAGTGGCAAAGTGAGCAAGGGACTCACGTCTGATCATACCCTGCCACACTTATGGCGGCCAAAAGTGGTACAAAAGGGGGTGGTGATGGACGGAGCATCTGAATCAATCAAACACTCACACCCAGTCAAAAGATCTGGGTTTAATCCATCACTGTTCTTTAGCCCACTCTGCCACCCTAGTTCATACATGGCTATATGCAAATCAGTCTGACCCTGTGCCTCATGGGAACAGTCCAGCCCGAACTGCCAAGCCATGTCTTCCCTGGACCGGAAACAAGCATTCGAGGACCGGTTTCTGGCATTCCAGCCGTCTTCAGCCCGGCTTGCTTGAATCCAGTGGCAAAGTGAGCAAGGGACTCACGTCTGAGCATACCCTGCCACACTTATGGCGGCCAAAAGCGGTACAAAAGGGGGTGGTGATGGATGGAGCATCTGAATCAATCAAACACTCACACCCAGTGAAAATATCTGGGTTTAATCCATCACCGTTCTTTAGCCCACTCTGCCACCCCAGTTCAGACATGGCTATATGCAAATCAGTCTGACCCTGTGCCTCATGGGAACAGTCCAGCCCGAACTGCCAAGCCATGTCTTCCCTGGACCGGAAACAAGCATTCGAGGACCGGTTTCTGGCATTCCAGCCGTCTTCAGCCCGGCTTGCTTGAATCCAGTGGCAAAGTGAGCAAGGGACTCACGTCTGAGCATACCCTGCCACACTTATGGCGGCCAAAAGCGGTACAAAAGGAGGCGGTGATGGATGGAGCATCTGAATCAATCAAACACTCACACCCAGTCAAAAGATCTGGGTTTAATCCATCACCGTTCTTTAGCCCACTCTGCCACCCCAGTTCAGACATGGCTATACGCAAATCAGTCTTACCCTGTGCCTCATGGGAACAGTCCAGCCCGAACTGCCAAGCCATGTCTTCCCTGGACCGGAAACAAACTTCCGAGGACTGGTTTCTGGCATTCCAGCCGTCTTCAGCCCAGCTTGCTTGAATCCAGTGGCAAGGTGAGAAAGGGACTCACGTCTGACCATACACTGCCACACTTATGGAGGCCAAAATCGGTACAAAAGGGGGTGGTGATGGACGGAGCATCTGAATCAATCAAACACTCACACCCAGTCAAAAGATCTGGGTTTAATCCATCACCGTTCTTTAGCCCACTCTGCCACCCCAGTTCAGACATGGCTATATGCAAATCAGTCTGACCCTGTGCCTCATGGGAACAGTCCAGCCCGAACTGCCAAGCCATGTCTTCCCTGGACCGGAAACAAGCTTCCGAGGTCCGGTTTCTGGCATTCCAGCCGTCTTCAGCCCGGCTTGCTTGAATCCAGTGGCAAAGTGAGCAAGGGACTCACGTCTGAGCATACCCTGCAACACATTTGGCGGCCAAAAGCGGTACAAAAGGGGGTGGTGATGGACGGGGCATCTGAATCAATCAAACACTCACACCCAGTCAAAAGATCTGGGTTTAATCCATCACCGTTCTTTAGCCCACTCTGCCACCCCAGTTCAGACATGGCTATATGCAAATCAGTCTGACCCTGTGCTCATGGGAACAGTCAAGCCCGAACTGCCATGCCATGTCTTCCCTGGACCGGAAACAAGCTTCCGAGGACCGGTTTCTGGCATTCCAGCCGTCTTCAGCCCGGCTTGCTTGAATCCAGTCGCAAAGTGAGCAAGGGACTCACGTCTGAGCATACCCTGCCTCACTTATGGCGGCCAAAAGTGGTACAAAAGGGGGTGGTGATGGACGGAGCATCTGAAACAATCAAACACTCACACCCAGTCAAAACATGTGGGTTTAATCCTTCACCGTTCTTTGGTTGAAGTCACGCACTGCGTAGGCACTGTCACCTGCATGGAAGCAAATTAAGAGTAAGTGCATGTTCCACTGACAGTTGACTAATGTTTGGAAAGATGGATGTGTGAGATATATTTACCAAGCAAGTTTCCCTCTCCAAACTGTCCAGCACTCAGACGTCCATGAATCCCACTATGTCTGAAAATGAAGGAGTCATGTGTGCTGCCTGGGTATTTCGCCACAATATCATTGATTATGTATTTTGCATTGCACACGATCTGGATGTTCAGGGAATGGTAGCTTTTCCTATTCCTGAAGACATATTCTGTAGCTGCTGGTGGTGTTATGGCAATATGGGCGCCATCAATGCAGCCAATCACATGGGGAACACGTGCAATTTGATAAAAATCCAGTATTGTTTCTTGTAAGGCCTGTTGGGTGTTTGAGAAATAGATGTGATTTTGGAGCCTGTTCAGCATTGCATCCAAAAAGGCATGAAAGAAGCGCGAAAGAGCACTCTGAGACACCCCACCAACCTCTGCTATGACGCTTTGAAAAGACCCTGAAGCCAGTAGGTGCAGTGAGCACAATACCTGCACATGGGTAGGAACTGATTTTGTCCTACCTGTTGGGTGTTCCAAAAAAGGTTTCAATTCGCGTGATGCGCAGTCTGAAAATTCACTCCTGTCTCTGTCTCCTCTGTGCAAGGGCCTGGATACGCAGCCTCCTGGCTATCAGGTATAGTGCAGCCATTTCTGAACTTTCCATTGCATTGTGGGATCCTTTTTATACTTTTATCCTGGTTACCACCTGAATGCACTTGGTGGTAATTGGGTTTTCTTAAAATGCGAATTTCCCATATTCGCAATTTGCGAATTTTTCATACATCTCTTTGCGATTTCTTAATTTGCGAGTTCATGTTTGCGTTTTTTGCAATAATAACAACTCGCAAACTAAGAAATTGCAAAAATATACGCAGAAAATGTGTTTTCGCAACATAAGGAATCACAATTTTTGCGATTCCTTACATTGCGATGCTAATTCTTTCATACATACCATTTCCCTATCTTTTAGTCGTCAATGCTGTTTTTTTTGCTATTCGCAGCGTTTGCGACTAAAAAAATGGTTGATACATCTGCTCCAAAGTCTGCTGATCAGATTATCATTTCTGGTCCTCTTGCCTATAGATGAGTACATTTAAATCACCTAAACTAAGCCCACCCTAAGTAGCAATCATTGAGGAAAGGCTAATTAGATCCAGTGAAGCAGGGAGGTGTAAGCATTGCAGAGACATCTGCATCCTGTTGAAGTGACCACCTGATCTCACTATGTTACTCAATCTCACTGCAGTTATTTTCCCTACATTTTTGTGTTGACACACACCATATCTGTGGAACAGCGCTTCAGCCATCAATCTAAACCTTGGATTTAACCACGTCTGCCTGAAAAACCTGACTATGGCACCCCTCCCTGCATGAGTTGGGCCATGAAAATCCCTAGCCATTGGAAGGAATCGACTATTTGACAACACAGGCCTTCCATCAC
The DNA here is from genome assembly GCF_964261635.1 of Lissotriton helveticus. Classification (NCBI taxonomy): domain Eukaryota; kingdom Metazoa; phylum Chordata; class Amphibia; order Caudata; family Salamandridae; genus Lissotriton; species Lissotriton helveticus. The sequence goes on along the minus strand of NC_136072.1, from coordinate 515,703,809 downwards.
TTAAAACCCAAATCTCATCCTCATCCCTCTTGGCACAGCCTGCATTAACCCAACTGTGCTGTTCTGCCTATGATACTTCTTACTGCAGTCTCTTGACTTCCTCCCACGTATCAAATATCATTAACAAAATGTTGTAATTGGTCTCATCTGTCCCCTCAATAGTGTATTCACCATTGAAGGTGCAAGCATTGTGAGCACAGTACTTCTCAACCTTGTCAGCATATCTGTTGCCGTCGGTCACACATTCATCACCCTTACAATGAGCAGCGCACTTGATGACTGTAATCTGCGTAGGCATCTGCAGTGCTTCAAGGAGCTTTCAAACTTGCTCCCTACTTCAAATAGGTGACCCTGAAGAGTTCATAAACCCCCTTTAGAACCATAACTGTTGGAAGACATGAACAACATCAAAGCCAAGCCATCATTTATAATGGTCACTCTCTGCTGCTCAGAGACACAGCATGCTCTAGTAAGAGCAATCAATTCAGCCACTTGTGCGGAAAACACTCTTTGGATCCATGAAGCTTCAACTGCTCCTCAAAATGTACAGATTGTGTAGGCAGCTCATAAAATTCCTTCATGATTTTGCAAACGCGAGCCGTTCACAAATAATGCAAACTAAGATTCACGCAGGGGCTCTTCTTGTATATCTGGTCTTGGCTTTGTGCACAGTATAGTAACATTGAGACAGTCATGCTCCACTTCACTCTCATCATAGTCATTCTCAGGAAGGGGCAACAGGGGTCAAAACAGCACATCTTTTCAAGGTAACATTCTTAGCCTCAAGTATGATCTGCTTATACCAGGTCAAGTGGCTGTTTGTTAAGTGTTGAGTGCAAGTGCATATCAACAGTATCTCTACAGAGTGGGGCAATTACACAGTTAAAGGATGACCCATAACAGTGCCTTCACATCTCTCTATCCTGACACCTGCCACTGCTGCATATTTAAGACATCTGGGCAACGCTGCAGCTACTGGATCAAGCATAGCTAGAGGTCTATGGGCACTTCCATGCATCTAGGTAAGCCCTGATAGAGTGCAGCCCTCGCTCTCACTGCAGAAAAGCGAAAACACTTTGTTGTAATCAGGCATTCCTAGTGCCAGTGCACGACAGAGTCAGTCTCTCAGCTCCAGGAAGGCAACCAAACAATTATTATCCCAGGGTACCATATCTGACAAATCCTTGTGCATCAGTCTCAGTAAAGGCTTCACCAGTAGGTAAAATTTGGGTATCCACTGTCGACAGTGGCCCACCCTTCCCAAAAACATTCTAACCTCTTTCTGTGTCGTTGGCGGTTTTATTTACAGACTTACCAAGATTCTTTCCTATGACACCTTCCTCACTCATTTCTTAATGAGATGGCCTAGATACAGGACTTCTTTTACACAGTATAGCAAATGATGGGGCAACACCTTATGTCCGTTATCAGCCAAGTGGATCAATAGTAACCATCTTGCCTGCTTCCTGAGTAGGAGACGCAACCAGCAGGTCGTCAATATACTGCACCAGGACAGAGTTATGTGGCAGAACCAAGGCTCCAGATTCTTTTTAAGGATCGTATTAAAAATAGATTAGCTCCCTGTATACTTTTGTGGGACCCAGCATCTTGCCAAACCATGACTGCCGAACTGAAACGCGAAAAATAACTGACTGTCCTCGTGCAAGGGTATTGAGAAGATGGCCTGAAAACAAATCGATGACAGAAAAACCCCTGGTCTCACATGAAATCTGAAACAAAATCACAGTAGGTTTTGGTACCACAGGACAACAAGGAGCCACAATATTGTTTATCATTCCGGGGTCCTTCGCTGTGTGGTACTTACCATTAGGCTTCTGAAAGCCCATAATGGGTGAGTTACCTGGACTCCCCATAATCTCCTTCAGAATACCTTGTTGGGTCATTGCCTCTATTACTGAAGTTATTCCAGCAACTGTTTTTCAGGACTCAGATTATATCTCAGGGTTCTTGGGTACTCAGCAGTTGACTTTATCTGTATATGAACAGGTTTAAATACTTTGATGAGTCCAACTTCCATCCTTAAAAAATCCCAGACTTCTAACCTTACTGTATTTTTGAGATACAAGGGTAACCCTTCACTTGTCATCACAGGGAACAGTTCCTTTGCCGAAATTTGATTAACCATTTTAAAGGCAACATTTTCATCATGAGTCTGAAATCCCACACCTCTTGGTTTGCAGTAATTAGTGCAGTTCAGTTTGCACAATGAATCACGTCGCAACAAACACACAGTGCTCAAATCGCATACCACGAATTGATGATTAATTATCCTCAAAATTCTGTATCTTAACAGGCACATCCTCAGCTACTGGAATGTTCATTTGTTTATTTGCAATGACTACAACTTGGATTCTTTTTCCAGAGAGGGGTAGGTTTGGAACTTCCACTGTTCTCACAGTAGAAAGATTAGCACCAGTATTAACCAAAAATTATACGGAGTGGCAATTTACCTTACCATATATAAATGGACCACCCTGGCCTCCCTCCTAGACTGAGCCAAGCATGCAATCTTCCTCCCCTTTCATGCACCACCAGGAGGACTGATCAGAGCCAATATTTGTCAACTGTATCAAACAAGGGATGCTGTTGGGAAGTATTGTTATTCTGGAAAGAAGTCTTATTCATATTTGGAACCTGATTCAGAGCAAATCTAGGCTTATTAGCAGCTTGCTCTGGCATCGGAGGTTGTGAAACTTACATCACTGGGGCATGTGGCACTTTAAAATGTTTAGACCTTGGTCTCTACACAAGTACATGACTGCACAGGGTTATTATTCTTAGACAGTTTAAACCCTGGATTTTGACCATAATTTGCAGGATTCAGATGACATTCCCACTTCCAATGCCTCAACCTATTACAATAATGACACATATTGGACTTTTTCAAAGGCGCTACAACAATCCCAGTACTCAGTTGTATAGGAATGCCACAACCTCTACTTGTGGCTGAAATCCACTTCCAGTTTGCATTGCAGGTGCTCCCTGCTGATGCACTCCATGCATGGGGGGAACATTGCCTTCAAAAGGTTGATTTTGACCTCCCCTCTGAGCAGCCTTTATCTGCATGCCCGTTAGTTTCTCCTTCAATTTCTTCTGCATTATGTCTATTTCATCGTTAAAGTACTTATCATATCTCAAAATCTCATCAACTTACTTATTCTGCCAACAAATCAGATTCTGCTGAATCATCATACTAATTTTAAGGCCTCGCTCTCGTCACAAACCTAGACACAAAATGTCCATTGTATTTGGGCTCTAACTTTACCGTTCCACTGTACTGTTTAAATGCCTGCAAGAATCTCTCATAATATGCATGAATCGTCTCTTTGGGTACCTTGGTCATTCGTTCAATCTTGACCCAATCAAAATCTTGGGCGACACTTTAGACTTCAATAACATCAACCGCATTCTCCATCATCAAAAAGTCAAGTAAATACCATGCTGTTATAGAATCCTCATTTGATTTATCGGGACCTTGGAGTTCCAATGGATCATCCTAGGGATACATTTTTAGGGCTGCGGGCCATCACAGGTAACCAATGTTTTTGTCAGGAAGCCGTAAGAATTTTGTAAAACAACAATGCACAATTGCATCCGTTGGTTTTAGGCTTGCAATCACTGCCTGCCTGCAGGACCAGATACCACGTTGGTTAACAGGAGCATTTAGCGGTGTCCGCCTTTCCTTCAGTGGAGTGGGGCATAAACATGTTATTTGAATACTATTTTCTACCCGAGAATTACACAGTCTGCAACAAGCCTTTTCAGTGGCCTTATTCCGTGGCATCCTGTAGACTTCACCTGGGTGGAGACCAAAGCAGTATCTCATAAAATGTACTTTTAAATGACTGGACCACTCTGCCTTTAAGTAAAACTGGCGCCTAAGGATTTTATACTCATTAAGGATCATCCAGGCGTGAGGTCTGGAAGATAAGGACTCTTTGTCCATTAGCGTGGAGATTATTTTTGTTATCCCATTGGGCAGTTTTTAGAAGGAAGCCAGAGAGGTTTTTTTTCTCCATTTTGGCTGAACACCCAGGTCATCAATGGCTAGGTCTATATACCGGCGAGCTGGAGTGCCTTCATTTGTTTGTATCAACAGGTAAGATTGCCTACAAATTTGGGTGCCCCGACTGGGTAATCGATAATTTCCCTCAGCAACACCTCGATTCTTCTGACAGACTGCTCCGCCAGCACCTCTGCTCTCGATCTCCTTTAGCATGCGTTGGGTCAGTGACAGGTCAGCTACTCGGACAAGTCAGACAATTTCTCTATCTAAGCCTACCTTAGTTATACCATTTACAGGGCAACGTACCACCCTTAAATGTTGCAAATCTATATGTTCCCCTTCAGTGATTGTTAAGAAAGACGAGGAGAGGTCAGCACACCATATTAAAATTAGATCATTCTTCATTTACTTGTATCTGATCAAGTTCCCGCCCATAGATGCAAAATCGGTCCTGTAACAAAATTGGCCGATAACCGGCCCTGGCAAAGAACTCCGTCGCACCCCCAACACCTCCCCCCTCAGGAGCACGACTCTGTCTGGGCTGGTATGCGTGAGTAGAATAGTAAGACCCTGTTCGTAGGAGTGGGGGGGAGTCACCTCTGCTCAGTGTTTCGAGCGATCAGTCAGGAACTTGAACCAGCTAGTTTCTGTTAGATTAGAGCTTGCGACTACATTGGGGACTACATTCAAACTATTAACAATTTTTTGTAAAAATCCCTCGAATTTTCTTTTTGCAAAGGTGCAGTGCTTTTGCCCAAGCATTTTGTTTTGTTGTTAATTTCTCCTCCCTCATCATCTTCCAGAAGATTTTTATTAGACTCTTCAGGGTCCTGTGGATATCTAGGTTTTCTAGATGCATCTTGGCCTGTCTCCAGATCCAATTGCATTTCTTCCTGACTACATGACAAGATGGGGATGCTTTCATTCTTTTCAGGTCTTCTGTGAGCCCCTTGGGTTGATGCAACCATGGGCCGCCTTGAGGTCCTTGGTTGCTCAATAATTTTTCTATGAAAAGTAATCATTTGGAGATTGGGTAGAGATGATTGTTACTGAAGCAGTGCTTAGCTAGTGTGATCATCAATTAAACCCACAAAGAACATTCGAGACTCTCATATCATGTGTCTCATGACTCGCCTACCTTCCACAGTAAAACTCTGGCAACCATACTTGGAACTCCTTTCTCCTGATCCGCACATTAGAACCTCCTTGGATTCCTTTTGTCTCCAGATAATTTTGTTCGTTAGTACCTCTCGACCTCGCCAAAAGTATACCTCCCGTACCTTGCTTGCTCTCATACACAATGTGCCTTTCTCTATCTATGAGATCATATGAATGCACCTGCAAAGGAGAGAAAAACATTGCAACCAGAGCAAACTTTCACATTGAAGGTCAAATATTACGATTCAAATGTTAAGGCCTTTGGTTAAATTAAGGTGGCAAGCATCTCAGTATGCTTAAATGCATTTTTAGAGATAGATATAAGCGTATAAAATAAATGTAGGATACTATTCAAATGAATGCGTGATTATATAAGAGTTAAAAATATTATTTAAACCACACAATTACAGATATATATGAGAACTGCAGTCTGATGGCAGTGTAAGGAAAATATTAGCATACGCACTCATATAAATGTTGGTATTATACATTAAGTGGGCTTTCTGTATCTATCCAAGAGCACTACATTACGTTAATGATATTAAATCATACAAATACATGAGACCATGTGTACGTATATATGGTATGGTCAAAACATAAGAGTGGAGCCAAAATTACCCTGCTTCGGTCTCTTGTATAGCCATAGAAGGAAGCCATAATATAAAATTTACAAGCTATTCGTTTAGTCAGCTGTCAAGAAATTGAGTGATGGTAACATGTGGATATAAACCACATTAGACCCTGTGCACGGGTACATGCTGCAGGGCTGAAAGAACACAGGGGAAGATGAAAAGGTAAAGAATGCGGTGCTGATGATGTAGAATCTGTTGGTACTAGCCTAGAGTCAATTGTGCATCCCACTCTTGACAAAGTGGGTCTTCACTGATATTGTGTTAAGGCGAGTATCAGTCTTTATTTCCAGATTCAGATGTAGTGCACATGACAGCTGCATGCTTGCCTGATTGGCCGATTTGGATTTGCACCAAAGTATGCGGTCCAATGAATCAAAATCATAAAAAATAAAAGAAGAGTAAATGATATGGAGGGATAAAAGTAGCCAAAGCGGGTACATTTGCAGGAGTGTTCCCATTCCTGCAGGTGAACACTGCAATCGAGAAAACCAAAAAAAAATTACCCATCTGCACAAATAATCTACATCCAGTACTCAAACCTGTGAAAAGCAAGTGCTGCATACAAATACACATAACTGGCTGCTTATATAGCGTTTTCTAGTTAAACTCTGAAAGTGCTGTTGTAACCGGCGATACCACTAAATAACTCAATGGTAATTTCTTTGTCATTTTAAGAATAATGAAATTCTGAGTAGATACACCAATAGTAGAAAATATGACCTTCACACTATAGACAAATGTCAGGAGTGGGTGCATTAGACCACTGAGCTTTCTTGCCTTGTATGTAGCAAGATTAACAGAACAATTGTCATTGGCCTTATATGTAGCTATGAAAGAATCCTATCAGTTTATTTAGTGGGGTTGCGCATTGTAGTGGGAAGAAGAGACGGTAAAGCGCCACCCTGCACTGTCTCCTATCACAACAACATGTAAGGTATAGAAAGACGCCCATCATCTCGATAATGATTCATCCCAATGCTAGAAGACACTTTAATTCCCAGGGTGCAATGAAGGGGGATATTGTTGTATTACATGGAACAGCAAGAAGATGGCAATTTGAACCCGAAAGAAGGCCAGTACTCATCTTACCCAGCTCATAAATCAATGCCAAGGAAAGTATGTCTCCCCCCAACTAATATGAAGGCAATGGTGGTAGTTATCCCCAAATCTGATAGGGACGGGCTGAACAGGATTACATATTGCCCTTTGTCTATGTTGAATATGGATTATAAAGTTTTAGGGTAAAAAAAAATTAAATTAGGATATTGGGAGTACTGTCAAAACCGGTCCATACAGATCATACCGACTTTATCCTGGACCGAAGTACATCTCCGCATATGGAAATGCTTTTTCACATTGTTGAAAATGTGAGTCCTGGGACCATGAACACCTTGGATATTGAGAAGGCACTCAAAGACTTGTGAGGGTGGGGGGAGGGTATGCCATTCTTTTGCCAATGAGTACTTTAGGCCACAAATGATCATTTGCATCAAACTAATATATGCAGAACCAACAGAATGATAACTCTAAGTTGACAGGTGTAGGGGGGTGCCAGTCAGTGCTATCCCCTTTTGCCTCGGCTTTTTGCAGTGACCAGAGAGCCCCAAGTTTGCCATTCACCAGCCACAAAATATCAAAAGTGTGCGCAATACTTTGAATGTTATATCATTAATGACATACGTGTTTAAGTGAAATACTCCAGCATTACATCCCCCCACACAATACAAGTTTTTCACAAAGCTGGTGCCCTGTCTGGCATGAGGATTAAATGGAGCAAGTTATGTCTGTTTCTCTTGTGTCCAGAAACTGACTAGTTGAGGTGCTTGCATACTGACATCCAGTTGCAATTGGCAATCGTGACATTTAAATGTCTGGGAATGCTAACTTACCACCTACAGATGGAAATATTTAAGGTATCATTTTAACAGTTCTTTAGTTGCTCAGGAGATGTGTATCACTGAGCACTCTCTGTGATAATTGAGTGAGGTTATGAAAAATCGTTAGGCTCCATAAACTGTTAATCTGTTAGCCTCTTTGTGGAGTTTTCTTTGAGAGCTCTGCAGACGTTACTGCTGGACCTGAAATGGAATGATAAAAGGAAGAATAGGAGTGTTTGCTTGAAGAAGTTGATGTAATCAAAGAGCAAGGGTGGTTTGGGAGTCCCAGGCTTTGAATGGCACTTCGTGGCAGCTCAGATGCAATATATCACTTGTTGGTTGGCCCCTTCAAAATAAAGCATGGTAGGAAATACAGGTGGACACTAATACCATTCACTATAATTGATTCAGTCCGGGGTCTAGTCCTAAAACGGCCACATCTTCCTTCACTTCTTGGCACGGCGTAGAATTACTGGATGAGTTCTGTGGCGAGGATGGGATGCAAATTGGCATAAGCACCTGGGGCACATTTACCAAGGGTCTGTGTTGCTGTTGCATCACACAGGGTTTCGCAAGCGCAACCCAATCCCTAAGTCATATTTACTGACCAACGCAAGGCCACCTTGCATGGCCCTGTGTTGCCTAGTATATCTGTAGTAATGCAAGGCAGCACTAGTCACTGCCTTGTGTTACTCTGCCCCAGGGAGGCGTTACATGGGTGTAGCATAGGTGTTCCCACACATCCACATATGGGGTTTAGCTCATTCCCAGATTTAGCCTTTGTGGTAGACTTGGGAATGAATCAAAATGCTATGGCCTAGATGTATCAAGCCTTTTGCGAATCGCAACGGCCTTTGCGAATCGCAAACGGTCTATTTGCATGTTTTGGCATGCATAAAAGATTCGCAATTTAAGGAATAGCAAACATTTGCGATTCCTTATTTTGCCATAGCATTTAAGGAATCGCAATTTTGCGAGTCCTTAAATGCTATGTATGTAGCATTTTTGATTTGCGAATTTTGGTTAAGAAATCGCAAATTACCACCAACTTGTAGTTGATGGTAATTTGCGAATTCTTTGTAAATTGCACAATTTGGCATTTTTGAAGGTGGCATGTGATGCACACACATGCCCATAGGGCATGTATGTGCGCCATATGCACACACATGTACATTTCAGGGGTGCAGCAGGGTGTCCTTGAGACACCCCTGCACCCTTGAAATTATTCTCAATTTGCGATTAGTTAATTGCGAATCGCAAATTGAGATTAATTTCACAATCATTCCTATGGGCCTCCTGGCCCATAGGAATGAATGGGAAATGATTCCTTAATTGCGAATTCGCAAATTGCGAATTCGCAAATAAGGAAGATTAAGAAATCGCTAAAAGATAGCGATTTTTTACATACATCCCATTTTGCGATTTCTAAATAGCGATTCCTTAAAAATCGCTATTTAGAAATTGCAAATGGTTATGTTGATACATCTGCCCCTATGCCTCTCCAGAGAAGGTGTAACGAGGAGTAATATCTATATTTCTCCAAGTTTGTTCCTCTTCCTCCATGTGCTGCATTCTGCAGCACACATAGATAGAGTAAAAAGTTTAAATGGATTGTTTTTGTGGAGGAAGATGGTCCCTTCTGCACGAAAACAATCCTGTCTGTAACACATGCACCCTTGCACCATGGTGCAAGGGTGCCTGTGTTGGTGCTGGGCAACAGGTTGTGCATCAGCGCAGGCAGAGAGCATCTATGTGCCATATATTGTTACAACACATACCTGCCTTCTCATTTTCATGCAGTGCAGAAAGGTCTACATGCAAAAACCATTAAGACACTGAATATCTGAATGTCCAGATGTTCAAACCAAACCACACTTTACGGTCAGCCGTTGAGTCAGAGCAGCCAGAGACTGCTCCTCAGCCTTGAGTAATCAGGGAAATACAGAAACCTGAACAATCCAGGAATGGCAAGTCCTGGAACCTCAGAAAAACAACTGCAGCAATCAGGACGAAGACCAGACATATGGGGCCGCACTGGGACACAGGAGCACACAGGATGCAAGCTGGTTAAAAATAGAATAAAATGTTTTACGGCTACAAAATAATTAAAAAATCTTGGGGCACTTGCATCAAGCATTATTGCCTTCTCAAACAGGCCGATTCCCAGAAAAATGCTTTTCAGATGCAGCAAACCCCAATTTTCGAATTAGTAACCTATTACCGAACACAAAATGGGTTTGTGATTCGGTATTTGGAAGGGGCTTGTTTAGGGTGTCCGTTCCAAATACCTAATCCTAACGGTATGCATGAATGTTTTGTGACCATGATTGCGATCGCAAAACATTCACATAATACCACCTACTTCAAGTAGGTGGTAACCCATTCACAAAGGGGAAGTATTCAACCCATTCCCCTTTGTGAATGGTTGTTAAAGCATTTGTAAGAGCAGGCTGTGGTCCCACTGACCACAGCCTGGTCTTAAAAATGAAAAAAAACCTCTTCATTTTACTTTTGTAAATCATCTTGTTTTCCTTTAGGGAAAACGGGCTGCTTTACAAAACAATTTTTAATTCAAAAGCAATCACAGACATGGTGGTCTGCTGACCTCAGCAGGCCACCATCCCCATGAGTTTTGTTATTCCTAGAGAGCCACGAATTGCCATATACCCCCATTAGTATTATTGAGGTAGAGCAATTTGCGACCCCCCAGGAATTGCAACCTGAAACTCTTTGAGTTTCATGCATTGTAAATTGTGAATACCTAATTGCGATTCTCAGAATCTGCAATATACAATTTTGATACCTGTAGCCCCTTGTACCTTATACGCCAAAGGTAAGTATACTGGGAACAGAAGCAAGGGGGCATCATCCTCCTAATGTAAAAAGGAACATTTTCAGTGAGATGGGGAAGAGGGGGACTAGTAAGGTTTTTTTTTAATTTAAGGAAGCATAGCCTTGAGGAGGAGTACAGACCTTTCAGGGTTCAGGAAAGGTTCTGCACTGTTTCCACAATCCCTGAGGGGGTCAGAGTTGTCATGTTCAGTGGTTGCTAGAAACCATTCACTCCCTGGTAGGTTGGGGGGCTTATGGTGGCACTGTAGCTGGCTGGTCTATAGGCTAACATATCCTTTGGGGTATTTGGAAACAGTCTTGACACAAAGCCCTTACTTTATGTTATCCAAATAATACGCAGGTCCTATGGATTAGCAGGAACTACACGCCATGGCGCCACCAACGTTGGTTGGGTTCATATTTAACAGTCAATCTGAGTAGTTCAGTCATGCTTTCTCAGAGACCCCTTACTTACATTTTAACAGAGACGTCCGAATTGGGAAGGGGAACAAATCTGCCTCAGCTGAGTAGGTATACACTATGTATTGGCTGTAGGTTATTCAAGTGTGGAGTATTAGAAGTTCCTGCATTGTGCATCTCCATAAAATTTATTTCAATGAAATACCCTTTTGTTCATACAATGTCCATAATGGAGAAGGAAGTGAGGACACTGAAGAACAGATAGCGGCTCTAAATATTTTAGACAGGCAATTAATATGAAACTATTATGACATGGCCTCCTGGCAACAGATGTAGATGCTACCTTCATGGTTGAGGCACACAAAGCATTCAGAACCGAGGCATTCTACTCTTGGGTTAAATTCCCACCTGCAGATGCACACACACACAGTTGTTTCACGAATTGAAGTTGAACCACCCGGTGAGCATTTCCCATACATGGATTTAGAAGTCCTGTTAATATACCAATAGCATATTAGCTGGTTTAATGGCACCCTACCCTATACCACAGAACACGTGAGACTCTGTCTGCTCAGGAAAGAATAAGCAAACTGGCCGTTCTTAGTTTCTTATACACCACATACAGACATTGCTGCTTTATAGGCAGCAGGAATGCGTACAATTTATAGAGATTTAGTAGAAATTAAAAAAAATCCTACACAGTACATAATGAGAACATTGACAGCCCAACCTGCCAGCCCAACCTGCCAGTGCTGTCCAGGCTGCCCAAACTCAATTGGCTAATACAGGTATTAGCCCTCAAACACTGAATCCCGTTATTGGAAAGATTCCCTCCAGCCAGGAGGAGGTCCTGTTCTGGATAGCACAGAAAACAGCATAGCTTGAAGTATTTTTTATCCATACAGGCCTGCAGGAGGAAAACAGAATACTAAAAGTGTGCTTGCCAATGGGGATGGCTACCCCGATAGATTGTGTCATTTGGGGTACAATCTTCGCTGCAGTTTATACCAGAACACATGGTACCCACTCAATAGCTGTTATACCAGACATACTTAAACAAATACAAGATAAGTACAGGGCAGCGCCTGCCCTAGATCTGGGGATACAATTGATGGGCAATGTTGCCCAGGTATCTGCCAGCGGTGGTGGCTATATGCCACTATCTGAGGGAATTCACTACTGCACAGCAGGAACAAGAATTGCCAAAGATTACCGAAAAAACATATGCTTAACTTGGTGGAGATAATTTGGGATCCAGAACTGAGAAATCAATAGCTAGGAGCAATTCTGAAAAGGTTAACTCCAAGCAAGCACCCAATTCTTTAACAAAGAAATGGGATAATAAACAAAACAAAACACAGTCATGGGGTGGGTCTCCTCAACAGGAACACACTGAAAGAAAATACAATTTGAAAAATTGACAATTGACAATATTTGGAAGCCTGACAGACATCAGGATACTGATACACGTTCCTCTTGTCCCTTTCAGGAGACATCCGAAAAGCGTTTGGAGAGAGACGGACTGTCAGACCACAGATCAGACGAGTGAGTCCAGCAGAAAAGGGAGACACATGGCACTTCAGATAGTATCATTAAACAGGAAGATAAAAAAAGCCTTCTAAACCTTAATTTAACAGGAAGAAGTAGCTGGGAAAAAAATAGAAATGCCCAGGCTACTGAGGACTCTGCTTCTGAACAGGGAATGGGCAGTGACGATGCTCGACAGCACGGTGGAAGTCACAATAGCTCACAGAAACCTGATGGATTTTCTGGGGCAGTAGTGCTGTATGAGCATATCACAGTGGAAACACCTGATACAAGGATAAGTGTCCCACAAGGTTTATCCAAAATAATGTTCCAAGTGGAGGGGAACCTAGCCAGAAAAGTAAAGGGTCTCTTTTGGGAGAACCTAACCTATGAACATTCTTTTCACGCAAAAAGATAGGCCACCTGATTTCTTAGTGGATTGTCCAGTGGGAAAATAAGTTATATTACCTGCTTTCTCCGACCACATACAAGAACCAGTTAAAAATTAATAAGCGCAGGAGTTGGCATTAGCACTAGCTCCTGCAATTTACTGCAATCATGTTGGGTGGGATGATGCCTCACCTCATCAATAAATCATATTAAAATTAATTCTGTCAGGGACTGTCCGGGACACAGTTAGGGACTTTGGCAAAGACTGGGGACTGGGTAGAAAGTGTAAACAGAAAGAGGAGCACAGCGCTGCCCAGGATCACAAGGGAAGTCAGAAGAGAAAAGGGATCAAAAGGAGATGTCTGGACAAGTGAACACGATAGCTAAGACTCCGAAAGGAAAGGCACTCACAAGGCAATTTAGCATTCAGACTAACTACACCCAGGACTGACGTACGTACATTAACAATAAAGAGAGTATGGGGTAAAGCACTCAGGAGCTCCACACGGTAAGACTGAAACTTAGTAAGTTTCTCACCCACAATTGCTGTTAAAGATACTGACTACATTTACCCACATATAGGATATGCATGCAAAGGAAGGGTCTGTGGAGCTGACACCTATGATGATGTTATCAATTTAACTCAAAGACAATACTCACAGTGAACAAGAAACACCACCTAGGTAGTCAGCTGTGCCCACAGATCCTGGCGATCAAATAGGAACAAGCAAGGCAGTAACAGCAAGGGAGGTAGAACTAAATACAAGCACAAGGAGCTAGCAATGATGTATGCTTAACAGGAAAGGAAGGAAATCACAAGGCACACTTGGTAGAAAACCAGTAACAAACATACAAGGTGATAGAAGCAAGACAGCAGGAATCGAAAGACAGTAAACTAGGAACTGGGACCAAGGAAATTAGAAGAAAAGCAGGGACTGGAAAAGGATATACAGAAGGGGAGGCTAGAGGGATATACTAGAATAGTGTTGTATTAGGAGTCAAGAAAACACAGTAGCACTAAAGGCTGTGTTGGTGCAGGAACAAGAATTGTGCAAAAGCTCAAGAGTCAAGGTTACACTGCAGGCAGTGCAAGTTCAAGAAAACAGGAAATAGCTACAGATCAGGAAAAGGAGTCAATAGAGCACTGGAACCAGTGCAAATCAGGAACAAGAAATGGCTGAAGCACAGGAGCAAAGAATAACTATAGCTCAGGAACTCAGTAAACAAGGTAGCAGTGCAGGCAGTGCTAATTCAGGTACAAGGAATAGCTATAGCTCAGGAATTCTGGAAACAAGGATATCAAAAGCTCAGAAAACACTGGAAACAAGGATATCAAAAGCTCAGGAAACACTGGAAACAAGGGTCGAACTCACCGGTACATAGCTACAATGGCCAACCTTTGCCTGAAGGGAGCTGGGGCTTAAAAGAGCTCACAGTAATCACATGCATCAGGTGTGAGCAGGCTAGCAGCAGCCAGCCACAGGCGAGCTGAATTCTTCCAACCATCCTTGCCCTGCAGGGGTGGAGACGAAGCAGTGAGCAGGGAATTCTAGTTGACAGAGTGTCAGACATTAGCATGCTGGCTTCAAGCATGAGCAGGCTGGCTTTCACGAAACCCGGCATGGATTGGGAATGGATGCCAATTCCCAAATAGTGACCAAATGGATAGAAGTCAGGATATTCATACAGAGGATTATCTGGAAGCTTATTAGAACACTGTAGAGTCCCACAGTTAAGCCCTCTGGTGGTGGACACCAAAACGCAGGGAGCAAGTTGTGACAGATTCCTCAACCACAGAGCCAATACCCAATAAAGCATGAAGCTAAGAAACAAGTCAGTGAGTTCCTAAATCAATTTGAGTACCAGGATGTGATTGAGAATTGCACCTCACTTATGAATAATCTCTTGTTTCCGGTAATGAAACCCGAGAGTTCTTTTAATATGGTCTTAGATTACAGATATTTAAATGCATACTCATTTGCAGTACAAAATACACATAGTGCCGCATTAATGAATAACATTGTGTGGAAAAAATACAAGACAACACTGGACATCCCAAATGGATTTTTATGCCAAAATATACCGTATGGGAGCTGGTACTTGACAGCATTCTCAGTGCTTGGTTCTCATCTGCAATTTTGTAGATTACCCCAGGGTTATGGGACTAGCCCTGGGAAGTGCTTAATTTGTAAAAAAATAAGAGCCAGGGCCCTCGTCAAGAGGTCATTACAGCTTGCCCCACCCATTGCCCCTGTCAGCACTGCCAATGACAGTACCAGCACAACTACTAACCATCACACTGCCACAAGTGTGACATTTCGGACTATTTGAGGCCTCAAAAGCTATAAGAACGGCGTAGGCAACTGGTATTAGTTGTTTCTAATGCATATTGAATTAGTAAATCACTGTTTTTCTGTTAATCTTATAATCACAAAAACAGTGCCACCA
Source organism: Lissotriton helveticus (assembly GCF_964261635.1). NCBI lineage: Eukaryota > Metazoa > Chordata > Amphibia > Caudata > Salamandridae > Lissotriton > Lissotriton helveticus. The sequence goes on along the minus strand of NC_136072.1, from coordinate 515,688,498 downwards.
TGTAGCAGCTGTCATAAGTGCTGGTGTTGACAATTAAGTGCTGGTGCCACTGGCTCAAATTGAAGCACTTTGCTTGGGTTATTTTCAGCCGGGGTAACAGATTTACTGCAAAATGTTGATGAGTAGATAATGTTTTATGTTGATGATATCTATCTGATGGACGATAAATTAATGGAACACTTGGCTAATGTGAACCGCATTATCCTTGGGTTTGCTTACCTGAATTACAAATTCAATTTAAAAAAATCAAGAATTGCCCACATCAGTGACCTATTTTTAGAGTAGGAGTTGTCTAGTGAAGGAAAAAGCCTGGCAGCACAGTTTTTAGAAAGTGTGCACTGCTCCAACCTCCAAGGACTCTGAAGAGACTACAATCCATTTTAGAATTTTTGAATTTTGGCAGAACATACAGTTAGATTACACAAAACGGGTGAAACCTTTCTATGACTTAATTAGACCTGATTTTTCAGTACAGCATTGGACACAGGAGCATACAGATATTCTGTGTTCCGTACAAGCTGACTTGATAGCTTCTAAACATTTACATACATTTGTTAACACAACTAACCTGGTGATCCACGTAGTCGCTGGACCAACTGTGTAGACCTACATCACTTTCAATGAAGGCGATGCAGTCCCTATTGCATACAAATCCCATTTATACACAGGAGCTGAAATGTGTTTTGCGCCAACTGAGAAGATACTCACAGCAGTCTTGCCTCCTTCCGTTCACTGTGCTTCGGTTCTCTACACTTAGCATGGTGTGGAACTGTTGGTTGCTTCTGCTTTGGCCCGCCCTATATGTGTGTGACCGAACAAATCCTTTTACTTGGACACGTTGGCAGTCTGGTTTTTATTATTAATGCATAGCACTGTTTCATTCAAACTGAATAGAGTCTATACTGAGTGATCCATTTCCATATGCTGGTTATAATTATTCACCACGGATACCCTGACGTTACATGTTAGGAGTGCCCTGCATATGCCCTGAAAAAGTCCAATTCTTTGGACGAAATGCGTTGGCTGTTCTACTGAACTTGATATGTTTAAACTAATTAAAAATAAATAAAGGAAGACTTGAAAAACTACCTTGGACACAGATTATATAATTCTTTGTCTTATTGTTCAAAAAGTGGTGCACCATTTGCTTTGTTTTGTTAGACTTTTTTAAGTCCAGTGGTGAACTACACCATGACAGTGGGTGCTTATACTGTGTGCACACGTCAATTGGGTATTTCCCATGGTTTATAACAAATAGGGGATACCAGGTTAGGTGCTAGCTTCTGCAGGGTTCCACTGTCGACAATTGCATGGTTTACCACCAAAAGGTAATTCGAAAACATTTGCACAGAAGTTTGCTTTTGTTTCTGGTTTTGACACATCAGACCAAGCCTCTTATTATTATGGTCTTGCACCTATACCTGCAAAGAAAAATATCAGTGGCACTGATAAAGTTTGAGAGTGATGCGGCTGAGCTTGGCCTTGGGGGTGGGGGGCAGGTGGGGGCACATTATGGGGGCATGGCACGACATTTCTTGGGAGTCCAATGACAATTTTCTTTGCAGAAGCAATAAAGAATGTAGTTTTAACTGCACCACAGTTATGGCTCTATTCTGCTGTCCATACAATAGGAAGGTTCAATGTTTCTAGCTGTCATTAGACCCCATGACATTCATATCTAAAACACATTCACCATAAACAAGAGGACCACCTTTCGCATAGAATCAGTTATTTTCCCTATATGTTACAACATAGGTGGAATCTCCCTGATGTTTACCTGTGCAACACTGCACTGAAGTGCTTCTTGAAGTGAGAGTTTTTAAACATGAACCATTAGTCCGCTAACTTAAAAGGCAAGACAGTTGTCATGTAGACCCTGCAAGTGGCCCAGATTGTTATAGAGCAAGTACTGAGCATCATTAGCAATACCTTCGGATCGCAATTACTAGCTGATTTGTACAAAGTTAAACTAGAAAACCTGAATAAATGAGCGTTTCCCCATATAAATGATGGAATTTTAGGCAAACATTATGGCTCACTAAATCTCTTTTCCTTACTTTTTAGGTATGAAAGCTCTTTAATCAAATAGGTGCTTTAAGCGTGCCAGTTGTACAAAAAAACATTAGGGTGGTCTTCACGTTAAATTCAGGTCCCAGTTGTCATATACAAAGTACAGAAAAACGCACAAAGAGGTCAAAACCAAAGCCTTCATACAAGGAAAGTTTAATAGACTGTCAATTACTAGATGATTTGTAAAGTGAAACAAGAAAACCGTGGATCAATAGGCGCTTCTAACTTTAATTGAATGATCTTTAGTAACATTTTATGTCACCACAACTCTTCAGATTTCAAAACCCATTACTCTGTCTATGATGAATTACTTACAAATATGTGCACTCAGAATGCCAGTTAGTCAAACACCATTATTGATTGTACTTTTAATCGGGTGAGTGAATGCCAGTTTTACAAAAACCATTAGCTGTGTAGCTGTGTCTTTGAGTCGAGTTCACTCAGGAGCATATGTGTCAAACGATTTTGTTTTCGCAAACGCTGCGATTTGCAAAAAAACTGCGTTTGCAAATACAAAATCTCAAAAGCGATGTATGAGCCTTTTTCGCATCGCAATATTAAGGAATCGCTAATTTTGCAATTCCTTAATTTTGCGTAAGCAGTTAAGGAATCGCAAATTGTGATTCTTTAAATGCTATGTAACAAGCACCCAAGTTGTGCGATTTCTCCTTAAGAAATCGCAAATTACCACCAACTTCAAGTTGGTGGTAATTTGCAATTTCTTTCAAAAATGCACTTTTTGGCATTTTTCAAGGTGCAATGTGGCGCACATACATGCCAGCACATGTGCGCACACATGTTCATTTCAGGGTGTCCTTTTGACACCCTTGCACCCTTGAAATTATTCTCAAATTACGAATCACAAATTGAGAATGACTTCCCATTCATTCCCATGGGCCTCCTGGCCCATAGGAATGAATGGGAAGGTATTCCTTAATTGCGATTTCGCAATCTGCTAATCACAATTAAGGAATACTAAGAAATCGCAAAATATTTGCGAATTTTTAAATAAATCACATTTTGCGATTCTGAAATAACAATTCTCAAAAAATCGCTATTTGAGAATCGGAAAAACGGATTTTGATACATATGCCCCTCAGTTGCTATTTAAAACCCCAACACCCTGTATGAGAAACTGCCACTGAAAAATATGCTTATAAACACCAAGCTGAAATATTCTGCCTCCTTTATTTCCCAACTGCCTCCGCGGGGTTTCGACTTTTTGAAAGACATCATAAACACAAAATCTGTCTGTGGGGCAAATGATTGGCAGGTTTAGGGCACAGAGGCTTTATGTTGCTTGTTTTAAACAAACAAAGAAAAACAGCCTTTGGTCTTCTCTTTCTTCTAGGAACCATGGCTTTCATGGTGCTTGGAATATCAAACAATGTACTAACTCTTAAGGCTTTTTATGATATATTTTTAAGGGAAGCTTACTTTTGGATGATTTTATATCAGCTTTTTGGCTTTTTAGCTTACATATTATCATGGCTTGCAGATTTTTTAAACTGATTCTATTAAGCTTTTAGATGCTTTATAGAGTAATTTGTAAAGTTTTTGAGAGGTCTGCGGGCTTTATTTAATAGCTTTTATGTATCGACTCTTAGTATGAGGAATGGGTGTTATATTCTCGAGTTAGGCCCATGTTGTGAAGCAGCTTATTTTTTACATTGTCCTCACAAATAAAAAAAATTGCAGTGACCTTTTGTGCATATTTGCATGTGCGACAACGTTGGTTTAGTTTCCCTGAAACTAAACTTGTTTATACATCTAGCTTCACGCAACATTATCACAATGCCCTGAATATCATGGACAATTTCTCTTTTCGCACTATGTACAAATGTCATCTTTATCTTCATACACGGGCGACAGGGCTATCTACATATCCATAACATCACTAATCTATAATTATATCGCATGGCTTCTTTATATTATAAATGATGAGCATCCCGATAGATTATCAGAGGAGGCTCTTCCGCTGGCACCATGGGCCCTTGCCTGCTGAGAAATCACCCTGCAGCGGTCCGACATTTCCTGAGGGGTATTCAGTTTCTGACTAAGTTGGGGTCCATCATTCTCTCCCATCAGTTAACTACTCATAGTTCAATCACACTGAGTTTTTTTTACCTTCTTGGTACATGCTCTTTGCAGCAGGCACATTATCAGTCTGCGCTACTTCATGATGGATAAAAACTGCCACTGGACAACATTCTGATCTCTCACCAGCAGGAACATTATTCACCAGTTATCTTGACATTTTTATTGTTGCCTGAAAAATGTTGGACGAACAAGGAAGTTCACATGCTTTTAAACCGATAGTTATTTTTAGCACAGAGCCCCCCTTCCCCAAAAGTCAGCGCCAGGTGTGGCGGCACCGGTCGCACCACACTTAAGCTGGCCCTGGTTCGACAACTTGCAATTTTCACTCTTAGCGGGGCAACCATAGTCATTGACTACCAATGCCACCATCTATTTCTTAATGACAATCCTAACAGAATTATGATGATCGACAACTGAATATCACAGAGTTTGCTTCACTGGCAGTGATGAAAAGGAGCCCCTACATCAGTCTCCAATGCCAAAGGCTCACAGTATACTATTGAAACATCAAACATATGCACCTGGAACGATTCTGCCATCTTGGATGTCTGTAGAGCCTCAGCAAAAGTGCACAGACCGAGGTGGAAAAATGTTGTCCCTCTAGGACTGCTGTGAACAGTCACGCTTGACACACTTCCAACACCCTATTGTTACAGTTACTGGCTGCACACTTTCTGGCCAAGTCAAACCAGCATTACTTGAAATGATAGTGGATGACACTATACCATACAATCAAACCTTTAAGGAACAGAGGAAGCACATCAGAGCACATATATGGACATGTCACACCACAAAACAACCTAGGGAGTGCTGAAAAGGATACATTTGCCTATATGAGGAGATCTGCTAGAGTAATTCGACCAATTGAAGGAACTAGACATGCTTCTGGCCTGCCTCATACTCTAAAACATGGCCATAAACAGAGGACTGCTAATTCTGTATTCCCATAAAGAGCTTTCTGGTAGGGCTGATGTTACAATGAATGCGGCATAAGACTTTCAGGCAATGGCCACTATAGCACCAACTTAGGAATTTCACTATGCAAGGGAGTCACCTTTCACCAGGAAGTTGCTTATGCATACACAGTTAGGCATTAGAAAGTGCCGTAAGATGTCTAGCAGGAGTGTCATTAGTTCTAGGATACTCTTGAGTCTCATACAGCTGCCATATCAATGATAATATTATCTTAGTCTGTGTCTACTATAAACCTAATGAATAAATGTCTCTATTGGCTTGTAAACAATATGAACATCACTGAAAAGGGGACACGTATGTTGGCCAATGAAATAATCATGGCAAGGAGAGTAAATTGGGTTGGAAATAAAAAAAAACTGTTTCATGGTGACTGTATTATTATAAATTTTGCTCATCTTGATGTATTGCCCAATTTGTTGCCTAATCTCTATCCCCCACAGCACAGGAACTCAGGGATAATCCCCCTAAAACAAGAGCTTTTCTATGAGAATTCCATCTCTCAAAGTTCTAGAGTGAACAGGGATATTATTCCACAGCTTTGGCAAGGTGGGAGGGGGCGTGTAACCCCTGCAATATCAGGGGCCCTTCCCTTGGGCAACAGATTTGAGGCCATATCTTCTCTTGAAGAATGCGACTGACTACCAGCGGGTAGGAGTTGTGGTCCTTTGCTGAACGTACATTTGATCTGTCCCCCTATAAAACAAAATATTCACAAATTACCTCGCTTAAGTAACACTGAGACCGGAGCTTCCTCTGAGACAAACATAGAAATAAAATCACGAGTGCCGGCTTACGAGCAGGAGCCTAAATTGCAGCCAACTTGTCCGCTGAGCACACCTAATGGAACTCCCACTGAGGCCAAACTAGGTACCCAACAAGGCACTACTATGGAGAAGTGTGGCTCAATGTTTAGAGCGGCAGACCCTGATGCAGAGGTCTAGCCCGGGACCAGGGTTCGATTCCCCGCCTCGGCGGGTCTTGAGCTCAAAAATTCCACGGACCTGATAATTCTCGCCTTGGTGCCTATTCCAATCATGGAGTCCCACTCTGCAACTCTGGGCAATAGCTTGCTTAATCTCCACAATGGCCTCACAACGCTAAGGATGCCTGGCCTCCACCTTGGGGGTGCCCAGGAGTGGACACCTCACAGGGAAAGCCAGGATGGGTTCCACAGCGGTATTCGTACAAGCGCCTTGAGACCCTTGCGGATGAGTAGTGCGCTATACAAGTATCAATTTACAGTACTATGGCCATATCTACATCTGCACCCCCTCTAGTGATTGATCCACCAGGGAGTGTTAAAACCACCCATAACCTAAGAAAACGTTCATTACTATCATGGAATATTGCTCGTCTGAGTGGCAGGATGAGCACCCCCGATTAGCAACAATTTATAGAACTATATGACATTAGTCTCTTCCAGGAGACGTGGCTACTCACCCCAATGTATTACCCAGGCTACCTCAACTTTCACATAGTAGCCACTAAGGGAAGTAAGGGCCGCCCGGCAGGAGGACTCACTATATGGGTACAGCAAGATCTTGGATTTAAAATCCATCCATTGGCTACCCAAAGCAATGATATCCTTGCGCTATGTCTTATTGTGAGTCCTACAATCAATATAGACATCTACAACGTATATGCTAGGGGTATGGTCGGGGGAAAAAGCTCAAATGTTCCATTGTCTCTGGAGGAACTACTTGATGGATATTCCCAGGACCCAGTGGTCGTGGTCGCAGGTGATTTTAACACGACCTTTGAACCACTGGGCCCTGGAGAATCTGATCTTGTATGTGATGAGGATGAAAGGTGGGATATTCCTAGTCAGAACTTACCCCTGGTGCGTCAATGGACGGATGCAGTTATCCAGTTAAAGGGACTCTGTCTAGAGAAAGGGCTAAGGGCAGCAAATGGGCCCACACCCTCGGACTCCCATGGAGCTTACACCTTTAATAATGGTCGATTTAAAAGCAGAATAGACTATCTGTTTGTGAATATTACATTTTGGCACCTCTTAAAGGATCTGTTTGTAGAGGATCACATCGAAGGTGATCACAACCCTTTATGTTCCACTTTTGAACTCCAGACCCACCACAATCGAAATAATTATGGAGACAGAACCACCACACTTGATCTGCTCTGCTCGAATAACACCCGTCATTTGAAATGGGCACAACTTGTCGAGAGCCCAGAAACATTGACAGCCATTAATAAAGATTTGATTAGTACCTTAGCTAGCCTTGAGGCTGGAAGACAAAAGAGTGTAGACTTTTTGGGTGAAATTACTGTAATTCATAATATCTTCTTTTCAAGGCTATGCACCCATTTTGTTAGACGAACCTCAAGTATAAAAACCACTGCACAGATGCAGACTTCATAGTTTAATAAGCCCTGTAGAGTGGCATGGGGTAGACTAGGGTTTGAGCTGAAACTAAGGAACCCCGAGAGAGTCCGAGAGGCACGTAATAACTATAGAAGGGTCCAGGCTTTAGCTAAAAAAGAGTTTGATGAGAACAGGTGGCAGGACTTAAAAGCAGCGTGCACAAATAGAGACACTAAACAGTTTTGGAAACTTGTCAAATGGGGCAATGGGGGCCATCAGGAACGCCCTCAGAACTATGTTGACAAACACCAGTGGGTGGACTTTTTTAAACCCAGTATGCCAGTAAGGAAGATAGTGCGAGGGCATTCAAGGTATTTGAGTTCATATTTTTTAAAGATGCTCCCTTTCTACTGGTAGATGCAGAGAGAGCGCTGGGAGCTGCATCCGAGGGTAGAGCTCCAGGTATTGATGGAATCCCCACGGATCTTTTTTTAAACAATAAATCTAATTGGGTCAAGTATATCACTTTTCTGGCTAATGCCATCGCCCAAGGCGCCCAAGTCCCAACTTCATGGAAAAGAGCTGAAATTGTACCCATTTTTAAAAAAGGGGATAAGTCGAGACCAGAAAATTACAGGCCCATAAGCTTGATAGGCTGTTTACAAAAGGTTGTGGGCCGCATGGTTTTGCATATTATCCAGGTGTGGATAGATGAGTATTCAATCTTGTCACCCTTCCAGGCAGGCTTTCGGGCAAAAGCAAGCACAATGGACCAGATCTTTCGTTTTATTACGCTATATTGGCGCACCGTGGTCCTGGTGAAGGGTCGCTTTATGTCGCTTTTGTTGACCTCAGGTCAGCTTTTGACCTAGTTCCTCATAGCAAACTTTGGTCTGTGCTTTCTGAGCTGGGGATGGCAGCAGACCTGTTAACATTAATTATACGTTTTCACGAAGATAACTTTGCTCACATAAGATGGGCTTATCAGGGTAGCGTCACAGATTAATTTCCTGTGGGCAGAGGTGTCCGCCAAGGATGCGTGCTTGCGCCAACACTATTCTCCCTTGATATCAATGGCATAGTGGACTCGTTTATGCATGTAGCTACAGATGCCCCCAGTGGTGGCTGGTATCCGTACACCTCTTTTATTATTGGCTGATGATACCCTTATTTTATCAAAAAACCCCAGTGGTCTTCAATGTGCCCTGGGGTGCTTTAACGATTTCTGCATATCGCGGGGTCCTGAAGTCAATAACAATAAAATGAAATGTATGTCTTTTAACCAGCACAGATCCTTCAGGGGAGGTATAACAATGAATAACGTCCCCCTGGAACAGGTTAAGTCTTTCGTATACCTGGGCATCACATTACAAAAAGATATGGGATGGAAGGGTTAATTGGACATGTCTGCTCTAAAATTCCGTCAAAATCCGGGGGCTGTTAAAACCCAGCATAGGCTGTCATATACCAAACCCATAAGCCCGGCCATACAAATATATGATTAAAAAATGTTGAGTTCCTCGCTGTATGGGGCAGAGTTGTGGGCCTTTGAGAATCTTCTCTGTCCTAGAAACAAAGTTTCTAAGGAAAATTATAGGCGTCCCACAAAATACTCCTTCAGGCCCCTTGCTGTATGACCTTGGTAGGAAATCCGCAGTGGACATGGCTAGACTTCGTCCGATTTTATATTGGCGGAGGCTATGGACCACAAAGGAATTAGAACACTATGCGTCAGGTATTATGGATGTAATCTTGACAGATGCCCAACACAGAATTAAATGGTTTCAGGAAATTAAGTCCCTTCTCCAAATGATGGGTATGAGTGCCCTTTGGACAGATCCTGCCAATGCCTCCTTTCCCTCTAAAGAAGCATTAAAGCCAAAGTACTGGGAAATGATGTTCTGTAACACATATCGCAGCCAATCCTCTTTATCATTAACGGGTAAATTTAAGTAGTTTAAACCGCCCCCCCGTTTTGAGGAATACTGGGACATTATCACAAAACCCTTTGACCGGAAATTATATTTCCAGCTCAGGGCAGGCACTTTGCCAATTACAACTTTCACTGCAAAGTGGGGCAAAGTGGAATGTGATAAATGCCCCTTTTGTCCTGAGCAAATTGAAACAGTAGTACATGTCCTACTAGTTTGCCCCACATATACCATCCCTCGGCGTGCATGGTTAAGACCGATATGTAAATCACTGGGCCTTAGAAACTGTGCCCCGGCAATGAGAGTACTCTGCTCTGATTCCACACCATTCATCGTCATAGCAATGGCCAAATTCCTTAGTTGGTTATGGAGCATACGTATGCGCCATGTTGGTGGACTTTCAAGCTGAGTAATATCCAAATCCTTTTGCACATATTAATCATCCCCAATTAATTACTCTGTATTATGACCGGATCTTTTTAAATATTTTTATATTTATTCTCTATTTTGTATATACACATTGTATTTTTTAACAATTTATAAATGTAAGGCTTTTTAATGTACATTGACCTTCTTTTGCTATTATATGTATGTGCTTTAAGACTTAATTGTCGTAATAAAGCTTTGATTGGATTGGATAATATTTGCATCTACTATCAGAGCCATAGACTCTGCTACCAACTCACTTGACTCTGTAGCGCTCATTGTAACCTACATAAGGGTGTTTGCAAACATTTAAAGGGTATACAGAACTTCTAACAGAGACTGTTAGAGATGCTATGGGGAGGGAGGTAGCACAAACATTGCAAGTAGCTTGTACACCGTTGACAGTTTTCTTGCTCAGGAGGCTTATCCAATGATAAAATGTCAGCATTTGTGCCCTCGTCACCACTATTCCTGGGACATACTTTGTGGTGATTGGAATGGCCCATACTTGCCTCTAATCCCTAAGTCTAAGCCCAACATACTGATGAGGCTGAGCATTATCAATTTTCTGCAACAATGCCACACTTTGATGATGCACTACCACCAACCTTTATATTACACCTGTATTGTATTACTATCTTTCACATCCTTGCCGTGATAATTACTTCCTGCTCAAGGCAAAGTGTAGTACACATCAGATCCCTTGTGGACATGTAAAAGGCCTAACTGTGAGTTGCAGAGTACTGAACTAGGCAAGCAGTAAATGTGCAGGCTCCTGGCTGCCTGAGCTGAACTTTGCTGAGCTGAATAAGTCCCAGCTTCTGTGGGTGTGACCTCTTCAGCCTGGCAAAGCACCTTGAAGCCCTCCCCCTCATGATGATGGGCAGTGTAACTGATTGCCTCAGAACTGGGTGCTTCAGTTTTAAGTCCAGGGCAGGGTGTAAATCACTAACACCTCATCGCATTCCGGGTGGGGTCAGCAATTCTCACTGATCCCATCCCACTCTGTGACGAATAGGGACTGCTGCCTCCCCAAAGCTACTCTAAGGTCAGCCATTGAGAGAAGGCAGCAGTTTCAACCCTCCTGGGATCTATGAGGCAGAGCTGCATAGGTAAGCATGTATTTCTTAATGTTTGGTGCTTGCTTGCTTGACTATTTAGAAATGATTGTTGGTAATAGATGTTTGTGTGTGTGCGTCTGTGTGCGAGTGCATATGTGAATGCATGTGTGTGAGTGTGCATGTGTGCATGTGTGTCCCGTTCGCCCTCCTCCCTGCTAAAATTAACGGCCGCCACTGCATACCCATGTGATAAAATCACTCAATAGCATTCGGTTCTGAGTAAAACTTCATGGACTGAAAAATGACCATACGGAGCTAATTTTTCTGGCCACAAAACTGCATCACATACACTTACTGTGTGCTCCGAGCATTTAGTATATATATATATATATATATATATATATATATATATATATATATATATATATATATATATATATATATATATATATATATATATATATATATATATATATATATATATATATATATATATATGACAAAGTTTGCCTGCTGAGGAAGAAGCCACAACACCAGGTAAGTTTTCACCACTCTTTTAATGGAAATTGAAGGAAGTGATGCGGGGGAACAGCTTAGTCCGCACTAAATCACCCTTTCTGCCCAACGCGTTTCGTGATCTCCTCACTTCATCTGGGGCTGCCGGTTGTGAACACAGGTTAAACGGCAATGTTCTTTGCACCACATTTGAATCTGATAGCTTCCGCCCCTGTGGATTATACGGCAGCTCACTTGAAGATACAAAAACTACGTGTACCACAGGCCACGGGGGTGGCCACGCCCACAGGGGCGGAAGCTATCAGATTCAAATGTGGTGCAAAGAACATTGCCATTTAACCTGTGTTCACAACGGGCAGCCCCAGATGTAGTGAGGAGATCACGAAACGCGTTGGGCAGAAAGGGTGATTTAGTGCGGACTAAGCTGTTCCCCCGCATCACCACTTCCTTCAATTTCAATTAAAAGAGTGGCGAAAACTTACCTGGTGTTGTGGCTTCTTCCTCAGCAGGCAAAGTTTGTGGTTTGATATATATTTATATATATATATAACTTTGGCTGCTTCGTAAGATTAAGCTTCCTGTTTTTTCCGGTTCGAGAAATCTACCTGGTAAATCTGGGTGCAGAAAAACCTAAGCACTGATAATCAGCAGTGAAACTATCGCATGCACGCATGCGATAGTTTCACCAGGCCTGATTTGTAATTAGGCCGTGAGTTGAATTAAGAACGCATGTTTTATTTCCTATGGCCTGCTCTCAAAATTGATGCTTTTAGAAAGTTGAATTTCCTCAGCTAGTTAATTGAACTGTTTGATCACTTATTAAATGTACCCCTTTTTTAGTAGGGTAGATCAGTAAGAGTACTTCACTAGGCAGTGCAGAAGGAGCCAGTGTTGTGTTTGTCAGTTGGGAGCCACTTGGAATTAAATTCCATTTTGATATAACACATAGCTCAGAGGTAATGTGTTTCATGACACATAATTCCACACTATTTTTGTGAGTGCAGATGTGCTCCACGTAACACTTCTTGCATCACTGCCTTTTTGACAATAGAGCTATCTCAGCTGGGTGTCATTGCACTTCCTCCATGTTCTCTTCTATGGCCAGGATGATTGGGCTGAAGTGATACATGGTGGGAGGAAAGGTTACATCATTGTATAGCATTACGTTCTGGTTACTCCCTGATTGTTTGACAATGCATATTTTTGAGTGGACTGGATGTTATCCTGGCCTTGACTGGGCAGCTGTGTGTAGGATCGGCCTTGCAGCTGACACAACTCCTGTAGCTTTTTGACTGTGTGCAGAAAGAAGGTGGATTATTATTAATTGTTACTTTTATTGAATTATAATGTTTTATGACATTTATGTAGTGCGGCGTTAAATTACTTGCCCATTTCAACAATGTTAGAGGTGCATTGCTTGGCTATCATGAATGCACTATGATACCCTGTGTGAGATTTGCGTTTTTTTGTACTTTGTTGCTTGTTGTCTTCTTTGTGACAAATGCAAAAAGAACAATTGTTGGACAGAATGCAGAACAATGTCCTATATTCACTCCAGTACAGAGATCCAGGCCTAAATCCATCATTTTTTTGCTCACCATGCCATTCCAGTTTAAACTCAGCCATATGCAAATCAGTCTTGCCCCTGCGCCTCATGGGAACAGTCCAGCTCAAACTGCCAGGCCAGGTCCCCCTGGACTTGAAACAAGCATCCTAGGACCGGTTTTGGGGTTTCACCCCTCATCAGCCAGGATAGCTCGACTCCAGTGGCATGGAGAGCACGGGACCCATGGAGAGCACGGGACCCACATGGATAGCTCAACTCCAGTGGCATGGAGAGCATTGGACCCATGTCTGACCATACCCAGGTTGACAAACGCAAAAAGAACAATTGATGGACTGAATGCAGAACAATGTCATACAATCACCCCAGTACAGAGATCTGGGCCTAAATCCATGATCTTTTTGTTCACCATGCCATTCTAGTTTGAACCCAGCCATATGAAAATCATTCTTGACCCTGTGCCTCATGGGAACAGGACAGGCCGAACTGCAAGGCCAGGTCCTCCCTGGACTGGAAACAAGCATAATTGGACCGGTTTCGGGGTTTCACCCCTCATCAGCCAGGATAGCTCGACTCCAGTGGCATAGAGAGCACAGGACCCATGTCTGGGCATACCCGTCCCACTCGGGGTGACAAATGCAAAAAGAACAATGGATGGACAGAATGCAGAACAATGTCATACATTCACCCCAGTACAGAGATCTGGGCCTAAACTCATCGTTTTTTTCTCACCATGCCATTCCAGTTTGAACCCAGCCATATCCAAATCAGTCTTGACCCTGTGCCTCATCAGAACAGTCCAGCGCGAATTGCCTGGCCAGGTCCTCTCTGGACTGGAAGCAAGCATCCTAGGAGCCTTATGCTTCTGTGTTTTTGTATTATCTAGTGCTCTTCACATTTGCAATCCGCATATTTGCTCTGTTATCCATGCAAGTTTGAGGGTTTCGGATTCTATTTGGTGAAGATCATTGCCATTGACAAAATATTTTGAGTGCACTTTTTTGTTTTGCTTGATGAGATCACCAGTTCCTCTTTCTTTCCTCTGTAGTTAACAGGCATATGATGTTTTTCATTAGTTATTTGTACAATCATTTTTGCATTGGAATATCCATTTGATGTTTTTACCATTAATTATTCATTACGTGACGTTTTTCCCAAATGCATTATGTACAATTTTAAAGCTCTCATCCTTCCTACCTAATAAGCAGATTATATTGGCCTAGTACTTTAATCTTGTTCTCGAGTAAAATATCATGTTTCTATACTCTACTTACACTAATATATATAGCGGGCAAAATCCTATTAATAAATATGTACCAGATTCCAGCTGCCAATCAACCAGAAGAGCAATTTATATCTGCATAATTTATGACCTTCCATCTACAGACAACTTCTTTAAGCTTAACTTGATTAAATCTAATCTTTTTTTAATTAGAATTTAGCTTCTTGCAACATGTTTCTGTGAATAAATAGAGCGCCAAGATAGAGCAGTATTCCAATAAACGATCTGATTTATCGTTGGTTAGTACAAACCATGTAAACATTCTAGCATAAAAAGGATTTCCTCAGCTATTTTAAACAACAATATTGCGGACTGCCAAGCCTTAGATTTTTTCCAAAAGTGCTCCTTCCACGTCATTGAACACACTGTCGCCCAAATAGCTTTACGAGTGGAAGGAAACTTAAAATGCATTGTTGAACTCCCACAGGGTGGGTGGTAGTACAAATGTTGGCACACAGTAGTATGGTAACCACCTCTACATAAAATCTCAGGGCCATATTTACTAGGAATTAACGCAGCGCAGTGCCGCAAGCCATTTGACAGGACCCTGCTGTGTTAATACAGAAGCAAAGGGATGCGTCAAATCTACAATGATATGACGGATCCCTTTGATATCCCCTGCACTGGTGCACAATTAGCTGTCATGCACCGACGCAGGCACCCTTCCACTGGGTGCCTGCGTCATGGGTATGATTGTTTTTGTGCCGGAAGGCTCACCTTCCTGCATAAAAACAATCACAAGAGGTGATTTCCTCTTCGTATGTGTGCTGCAGAATGCACAACTTCTCGTTGCACCTCCCTACGCCTCCCCTGAAGAGGCGTAGCATTCTGACGCATTTACAGGTTTACGATTTCTCATAAATCTGGAAATGAGGCAGAAGCTATGGTTGTTGCATAGGAATACCCACAGCAACACTCATGGCACGCCCCTTTCATGCAAAGTGTTGCCTGTAAAGGGGCCATATCTACGAGGACACGAAAATCCATGCAGGGTGACTTTACGTGTCATTGTAAATATGTGGCAGTAGGTTGCGCCACCGGTGCGCGATTCACCAGCAGCGCAAGGGGCTTGTAAATAAGCCCCTCAGTTCACTTGATTAGAAAGTCTGATTGCAATCTACGAATCACAACAATCCTGTCCCTGTGATTTTCCCACCTCCCCAAATCGGGTTTCGAAGGAGCACGCACAGGCTAAGAGATAAACAAAAAACCTGCTAAATCACTATTAGTTCCAACATATTCCAAATTCTTCGATTCAGTGTTCCAAAACCATATCATCCATAATCTTTTATAACTCAACTGTGTCCTTCTTTATTAACTTTAACATCACATAAATCAGATAATGGCCTTCGTATTTTAAGCTAAATGTAAAGTCCATTATAAATAATAGAGAATGCTGCAACTGAAGCACATTCAGAGTATTTTAGAAATCATTATGTTCTGTGGTGTAATGTTTTGGTATAGTGAAACTACTTCTATTGTACCGAAGGGTAGAAATATCATTGCACTTTCTTGGAAAAATGTCCTCTCTGAAGCTAAGTGAAGAATTTAGGTTATGTGACATTTTTAAACTTAGAAAATAAATGTGGAATGTGCAGTTGTGAAAAGTGTTGTGTTTTGTGTGTAGTAGGGCATGGTCAACTATAGTCTAGTTTCTGAGACAAACTAGTATTCCTAAACAATGTCAATAATGAAGCAACATTTAAGTGGACAGGAGCTCTTCCCTCTGGGAACTAGTCGAAATCCATTAAGTCATTCTAGATGCTCTATTGCATAAACAAGTAGAATAGAATACATTTTGAGCCCTAGTGAAATAGGTCAGATTCTATTAGGTGACCTAGAGGTAAAAGGATCTGTAACCCTGTGCATAATCAATCAGCAATGTAATCCTGTAATCAAGTCAAAAATAGGGTTGTAACCCTAAGAATTATTAGATAGAGAAATGCATAATTCAACACTGCACTTGGTAAATTCCCTTCAGTGATCTAGCATCTCATCTGAATGACTGTATGTTTTTACTTTTAAAGGCCTGCTTACAGGAAAGGGATAATACTTACTCACGTAGAAATGAGTGACTGTGCCCTGACTGAGGTTATAAGTGAGCACTGGAAAAGGAGGGCTGGTGCTTTGGGGAGGCATAACTGTAAACATTGTATGCAACGGGCATAGGATAAGACTCTAGAAGCAGTTGAAGTGATGTGCTGTGCTGAGACCGGAGAGCTGGTGTGCAGTGAGTCCTGGTTACACAGAGCAGAGGCTGTGAGAGTGTATTAGGAAGGCGTGAGGTTAGCATTCACTGAGCTTTGGTTAATGATTATTCAGACCTCATGATGTGCAGTGGAGGGTGGGAGAGGCTAACATGCAAAAGGCATTGAATAAAATGTGTCCAGAGACTCTGGAAGCTATGGGCAGTAGGTTGG
This sequence comes from Lissotriton helveticus, assembly GCF_964261635.1. Lineage (NCBI taxonomy): Eukaryota > Metazoa > Chordata > Amphibia > Caudata > Salamandridae > Lissotriton > Lissotriton helveticus. The sequence goes on along the minus strand of NC_136072.1, from coordinate 515,671,830 downwards.
CAGGGAACATAATGCAATGTGTTGTATAGGCCCCTTTCAAACACCTCCACACCCATTGATACACAAGAAATAAAGCACATTGAAGAAATGCACCAACATTGTTGGTACAGAGAAACTAATGGGCTTACTTACAAGGGGCTTGGGCTTCCAATGTGGCAAACCATTTGACGCATTGGCAGTGCTATCAGTACTCCATACTTACAAGGTGACATATGTTGGAGGATGTGTCAAAAGGATCCTGTGTGGTAAACGGCTGTGCCACCTAAGTATTAATATATGGAAGGTAGGCGTTCCATCGTAATTTCCACAGTAAAACAGACGCATGGATATTTACGAGTTTTAACAAAAGTGACATATCGCCTTCTTGAGTCATGCAGAGGTTCAATGTTGTCAAAACGTCTGCACCTGTAAAACCTACATGTTGGAGGTGACGCATTGACATTGGTATATAAAGAGAAGCCAGCGAGAACAGTGTGGCAAGCACAACTACACCATGGAGGTGTTAATCTTGCAGCTGGGAGTAGCAAGGAGATCACAACCACCACCACTTCAACTACCCACTCCTCACCCCCCCACCACCAGAAAGCAATGCAGGAGAAGAGAGCACATTTATCGCCATCGGACTACCCTAATTGATCTTAGGGAGGGAGGTCCTCACTTACTACAGGTTCAGGAGGGAGCCCATCGCCCAACTGCTACACCAGATAGCGCAAGGCTACAGGCACAAACTCCCAGGGCCACCAACATCCCTCACCAGGTGACGCTCATGGCTGTCATAAACATGTTGGCATCAGGCTCAATCCAGATCACTACAGGCAGAGTGGCAGGAATCTCCCAGCCATCTTTCTTGGCTTTTCTACCCTTTTAGAACACTAATCCCAACATGGATCTCCAACAGCTATGAGAATAAATATAAGGCATACAATTACACAATCAGCTACTACTACTACTCCTAAACATACATGTGAACAGAAAAAGTATTGTGGCTACTCATGTAGTACACAACTCCTCATGACAACATCAGTCTGTTCCACACAAGCATTGCCCACATTGCAATAAATATATGTGAATCAAAGTGCACAATGTTAACTATTATGCACCAAAAATATAGTGGAAGGCAGACAATTAATAGCGTAACAATTCATGTGACATATGTGAACTGCACCACATGTATCAGCCAACATCACATGGGCAAGTACGTGTACCACAAAAGGCCTGTTCCAGTGTCATGCAGGCCACCAATGACATCTGTGCATTGCCATAGACATATGCCTGGGTAAACCATGTTAGTCTTGGCACAACCTACCTAGGGAGGATCAAGTTGCCAATTATCATATCTCCAATCTGTCATTTCACACATGTAGTGGGAGCACATAACATAGAATGGCCATAGCCATCTCCAAATAACCATCACAGAAAGTTAAGGGATCAACATGTAAGTCAGAATGTAGAAGTGTACATGGTTTCAACTCAGGCTCAGCATTTGCCATTACACAGAGTAATGGAGGAGACGTGTACAACTTTGACCAACTTCATGAGTAACACATATTGTGGAAAGCTGTTTGAAATGTGTATGACAATTGAACTGTACATTACACACATGGTCCAGAATGCATCTGTAACAGTGACCCAAAGCATTGACAGTTGTCTTATCTTTTCCTATTTAAGCTGACCAGGGGTATGGTCTCCAGCCATGGCTCATGACCCCATATGCACACACCCAGACCAAGAAGGAGAGAAACTGCAACCAGACACTCTGCAAGACCCGCAATATTGTCAAGCAAACTTTTGGTCTGTTCAAGGCCAGGTTCTGATGTCTCGATATTTCAGGGGGGAGACTACTGTACTCACTTCCAATGTTGTGCAAGATCATACTTGTTTGTGCGATCCTGCACAGTATATGTGTGGGATGAGGACCAGCAACAGCAGAACCGAATGGAGAAAGAGGAGGAGTAGGATGGCGGAGACATTCAAAACTCAGTGGCTGGTAATAGGCGATATACACACATTGTGTAACAGTTCTTCAGCTGAATCACATGTACAGTGATGAAGCATAACTACCATTTCATGAATGTTCAAGCAGCAAATACATGTATGCATCTAATCTTGGTCTTTGAATTCATGTCATAGTCCCAGTAGACATCTGCACACCAATATCTTGTCAACCAGAAGTAGGTCTCAAAAGTTTGCAGATCTCGGATGTTAATGATAGGGCGCAACGGGGCACCAAGAGTGGGTTGTGAACCGAGGGAACAGTGAGCGCACTACACCACAAATATGGGCCTGGAAATGGTGGCACCCGAACAGATATAAAAGAAGGCATTCGACAAAGAGGTCCATCCACCCAGTATCAGTGGACTTCGCAACCCCCAGAATACGCAGATTGTTGTGGCAAGATCTGGCCTAAAAGTCCTCACTCTTGATGGCCACCGCCTTGCGGATCTATTTGACTTTCTCCAGTCGCTTCTTCAAGGTAATTGAGTCATCCTCCAGGGTCAAGATGCACTCCTGTGCACTATCCAAGCAAGCATTCTGGTGAACTAAGTGCTCACCCATGCGGTCAATGGAGGATGCTATGGTATCTAACGGGGCGTCGATGGCACGAAACCTCATGCAGATCTCTGACATAATTTCTGCCGTGCCAGAGGCAAGCTTCTGGTCCGAGGTGCCGGCCACCCCCCTCTCCATGTCAGCGGAGGTCTCCAGTCTTCCCAGCTCCCTGGTGGACTTGAATGGTAGTTTACACTGTTTTGGATCTTCGCTCTCTATTATCAATACAGAGCTGTAGTACAATGTTGCGCAGCGGACCGGGTGCAGCTAGCTGTGGGAGTTAGGGCCCACCAGGTACGGACCACTTCCTGAAAGCATTTGCCACACCTCCTATTGCTAGGGCTCCCTCATGACAGTATGTAGTTCTTGGCATGCAGAAAGGAGGTCATGGAAGGGGCACCAGTACAAGGCAGCAGCTCCACCATCTGCCCCTCCAGCCAGCCTGTCACAGATAAAGGCTCAGGGGGCACTTCCCCAAAATCCCGGCAGGTCAGGGCATCAGTACAGGCCAGATGAGCACTGCCTCCTCCATGTGTTATGCCCTTCGCGAGCCCAAGAAGCAAAGAATGAGTCCTAGCGAAAGGGTCCGTATCGGCAGGGCTCAGTGCAGCATCAGGGGGCCAAGTGGACTTAGAAATTGCCTCAGGACTGCAAACTCAGCCACGACTCCCACTAGGGGTGAGCTCGCACCCCTCAACTTCAGGGTAAGACTGCCAAAGCTGCAAGGCACATTAAACCCCCACCTGGCACCACAGTCAAGGATCACCTCCTCAGGTCGAGGTGCTCAGCACAGCGATTGTGGCTTACTGGGTCATTAAAACAATGATGCAGCACCCAGACTCAATCAGGTCACCCGCCCTATCGGCATATCAGCAGGCCGGACACGCCAGGCAGAGCCACAAACTGGTTCGATATAGCAGGCACTTTTCATGGTGCCAGCATTTGGCAGGTCATCATCGGCTCTTGCAGGCAGGTCTGGGGCCGCTCAGGCAGTCCGGCCTTGGGCTTACCCGCGGTCCCTATCAACACAGGGCCTCCAAGGCAAGGCTGGGCTGCCTACCATGTGGGTCACTCCAGCCCTACCCCTGCAGCTTTGTTCCTGTCATCATCACCTTCCAGCCCGCACACTACCCTAGTCTCATGGCAGATCAATGGTTGGTCTTGGATGCAGAATAGGGCCTGTTCTGCGATAGAGGGGGATATGAGTTGCTTGAGTTTCACTGCCACACAGACATCTTGGTCGCCAGCATGGCCATGCCCACTACAAATTGCTCTCTGATTCACATAGTTGTATGGGTACCCATAAATTCAGGGATGTAAAAATAACCAATGCTTCTAAACTCAGTATCTGGTGTACATTTCAGAAATACATAGGTTTCCTTCATACCCACTTTTCACCCAATATTTTTTACAATATGAATTCCCCTATACTCAGTACACAATGAACAATCATTGCAATTTGCAGCTCTTTTGTTGGTTCTGTGTACCACTGGTTCTTAGAGAACCTACATATTGTATATATCCCCAAGACAAGAAGGGTCTAGCTGATGTGTATTATTTTTGTAAATCAGCCAACATGACAAGAAGTTATGATGAAAATGTGGTCAAATGGCAGTCATTTCTTACTCATTTTCATTACTTTGTTTTATTTCAACAGTTCGTTTTTTGTGTGAAAACCTTGAGGGATCTACACAAATGACCCCTTTCTAAATTCAGAATTTTGCCTAGGTTTCAGAAATATGTAGATCCTGCATCTCCCATGGGTTTCACCACTAACTGAATTTAGGCTGAGCAGAAAAATTTGATAAAGTAGGCTACCTCTTGGGATAATGCCAAAACGGTGCTAAACAAATTACTTAAAGTGTTTTTGACACAGCCCTAATGTTCCTGAAAACTGAGAAGATGGGGATTTTAGCACAGTCAACATTTTGTTGTTGCCATTTTTAAGGAAGAATTTTTGCGGAGTAGTTTTTCAACTTTTTTCAAAAAGACCAGGGGCCAGATGTAGGTAACCAAATACCGGTCGGTAATGGCCGAAATTACCGAATTTCGGCCGTTACCGACCCGTATTTGTCGTTTGACATGTAGGGGCCACAAAATCGTACGAATCGGTACATTTACCAAATCGGTAAAGTTACCGATTCGGAAATTTACAGATTCTGTAAAGTTACCGAATCGGAAAATTTACCGATTCAGAAAGTTTACAAAATCGGTAAATTTATCGAATCGGTAAATTTACAGAATGGGTAATTTTACTGAATCGGTAAATTTACCGATTCGGAACATTTACAGAATCGGTAATTAAGAAATGCTAAAATTGTCATTTGAAATGTAGGTACCCTCTAAAATACAGAATTTACATGAAATTCGGTATTTAAGAGTCTGTATTTATCATGGATTCAAATCAGGTGGTAACCAGGTGCAGGCTATAAAAGAGTGCCTAAAAAACAACTGTTTTACCAGAATGGCGGCATTCTACGTGATTGCGAGGCGGCTACGGCTCCAGGCAGAAGGAGAGAGGGTCTGGAGAAGGGAGGAGCAGGTCTACAGGCAGAGAATCACCCTATTCCAACTGACTGAGCCAGAGATCATACAAAGGTACAGGCTACACCCCCAAACCATTCTGGAGCTGATCAGGGACCTCCACCCACTTTTGGAGCACCCAACCCCAAGGGCGCACGCCATCCCACCCCATGTGCAGGTGCTGTGTAGCCTACACCTGCTTGCCTCTGGGAGTTTCCAGAGTGTGGTTGCTGCGGTAGGTGGGGTGTCCCAGAGCTATCTGTCACGTTATTTTAGGAAATTCTTAGAGGCCATGATGCAGAAAATGCATCTTTACATCAGCTTCCATGCAACGCACGCAGAACAGCTCAGGACCAAGACAGAGTTCTACCAAATGGCACATTTCCCCAATGTCATTGGCTGTATTGATGGCACCCATATACAAATATGTCCACCTGCGGCCACAGAGTACATTTATAGGAACAGGAAGTCTACCCACACCATAAATGTACAGGTAATCTGTGATGCAAAGTACATCATCACGGACATAGTTGCCAAGTTTCCTGGAAGTACCCACGACTCTTACATCTTTCAAAATAGTGGAATTTACACACGCCTGACTGCAGGGGAATTAGGAGAAGGATACCTGCTAGGTAAAACACTGTGTGACACTCCCTTGATACATATTGCAGATGTATGTGTATGTGTGGATGAGTAATGTCTTTTTCTGTTACCTATAGGGGATAGCGCATATGGGGTCCGGTCATTCATCCTTACTCCCTACCTTAACCCTTTAACCCCCAGCCAGAGGAGATACAACAGGGCACACAAATCTACCAGGAACATTGTGGAGCGCACCTTTGGGCTGTGGAAAAGCAGGTTCCGCTGCCTCCACAAAAGTGGAGGGGCACGCCAGTACACACCAGTGACCTGATGCAAGATGATTGCAACCTGTGCAATGTTGCACAACCTTGCCATGAAGAAGGGCACCGAGGTCGAATTATCAGATTATGAGGACCATGATGACGAACAAGCACTGCCTGAACCCAACACTGCAGGAGTTGCAACACCAACAGATGGCAGACACAGACGGGAAGAGATCACATGCAACTACTTTTAAGTAAGTAAAGAGACACAGACAGGTGGAGTATGAACCCAACGTAGTTTAATTTTGACACTACGCAGGTTCCTAAAGCATAATCGTGCAACACAAATTATATACATTCAATGATGTTAGTCCTGGGTCACTTCCCCATAAACTGAACTACTCATTTTCGTCCACGCCTACCAGTGGCAGATGTTTGTGGTTGGCTGTCTTCACTTGGCGTTTGGGCTGTTGCCTCACCTTGGCGCCTGCTGCTCCTCCGTGTCTCTACGACAAGGGGGCTTGCCATGCTGCTCCTACTTGTGCTCCCTTCACTCTCTGGCACAACCAGAGCAGCAGTTTGTGCTGTTTGTGCATTTATCAGCACCTCAACAGCACTGGTCAGACTAGCAATGCCCCTAGAAACCTCATTGCTATTTTGCGTGAGCCCCTCCTGCATGTTTATGCATCTCCTGCATAGCAGGGAAGTGGCTGTGGCCAAGCGGTTGATGGCTTTATTTTGTTGCTGCGCATGCTGCTTCTCCTTGCGCCTTGATGCAATTTCATGATCCAGTTTTGTGCACAGAAGCTGCTTCGATTGGGACATTTCACACATCCCTGCAGCCATCTCCTTGTTGACATCAACTAGTTCTCTAATACCCTTCCCTATGTCTTCAATATTGCTGTTTAGGTTCCTCATTTGGCGTTGGACAGACATGATGACCTTTCCCTGCATCCTTTGGATTTTCACCATGCTCCCCTCCAGGCCACGGAACACACTGGGACCCTCCACGTGTGCAGCTACACTGCTTTCTCGGAGCCTACGGCGTCTGGTTACAGTACGGGACACCCCTGCACTGGACTGCAGTGTGGCAGAGCTACCTTCCCCAGGCAAGGTGTGTGTGTCTTCCCCCTCCATGTCACCTGCTGAAAACTCCATTTCCAATAGTGGGGCAACAACATGCCTCCTGCTCTGTTGTGCGGCAGGGGTTGTCACAGGCAGTGATGCTGGCATTTCTGGGGATGACAGTAACAGAGGGGATTGTGTACGTTCTGGGGACGCCTGCAACTCTGGAGCCATTTCAGTGTCTTGGGATGGTGGCTGTGTACTTGGTGCACCTGTGTCCTCTGATACATTCTGTGCACTTGGACCTGACTCCTGACTCTCATACCTCTCTGGTGCCGTGCCTTCAGTTTCCCGGAAACGCTTGCGAGATGTCTCACCTGTGGACATATGAGCGTACATTAGCTAAGCGCTACTGCCTCACAGCGACTACAATTAAATCATTTTCACTTGAACAATGTACATGTTGCCTGCGCTTCATTATGTCTGGAATCATTTCCCTCACTTGCTGCTTACTATGCTGTTTGACATTGTCTTTCATTTACTGACTACATGTCACATAATGCATTACTCCTGTATAGTGCTAGCTGTACTGGACTGGGGTTTACTTGGCCACATAGGGTAAAGGAGACTGAACATACCTGATTGCCGCCACCGCCACCGCCACGAGTCAGTAAGCCGCCAGCAGCCAGCAGGCTCGAGGGAACGCCGCCATCTCCGCCGCCACTGCCAAGAGTCCCAGGGCACCGGACTCCGCGCCGCCGCTCCGGGAGACCACAAATCCCGGCAGGCCTCGCGGCGGCGCGTACGCAGTGACGCGGGTCGCGCTGCTGAGGGCGCCAGAGCCCTTCAAAGGGAGGAGAGCCCCGGCAGAGCGGGGGGAAAGGAAACTGAACATACCTGATTGCCGCCACCGCCACGAGTCAGTAAGCCGCCAGCAGCCAGCAGGCTCGAGGGAACGCCGCCATCTCCGCCGCCACTGCCAAGAGTCCCAGGGCACCGGACTCCGCGCCGCCGCTCCGGGAGACCACAAATCCCGGCAGGCCTCGCGGCGGCGCGTACGCAGTGACGGGGGTCGCGCTGCTGAGGGCGCCAGAGCCCTTCAAAGGGAGGAGAGCCCCGGCAGAGCGGGGGGAAAGGAAACTGAACATACCTGATTGCCGCCACCGCCACGAGTCAGTAAGCCGCCAGCAGCCAGCAGGCTCGAGGGAACGCCGCCATCTCCGCCGCCACTGCCAAGAGTCCCAGGGCACCGGACTCCGCGCCGCCGCTCCGGGAGACCACAAATCCCGGCAGGCCTCGCGGCGGCGCGTACGCAGTGACGGGGGTCGCGCTGCTGAGGGCGCCAGAGCCCTTCAAAGGGAGGAGAGCCCCCGCGTCGCGGGACGCGAGCGGGACGCCCGGGGCTAAGCCCGGGCAAAGGGCGGGCCCTCTGAGGCCCTCAGAGGTCAACAGTGGTCGGGCGGGCCACCCCTCTAACATTCTTCTATAAGGTCAGTCCCCTAACTGGTTTCCAAATGGCTGATTGCACCGCTACAAGTAATAATGTTGACATCCTTACTCAGGATACAGAGTCCCCTGTATCATTGCTAACGTCGTTTGAGGCATTGATAGATACTGCATTCAATGAGATTGTTGCGACTGAAAGAAGATTCTCTATGGGTCCCTTGAGTAGTAATCAACCACTTCCCATAAGCAGTCTCAATGGTAATACCCATATAAACCCTGAAGTTACTGTGGTAAAACCCTCGCATCTTGTTGTTGATGTACCAATTGTCTTAGACGATGATGACACTGTTACGTACATAGCACCAGAGGTAGCTCTTGGCCTTGCCTCGGCAACACCACCTATTGAGACTACCAATAAGGCATCTGATAAAGTTGTAGCCAAGAGAAAGAGGGGCCCTGTTAAATTAGCTCACAACAAACGGAAGCAGCCATCAAGAATTGTAAACCAACCAACCCCACAAAGCATGTGGAATAAGGGAAAGAGACAGAAGCTGGTTCAACATATTGTACCTACACAGGGAAAACCGCATCTGGGTGACGTCGTCGTTATAAATAACGACGGGTCAAATTACATATCTACTTCCACCCAGACTGAATCCCCTAAAGGAACTGACAAATCCAGTCATTATTCTAAGTCTGAGGGGAACCTTATTGAGACTATCGCAGATACTATTTTTAATAACCTGGAAGGTCAAATGATTAAACAATTTAATAATATTTTTAAAAGACTTGACAAATTGGAGAACCTAATTAAAAATGAGGATGCCAAGAGAAAAGGTATAGCGAATTTGGACAAAATGAGAGTAGAACGTCTGCTAAAAGATCTTGAATCCACTACCCGTGTTCTTACTAACAGTGACCATGGCATTATCAGGGCTGTGGAACAGCAGGATACCATTAATCCAACGCAGTCTGTTACACCAAAGGTGACTAAAAGTAAAGGCACAACAGGCAACAATCCGCCTGACCCTCAAACTGTCACCCCCTTACTTCTATGCAATTCTACACGTGGACCTGTTATTTCGTCCAAACCCTCTGTTTCTGCTAACGCTGCAAGCGGACCATTAATTAATTCTAACAAAAAGAGTAACACAGCGATGCAGACAACTTTAATACAGAAGGGTCCTGCTAATACCAGCCAGCGCGATAAAAAGATCTCGCATGAGGACACTAGGCCTATAAAACACCAAGGCCCTGCCTTACATCTTCCACCTGAGGCTTGTCCTTATGTCTTAGTTCTAGCTGGTATCCCACCGCTTAGGGAAGGTCAGGGAGAATCATGGGTTCAATTGCACAATAAGTGTATAGATTGGCTAACAAAACATAAGGGGGTGGGTTATGATATTTCAAAAGAGATTATAACCACACGGCGAGTAACTTGGGTCGGTCCTCTTTTCAAAAATATTAATGGGGACTGTATTGTAATTAACTTTAGAAACCCAGGCACTGCAAAATTCTTGCTGAACAACAACTCTGGTCGACATGGCCCATCTACTGTGGTGACCCCTTTACCATTAAAATATTTTTATCGTCCTCCCCACAAGATGATGCAACCCCCATCAGTTTTCCCATTACATAATAGGTTTGGAATATTTCAGGACCTGGATACATTGGACTGACTGCCCCCCGAAAGCACCAAATTGCCTTCTGTGTGCCTCGAGGCAGTCCAGCCAGTGGAAACACCTCCAGAGGCGGCCCCGTTAACATTGGAGATCTCTCCACCAAGTACATTATGCAACCAACAGGGGCATGTTACAATTAAATCCACCTCAAGAATTAATCAGGGTTCTTGTCTGAGGAATAATAATAATAATCTGAAAATTCTCAGCTGGAACATTGCGGGTCTGAAAACCAAGATGGGAATCCCTTCATGGAGGAACTGTGTCAATTGTTACGATATATTAATGTTTCAAGAAACTTGGTGTGTTGAGGACTTGTTGTTTGAAGGGTATAGTTGCCACAATAGGCCTGCTACGGCCCCTTTGTCTGGTCGCCCCAGTGGAGGATTGTCCATTTGGATAAAAATCTCTGCAGAAGTAACAATTGACAAACTACAGACTAATTGTTCCAGTTTCATGGCACTCTCATATACTCAGAGGATAAAACTGTGTTTAATTAATTTCTATAACAATGATTTTTTGTCCCAGCCTAACCCAAATTTTATTCTTTTATTTGATTTTATCAATGAAATTATGGATGGTCAGGTACATGGGAAATTTGATGGCATTTGTTTAGGGGGGGATTTTAATGCACATGTACATTTAAGAAACCCCCCATGTAAAAGAGGTATAGAACTGTTACATTTTCTTGTTACTAGCGAACTGGTTAATTGCATGGAATATGTAGGTATGGAAAACCGAGAATCCCCATTTCCTACCTTTATTGGACACGGGGGAGGCACAACAATTGATTATGTTTTTGTCTCACCCGCTGTCGCCAAGGCATTAATTAGGGCAGCAGTGGTGTGTAAAATTTACAGTGATCATTATCCAATTGCCATCCACTTATCATTGCCGAGGGGTAAGTGTCCAAGACATGAAATAGGCGCAAGGGATTTGGAAGTCTCTACAGACAAATTGAGGGTAATCTGGAAGGGAGCAGACAATAAGGGAATCCTAGCAGGAATTTGTAAAAAATACCCAACTTTGATCGAAGATTGTCTTACTACCGAGGACCATGGGGCTAACGTGATTAAATCATTTTCTGAACTTTGTTTTGTAATTAAAGGTGAGATTTCCAGACCAGCCTCTAGCAAGGCTGAGGAAACGCCTAGATGGTTTGACGCCCCATGCTCCAAAGCAAATAGGATGCTTAGAGCCGCCTTAAAAACTGAACCGAGGGATATACCACGCGTAAGGTTGCTTAGAGCAGAGTATAAGTGTGCTTTACGCACCAGATCAAATGAATTACTTAAAACCCACTGGGATTCCCTGGCACGATCTGCTGACCTGAAAGATACCACTGGGTTCTGGAAGGAGGTAAAGGTGATTAGATCTATTGGTTCCAACTTGACCGAAATTAATTGTAACATCACTGGTCCTACCTGGGTTGCACATTTTGGAAAAATTTATGCAACACCGGATAATCCTCCTCTGTTGTTACCCCCCCTATGCCCATTGTCTATTTCTGTATCGGAGGTATTTGATGCCATTTTAGAAAGCGCTGGGAACAAAGCGCCCGGTTCCGATGGGCTCTCTATTGACCAGTTAAAATGTGAGCCCGATTTCTGGGCCGCATTGCTTTGCAATGTTTTTAACAATTTAACGGACGGGCAAATTCCGGAAACATGGTCACGTAGCATTATTGTCCCCATTTTTAAAAAGGGCGACAGGCTGGATCCAGGGTGTTACCGTCCTATTTCTCTAATAGATAATACCTTGAAAGTTCTGGGACGGATCATATTTAAAAGGATTAGAACTTGGACTGATGAGAATAATATCCTACACCCTAGCCAGCTTGGGTTCCGTAGCAGTGTCGGAACGGTGGAACAATGCCTGAACTTGAACTTGATCATGGCAAAATATAACATTGCTAAGAAATCCCCTTTATATTTTGGTTTCATGGATTTGAGCTCGGCTTTTGATTTTGTTAACCGCTCCCGCCTCTGGTCTACCCTTCTTGAATATGGCCTAGATGACCATCTGGTACACTTTTTAGCTTTTTTACACCGTGATCTTAAAGCCTGTGTACGTGTGAATCAAATGGGTGAAGTCTCCGATGATATTAGCATCGGTAGGGGGGTCAGACAAGGGTGTGTGCTGGCCCCCCTCCTGTTTATTTTGTATATCAATAAGCTAAGTGGCTCTCTGAGTATTCTAACTAGTGATGTACCTTACATTAATGGAGTCCCCATACCCACCCTTCTTTATGCAGATGATGCGGTCCTGATGGGCCGCACTCCCAAGGCACTCCGTATTTTAATTTCAGGCTTTGTCCTTTTTATGGCTGATTTAGGCCTAACAACTAATTTTAAAAAATCATTGATCATGAGCTGTGGGCCTAAAAATCACAAAATCTCTCAGATCAACTCAGGGTCAAATGTCCTAAAAAGCACCAGCACTTTCCCCTACCTAGGGTTGCTATTTTCAAATAGTGGTACGTGGCATGCACATGTATCTTATGCCAGGAATAAGTTGGGTAAGGCCATTAACTGTGTAACTTCCCTAAGACAACCCAACCAAGCTGATGTAATAACTCCCCTGGTTAAGATATATCAAACCCAATGTATGCCAACCGGCACTTATGGGGCAGAAGTTTGGGGTTATACCAACTGCTCCCATATTCAAAGAGAAAAAAATAGATTTTGCCGTAAGATATTGGGGGGGGTTATTTGTTCACCCAATCATGTATGTCATAATGAATTAAATATTTCATACATAGAGGATTTCGTGAGATCCAGACCAGCCCTATTCTGGATAAAGATATGGAATAATACAGCTGCTACCCTGACGCGTGAAATTATCTTGGACTGCCTAAAGTGTGATAGGGGACACCACATACCATGGTTGAAAGCAGTAAAAGAGTGCCTTGTAAGTGTAGGGTTGGGCTCTCTGTTTACATCACCAAACTTAATAAATCGCTCCCATAAGACCATCACCTTAAGGGCATTGTATGATTTATACAGTGAAGAGCGTAATAGAAAGAACCTGACTAAATGCACTGTTGTAAAATACTTGGCCTATTCTGAACCGCACACTAAACAACCTGGCCTACCGTATAGATATTTGCGCCTGCATCTTGGCAGATGGGTTAGGGGTTTACTGTTTCGTTTCCGAGATGGGAGTATAGTTAATTTACTGAACTTCCCGCTGGGATATAATAAACATCTCGAAACTTTAAATTGCCCTTGTAACCCTGACATGAAGCAAAATCTTATGCATTTCTTGTTCTTTTGTGGTTTCTATAAAAAGCTCACTGGACATTATCTTATGCCCTATTGCAGAAAAAATGGGTTGACTAATTTTAAATTAGCATCTCGGTCCCTCTTATTATTGGGATCAGATGAAGTCATTTTTAGGGTGAGCTGTTTTCTTAAAGCTGCTGTTAGACTGAGAACCACTTTAAATGCTGAGGTATAACCTTTGCACACTGCACTTTCGATTATGTATTTTAGAGAATTTTTATCTGTCTGTTTTATCCTGTTGATATAAAAAAATTTCATGTGTATGCAGATAAATTTATGATAATGTGCTAGCCATCCTTTTTTAATCATGGTTTTTAAAATTGTGTTCTTAATAAGTGTTTTTAAAACAGCGTTTTTTAAATAGTGCTGTAAAATAATTTCTTTTCTTTTTTATGAAGGGACAAATCTTGTATAGATGCGAAATTGCAAATGGAATTTGATTATGCTCGTTTGTCCTCGGATTTATTCTCCAATTGTCATTATTGAATTGAATGTTTTTTAAATGTATTTTGTTTGTACTTTTATGGATGTTCTTTTATTCCGAATAAAGATCTTTTGACTTGACTTGACTTGAAGGATGATGGTGTGGGGGGGATTGCTGTGCATGCATCTTATCTTTTCTGCTGGCAGCTCTGGCTGAGCTGTCTACTTCTCCCAGTCCGCAGACGCTTTCAGGTTCTATGGTTGAGCTCACCATCTCTTCCAGGTCAGTAAGGGGGGGTGCTGGGTTCTTTCCTCCACCAGTTTTGCTTGCCTGCTTGTGGTGTTCACCAATTTTTTTTTTTTGTCAGGCTCCTGAGGTCGTACCATCTCTTTTTAAGGTCCTCAATATCTCAAGGACTCACTCCAACTGCATTGACTTCATCTTGAATGTCCAGATAAATTTTCCTTTTGGCAGATTCAGCCACAGTGAGGGACTGCCTGCCAAACAGTTTTTGGTGCTCCTTCACCACCTCCTCAACAAGGACCTGCAGCTCCATGCTGCTGAATTTTAGTTTCCTCTTCCTCTCTGGTTGATCTTTGTCTGTGCTGCTTGCCATTTTTCAGGTTTAAAAGTGCACAAAACTCTTTCTGCTGCTCAGGGACTCAGCTCAGGTCCAACTGCCACTCCAGAAGCTTCTAATTAGTTGCAGCTGCCTGTGTAGCCACTTCCTGGTAGGGAGGGGAGGGTGGTGGCACCTGATTGGCTGCCTGATTCAGTTTCACTTTTCTTTGCTTTCGGATTCGGTATTTACCGATTCGGTATTTACCGAACCGGTATTTCCCATTCATTCCTATGGGTCAAAATACCGAATATCCGATTCAGATTTTTACAGAATCTGTAAAAAATACCGATTTTTTTACCTACATTGCATTTGCCGACTCATAAATACAGAATCGGTAAAATTCGGTATTTACGAGTCGGTAAAATTCAATTACCTACATCTAGACCCAAATCTTTAGCCATATTTTGATTATTTTCTCAGTACCTATGTGATATTGGAAAAAAGTATGCAATTTTTATATGGATGCCTTATATAGAAAAAAAGTTATTGAGGCATAGGAGCAAAGTCCAAATAGCCCTAAAAAGGGCTCAACACTTGGTTGGGAAAGCCTCAGCAGTTAAGGGGCTACTTTTTTTTAAAATAATTTACATTTTGAAAAAAAATCATGAATGGACTAATGATGAGTTTAGAAGTTCACATTAGAGGTTCCCATGCTTCCCTGACTGACGGATGATAGAGGGCCTAATTGCTGCTGCCAGGATATCCCCTGATATCATCAGTGTTGATATTTTCAATGGGGCCACAAGGGCTGTTGTATGACAGAAGCAGACTGATGAGATGGACATATAGAAGGGTGAAAGCAAGCCTAAATTATACTTGTAGATTATATTTTGATGGTTGTAATACCAAGTTTTAGGCCCACAAATATTCCTCTTCTGCAAGTCAAGACAAGGCCTAAAAGATATCTTATAGTGCTTCCTCTACACATGCTAAGTTTAAGGTCAATTTTATCAGATGAATTATGACTTAAAGAACAATTGACTGACCAGGATGAAGATAGGGATGTGTAATAATATGAATACATCTAGCTGTCAGTTACAAACAAAGAGGTTAGACATAAATCAAAAAGAGTTGACATTTAACTTACCAGGCTCTCACATGTGTGTGTTTTGTGGTGCCCGTCTGGATTTCGGTACAGTGCTTGGAGCTGAAGTAGATGTTGTGATAGTTGGTGGATGGATCAACAACACAGGAACTTAAAAATGAAGACATGACATCAGTATATAATGGTTTAAGAACATAAATGGCACATTCAGATTTGACTGCAATTATAGGTCATTGCAAAACACATGGTAAAATATAGTATTAGGGTTCAACATACCAAGTGATAGAAATCCTCTAAAGTATTTTAGTGACATTGGTAACATAAGGACACATTTTTGTGTGTGGTTGGGTTAAACTGAGACACATAACCTGTGTATGGTCCTTATGCACTTCAAATTACTCCTGGCCCAGCTGAAGAAAAGACATCTATTCAAAGAAGGTATCTGTATGAAAATGGGACAACGAACAAAAAAGTGCAAAACATTTATGCATGGGATATCTTGTAGAGGGTCTTTTTGAGGGCATGTATGCATTGCGTGTTGGAAAAAATAGGCATGTGGATGAACAGTTGTGGGTGAGTGACTGTAGGTTTATTTTTAGTAAGTAGTGATGGAGAGAGGGGGTTAAAATCTTACCTGGCACCACATTAGTGTTGTCTGAAAGAAGCAGAGTAAGAAATTGGGTTGCTGGTTGACTGGAGTGGGAGCCCTGGTCAAGCAGCAACCACAATCTGTGTCAGGGTGAAGCACAAGCGAACTCTGAATTAACCCGTACTCAACTCTCTGGTAGCTTGGCACAGAGCAGCCAGGATTAACTTAGAGGCGATGTGTAAAATATGTGTGTCGCGCTGTACATAGTACCTTAAATCTGGTTTGCGGAACATTGAGAGGATCCGCGTTGAACATTTGTCAAGCAGCTAAAGCAATGTGGTGGTTCTGAGAATCAGCGACACTGCGATGCGAAGACCTGAGTCATAACCGAGGATCCCATCGACGGGGCTCGAGATGGGAAATCGAGTGTTGGGGTTGCCGAGGGTAGTTAGAGTGATGCGTCGGTTCTGCTTTGGTTTGGGCTGCACAGCAGATGGGAAGCATTGGTTCTGCTGGAACCAAAGAAGATAGCAAAGCACCTGAAACCCACTTACAAGGGTCCTGGGCTGAGGTGGCACCACTTGGCAGGGTAGACTCGCAGATGGCAGAGTCCAGATGCAGGTACATAGTTGTTGTAAGCCGGTTGTGTCCCTGAGGTTCAGGTCAGGAGGCCAGGCAACTAGCCCTTGGAGTCACTCTGGATTCTGGGTTCAAGAAATGCAGGTCGAGACCTGCTTACCCAATCAAGAGGGCAACAGGCAGCAGGTCAGTACAGCAGGGCGGCTGTCCTTAAGAGCAGCAGTCCAGCAGAGTGGCAGTCCTCTAAGCAGCACTGCAGTCCTTCTTGCTGGCAGAGGATCCACAGGTCCTGAAGTGTAATGAAGTGGTGGTGTCTGAGGTCCAGTATATATACCCAATCGTGCCCCTGAAGAGGAGAGAACATTCTAAAGACAGATCTTTGATGTGCACAGATGCCCTGCCGTCCCCTTTGTGTAGAGGGAGGACACAGCCTACTTCAAGTGTAAGTGAGGCTAGGTCCTGCTTCTACCTCCCATTCTGCCAGTGATGGGTCATCAAGGCACACCTAAGCTTCCTGTTGTATGTGGCTGTTACCCACACCTAATCGTGTGACTGGGGTGATTGTATGATTTATTCAGTATTCCGTCCATCATTTGTTTGCGTAGCACTTTTCACCCTTAGTGGGATGGATATGCCCAGACGTGGGTTCCTTGCTCACTGTGTCACTGCATTCAAGCTAGCTTGGCTGATGAAGGGTAATACACAGAAACCGGTCTGAGGATGCTTGTTTCTGGTCCAGGGAGGACCTGGCTTGACAGTTCCGTCTGGACTGGACCCGTGAAATACAGGGTCAAGACTGAATTGCATATGGCTGGGTCTAACCTGGGGTGGCATGGTGAGAAAATGAGCAATGGATTTAACCCAGATCTCTTGACTGAAGGTGAATGTAAGATTTAATCAGAATTCTGTCCATCAATTATTTGCCTAGCACTTTTCACCTTTAGTGAGATGGGTATGCCCAGACATGGGTTCCTTGCTCATTGTGCCACTGGATTCAAGCTAGCCTGGCTGATGAAGGGTAAAACCCAGAAACCAGTCCCAGGATGCTTTTTTCCGGTCCAGGGAGGACCTGGTTTGGCAGTTTGGTCTGGACTGTTCCCATGAGGCACAGAGTCAAGACTGATTTGCATATGGCTGGGTCTAAACTTGGGTGGCAAGATGAGCAAAAGAAAGATGGATTTAAGGCCAGAACTCTTGACTGGGGGTGAATGTATGATTTATTCAACATTCTGTCCATCATTTGTTTGCATAGCACTTTTCACCCTAAGTGGAATGGGTATGCCCAGATGTGGGTATCTTGGTCACTGTGCCACTGGATTCAAGCTAGCCTGGCTGATGAAGGGAAAAAGCGAGAAACCGGTCCCATGATGCTTTTTTCCGGTCCAGGGAGGACCTGGCTTGGCAGTTCGGTCTGGACTGTTCCCATGAGGCACCTGGTCAAAACTGGATTGCATATGGCTGGGTCTAAACTGGGGTGGCATGGTGAGCAATAGAACGATGGATTTAACCTAGATCTCTTGACTGGGGGTGAATGTATGAGTTATTCAGCGTTCCATCCATCATTTGTTTGCATAGTGCCTTCTAAATGTGATGTTTTGAAAATTGTAATTTAAAATCCACCTTCACCATGTGTTTGGATTTTCCATTACAAATCCCTGTGGTTCGTTTACTGCATCATCCAGCTTCAGAACTTAATTACAATGCATTGACAGAGTCTGTCACCTCCATCCATAACGCTGCCTTCTGTGTTCCACTGAGGGTGAATGGAAGCACACTATGCAGTTGTTTGCAGTGTTTTTTACCACACATTAAACTACAAGGACTGTCTTCTCCTCAGTGAAGTTAATTTTCCACTTCAAAATTGTGTTCTGTGTATTATAGAAGAATGTGGCGGTTGCAGGATTTGAAAGACAAGAAGGGAAAAAATCAGATCCCAGGGTCTGGGCAAAATTTTTATTGAGGTAAGGGAATCTGTGTCAGACATATGCGGTTTGGTTCAGGTGCAAATAATTCTCCTGTTTCTTTTCCATGCCGAGGTCTCCCTCTCAACCCAATGGAGGCGGTATTTACCAAGTAGGCAAGAACACAAAATATGATTTCAAAGTTACTGTAAGAAACTTTGCAGTTCGTCCAGCTGCCATGCACTAAACTGAGGAGGTGGAGTCATGTAAGCCTGCATCTAGAAGTAACTTTACACTCGGAATCGGCGAATAGTGAAAATAATTACATTTAAGTCTAGATGCACGAACAAAATTGGCTATGGGTAAATCTACATGTGTAAATTTATCATCGAGACCAGGATCCTTAGTAGTCATATTGATATCCAAACATCAAAAGCATTTTATCTATAGAAAATTGTGTACTTAAAATCAGATGTCTGTGCTTTCTCAGTATTGAACCTTCAATGGAAATCTGTTTGTCAGAGTTTTAAAAGCAGTTGCAATGTTGGAAACATTTATTCTGGTTTTATTTCTGAGTATATAATGCCATGTTCAGAATAAGCTAGAATCCTTCTTACCCAGAAATAAGACACTCAGAGAATTAATGTCTGATTTTCACAATTTAGAAATTTCTGTTATGATAATGATCCATCACCTAATCAGAATGTACACTTTGCATCGTTAATTGTTGCTTTGTCTGTGTACTTGCTCCCGTTGTAATATCACTTCAGAGTGACAGCCAGACAACATTGCTTAACAAGTACATGAGGCAAAATCATTAAATGTAAGGTAACTTATGTTGATGCAGAACACTCTACCTTAAATACCACTAATTGAATGCACCAACAACTAGGATTGGGAGCAGTGTTGTTCTAGTATGGACTTTGGTGCCCCTCAACTAGAGCCGTCACTTTGGTTAACTGAATTAAGTTTAGTAGCAGTGATAAATATTATTGTAAGAATGACAAGCAAGAGCTGTGGTTTCAAAGCTTTATAGAAAGGGTTATAGGCAGGTTACAGAATGTGTGCCATTAGTGAATTGAGAGGCATAGCATATGTCATAAGTACAAAGAACTTGGTACAGTTCTATGTGAAATCTGCCATAGATTTTCCTTCTAAGAGCGTGGAAAGGAATAGAAATCCCCATAGAAATCTATTGTCCTTTTATATGACTTCAGACAGAGACAGCCATTCATTCCACATTGGTGCATGTTTCTCAGGACATTCACCAATAGTGAACAATCAATAAGCAACATTTTACCACATAATACATTTGAAGATTTTCTCACAGCAGCACTATATTTAATCTGAGTACATTCTCACAGTTAGTTCAGCAGTTCAATAGATACACTGTATGCCCATGGCCTGGGACAGTTGAAGTGTCCTTGGTACACAGCAAAGAGGTCTTAGTGAATAGTTTTGAGTTTATTATTACGAGTCTTGCAATTCTTTATTCAGAAAAAAAGAACGACACAATAACACAGGATCTTGGTGACATTGGAACAAGATGGAGGACATTGTAAACACGACGTAAGTTAGTATAAGCCTCAATTTGTGATGCTTTTAAGGTGAAAGGAGATCAGCTCCCACAACCCACCCCCAAATAATTTCAAATCATCACTTCAATTCTTTATTGCAGAACATCATTCATTAATTTCAGGTTCTTCTTGTTAGATTTACCCAAGTCCTTCAAGGTGTTATAAAGGTCACTTTCCATTTCTTCAACCTTTACCTCAAGTCTCTTCCTCTTTCTTCCTCTCATTGCTGAAAGCTTCTAATACTCACAATCCATACCATTTTGTATGGAAATTCCTCTGAAAAATGTCACAGAAGCAAGCACACAAGAAATGCCAAGCAATATTAGAAAAAGAGGGATTAGAAGCAGTTTCAGAATTCCTCCCCCTACACAAGCAAGCTATTCCCTTATCTTGACAAATACTTTTTCCAGTGGATACAAATATCAAACCCAATTCTTCCTAGACACCTGATTGCTCCTGCTCAGTTAGTTCATGTGTTATATTTGTAATGTTAGTAATGCAGCAGTGAAGCTACTTATCTACACACGGAATATATGCCAGCATTCCCAAGTGTGAATGACTGCAAACTCCCACCTCCTTGGCAAGGAGCTAGCCGAACGCAAGGTGATTTTGCATAATCATTGCAAGCATCTCCTTTTTTATCACAACCAATTGACCTGCTGTGTTGGTGGTAAGCCAGTCAACTAAGATGGACAATTTTCTAATCTTAACATTATTTAAAGCAACTCCTATCGATGGGATGAGTACAACAAAGATGTCACTAAGAATCTGTTTAAAGCTATGCTTATCTCTCCTAATATATCATTTAAGAGGAACGTCTAACTTGTTAGTGTGATATATTCTAGGGAAAATGAAAGCTGTGTTAACAACTATCTATCCAGTTATGTGGTAGCTGGAAATAAACAGACTTTCCACAAACATAATAGATCCCTTTTACACTTATATATAGATTTGAGAAGGTCTTCTCTTTTACCAAGTAGTTATGTTCACATTCGCTCCACCCTAGTTTCCTGTTAGTCTCATTACCCTCTGGATGCCATATGATGCACCAAGATTCCTTTTTAGTAACCTCAACATTTAATCTAGAGGGTGATTCCTTTAGTATCTCTTCACCTTTTCCAATGATATATTTTGCACTGGTTTTTCCCTAAACTCTTTCTCCATCTTTCCTGATCCTCTCATTCAATTTATCTATGAACACCCTCTCATCTTTGTTATGTTTGCAGGTTATGTCATGCAAGCTCTGGTTAGTAGCACTGACATTAGATATGGGGATAAAGAAAGTTATCATATACACACATTTAGCCCTTGATGTAAACCTTTGATAAGAGCGAGAAATATGTTTAATAGCCAACAAATAAAATGTTTCACCATTAACAATAGGTACATTCTGCAATGTATGATCAAAGTCAGAATAAAACTGTTTGATTGTACTCTGACAATAGAAAAGGTTCAAGAATACAGACCAGGAAAAGGAATAAGACAAGGGTCAGGGGAAGTATGCTGCTCCCTCAGCAGCAGAGGCTGGAAGATAGGAGGAGACAGAGCAATCCTCCACTTCCATAACATTCACATATTCGTCTAACATTTGATAATATACATTGTAAGTATACACCCCGTAGTGCTGGCTACGGTGAGTCACTCTACGAGGAGGGGAAAGTATAACTATAGGTTCAAAGGTAGAGTAGATTGATATCTAAGAGATATCCCTTACCAACAAATAGACATCCAACAGCTATCCAAGCATAGAAGTAGAAATTGTGACTGCCATACTTATAAACAAATGTTTGCATTGAGACTGCACCATGTGAATCCAAATCAGATAAAGGAAATATCAGGTGAAGCGATTAGTTCTCTAGGTCGCATTCTATAATTTCTATCCTTTCTCAGAAACTGCTGGGATTTTTATTCAGCGCCAAAAGAAGCTATTGTCCTCTGACCATCACCCTGACTCTCTATCCGTCCTTTGAATGATTGTCAATAGGAAGTATGGGCAGGTTTCTGCTG
The DNA here is from genome assembly GCF_964261635.1 of Lissotriton helveticus. Lineage (NCBI taxonomy): Eukaryota > Metazoa > Chordata > Amphibia > Caudata > Salamandridae > Lissotriton > Lissotriton helveticus. The sequence goes on along the minus strand of NC_136072.1, from coordinate 515,649,694 downwards.
TGGCATCCTTTCATCTCAAGGAGGCTCATCAACATCAATCAGGTAGTCAGGCAATCAGGCAATCATCAGAGTCAAACCTGATTTTTGCAAGGTATGACCTTCCTTTCTTTCTCATTTGAGTCTCTTGGTGGAGGTTGAATATAGACTTTCGTTTACAATGTCAATCTGTTCTTGTTCGTCTACCTCACTGTCTTCCCTAATCATTTCTGATCTCTTCTTGGGTGTCAACAGTCTCTTCCAAGTTGCCTTAGTCTTTGGCCAACTATATTCAGCTGGGCCTCCACCCTTGGAGGTACTTGAGAACTCTGGCTCTGCTGAGGCAGATTCACTCTCTGAGGTTAGGTTTCCTTGACCTGCCCTAGCCTCCACTCCTTGTGAGATTTGCTTTGGTAGATTGGTCTCAGCCTTCCATGAGTTATCCCTGTCCTGCTGAATGCATATTCATAATCCAGTAGTAGGTTTCACAGGGGTTTATGCGACAACAACACTCTAATTGACCTTTGGCTCTGAATGAGGTTCATCTGATAGGTACTTTGGACCCTCAGTCTGGTCTTCCTCTTCTTCAGATGCCTCAGGGGCCTGAAACCTGGGGCGACTCGAGGAAATAGTGGATGTTGGTTCCGCTTCCTCCTCTTCGTGCCTTGCCTCTTGGTATGGGAGATGAAATTTAGTTTGGCAGACCAGCACACTTGACAGCAGTGTCAGTAACCAGGATTACCTGGTAGGATCCTCGCCAGCGTTGCTCCAAACAGGACTTCGGGAATGCTTCCCAGTCACCAAGGTTCAGGTCATGCCCTGGGAACCCTGTGAACAGCTGGAGTAACAGCGTTGACCTGTTGAGAGAAAGAACACACCATATCAGGCAATCGCTTGCAGTACTCAAGGACCAGTTAATCTTTGATATTCACAAGAGCAGCTACTGGGACAGAGGGTGTTTGCATGGCTCTCCCCATCAACACCTTGTGGGGAGACAAGCCATTTCTTTTACAGGGGGTACTTTGGATACTAATGAGAACTAAAGGAAGAGTGTCAGGCCACTTCATTAACATTGAGGCACAAGCTTTGGCCAATTGAACTTTGATCATCTATTCAATATTTCAACAACACTTGATGCCTCTGGTTGAGAGCTACAGTTTATTCTCTGGTCATTCCCTAAAGCTGTACAGAATTATCTCACTCTTGAAATGGGTTCCTTGCTCTGATTCAAGATGAACTGGCATCCTGAATCACAGAATCAACTCTTGCAACAATGGCTTGCTGACTGTTAGGCTGTCACATCTTCTGGTGGGATATGCCTCAACCCACTGTGAGAACAGACACATGATGGCGAGGATATACCTCAATTATTTACATAGGGGCATCCCCACAAAGTATATATGAAAGAGGTTGAACGTACCATCACACTTCCCATTGTGAGTGAATGCTACCCCATCTCTCTAGCCCTCATTCGGCTTTTGGCATGTGATGCATCACAGGCAATAAGATCTGGGCAATTGATTGAAAATGGGTATTGTGTTTCAATAGGGCCAAAAGGTGGACATCATTCCATCTCTACCCATGCAATTCAGGCCATGCATCTGCCGTACCATTGCAGGAAGGAGGGAATCAGGGAGAACAGGATTTCTATCTCCAGATACCCAAATACCAATGGCATTTCTTACATAACCCATCCTTTCCCATTCTCCTTTTTCTAACTCTGCTACACTATGTTGTGGTTCTCGCACCTCACTAAAGGTGTGCACAGTAATCAGCAACATGCTGGATGCCATTTCTTCTTCTGCATTACATGGCTCATCCAAATGGAAGGTGCTGGACTCAAGGTTGCAGTATCCGGCAATTGCATTTGTATAGCGGTTGCCTCTTGTAACAAAATCATTACCGCTCTCAGCACACTTAACACAGTGATCTCCCTTGGCATTTGTATGGCGACTAACAGGTTTAAACATACAACCCATTCTTGATAGGGGTGCCAGCTGATGTAAAAATACTCACAGAGACAACAACAGACCAAAATTGTGCATACCTCCAAATTTATACTGGCTGTCAGTGTAAATAAAAACTCACGAACCCTCTAGGGTGCAGCAGGCTAGGGTAAGTTCAGTTAGTTCAGCCACCTGTGCAAACATGGCACAATTAATATGCTTACATATCCCCATTCAATATACACACAGCAATAGTGGCCCTTAAAACAACACTTCAGTAACTTAGACAAGAATCATTGACAAAGAAAGTATGATCATATTCAGTAAGGGGAACATCCATTATGTTTGTTCTTGGTTTGGTGCATAATTTGGTCTCATTGACTCAATCATGGTCATACTCACCCTCATTATCTCCCTCTGAGTTTGGTAACAGAGTCTCAGGGTATAGTGTGTTACCTTTTCCAGTTGGAAATATTTTCCACTGCTAAAAGTATTCTCTTATAGCATGGTAGGTGTCTATTTGTCAAATGCTGGGTTCTGGTGTAGGTCATTAGAATTTCATGAAGTGGGGTACCATCACAATTAAAGGGTAGTCCATCACAAACCCTTCAGCCTGCTGTATGCTAAGGGTCACTGCTACTACCACTTTGAGACAACCAGGCAAGGCTGCGGTCCATTGATTGAGAGTAGCTGAGAAGTAACCAATGGGGAGCTTAGTCTCCCCATGGGCTTGTGTTCGTACAGACAAACCTTACCCATCTCTTTTGTAAAGTCTTGTATCCCAGAGTGGGTATGCTACAAAGCAGATTTTTGAGCTCCTGGAAGTGTACATCAGCCTTAACAAAGGAAAGGTTCGGAATCCATTGTCGGCAGTAGCCAACCATGCCCAAAAACATCCTCACCTCTCTCTGGTTTCTTGGAAACTTCATCTTATCAACTGTCTCTAAGCACTCATTGGACACTCTCCTTGCTCCCTTCTCTATCTGATGTCACAAGTACATGACCTCCTGCTGACAGTATTGTAATTACTCGGGTGAGACCATATGCCTGTTCTCTGCCAAATGATTGAGTAAAGCAGTTGTGTCTTGTTTGTACATCGTTATGCATTCAATAAGGATCATAGAGGGAAAAGGGAGCCTTGTTATGTTATGTTATGTTATTAGTTTATTGAAGCGCAACAGCTGCCCCAGCAAAGAGGCGTCCCGGCGCTAGTGAGCGGTAAGGTGGAGTGGATGGAGCAGGCCAAAAGGGCAGAGCCTTAGGGGCAGGAGAACAGAAAGGTCTTTACAGCTTTACGAAAAGCAAGCAGGTTCTCGATGCCACGAATGGAAACCGGAAGGGAATTCCAGAGCCTAGTTCCCAGCACCCGAAAAGAGCGTCCACCCATACGGCAGAGCCTGCTTTTAGGGATGATTGCAAGGTGCTGACCGAGGGAGCGTAAATTACGTTGTGGGACGTACAGAGTCAAAAGAGGGCGCAAAATGGCCGGGCTCTGAAGTTTAAGGATTTTGAATGCCAGACAAAGCGCCTTAAATTTGATGCGAGGTTCTATTGGGAGCCAGTGCAGTTTTTTGATCGTAGCTCTGGCAGAGCATCTTCGGGGAAGGCCAACCAGGGTCCTAGCAGCCGAATTCTGAACTCTCTGAAAACGGGCTACTTCCGTTTTGTTGGCACCTAACAGGTGGACCCTGGCATAGTCTAAGTGTGACAGAATGATGGCTTGAACCACAAGCTGACGCATAGCGGGTTCAAAGAACCCCAAGATGGGACGAAGGCTCCTTAGTAGGCCTACACAAGTCGCTGCCACTTTCTTGGTGTGGGTCTGGAGGCCCAAAGAGGGATCCATCCAGACACCCAAGTTTTTCACTGAGGCCCTAGGAGCAGGCATCAGACCTAAGGAGGGAGGCCACCAATGTTCATTCCACAGGGTCGTATTCTTCCCCAACAGCAGAATCTCCGTTTTACCGGCATTCAACTGGAGACAGTTGTTAGTCATCCAGTGCGCAACTGCAGCTTTTCCGTCCCTAAATCTTGTAGCATTGACAGATGGACTCTCAGAGAGTGTGACGACTAGCTGAGTATCGCCCTTCACTCAGAAAGTCATAAACAACAAAATGACGAGGCCCCTAAGGCTACAGAAATCTTGTTCTATAGTATTTCTATTTGTAGTCCACGTGAAGCCTTGTAGTCTTCTACATAACACTCACTCTACTTAAGTTTCAATATGTTACATAAAAGCCCTTTTTAACACTTTGTTGACAGTTTTCAAGAAATCTGGGACTCGTACAGCATATACCTCATTAGAATCCTCTTTCTTACAGTCCCATACACACAACCTTTGTGCAAAAAAATGTGAAAAGGCAAAATGACCCCTCACAGGCGCACCACCAACAGGGTAACTGGCAGGTACTCACCAGATAATCCCATTTTTATCATCATTGGCGGTCATTTTGCCCAAAGAAAAAGTGTCCAAAACAAAATATAAGTGTATAAAAGTGCGTGCAGTGTAGTGACAAGAGATCACACTCCACAATGTTGCAATAAATTATTAAAATTGAGGGGATTCACTCAACTCGCAACAACTTTATTCTTTTCTAAGTGAACCCAATCAAACATAAAAGCAAAGTAGGATGCTATACATGCATACCACTGCCAAATGCCAACATGTTTCTCTGCTTCACATATTTTGGGCAGATTCTTCAGGGCCAGACTTTTTGCCACAGCACCTAGGTTGGACACGTCATTCTAAAAAACTGTCAACAAATAAAAGCAGACACATTGTATAAGTATTTTGATATAAACCCTCTTTTCATACTCTATTTTTGCCATATGTGCTCTCATGGACATATTTTCCCTCACTTGGCCACCGTGTCGCCTACCGGCCTAGAGGTTCACAAAATAGTTGACAGGCTCCTCATGTGAGTCCTCCTTTACAATTCAATACTGCAGACGTTATATGAATCTACAAAACAGGTAATAGTCGGTTTAAACAGTATCACATGAGTGTGGCTACAGCGGATCTCCCACACCCTGCCTTGCGCCACACTTCGTATCCCTAACTGTTTCTACTGGTCTAAAACCTTTTGCGATATACCACTGCCATGTTTTTCACTGGTATGCCCTCTACGTATGGCCCCAATATTCACACAACGACGCACCATGAACACATCTCTGAAAGCTACCACTGTTGTTTGTTAACAGTCACATTACTTAACTACTTATCTCCCGGATTCATCTAACAACAATGTGTCATGCTTTATCTGGACTGCATCTCCTTGCGACGCCGACTTTCACCAAAAATGCGAGTATCCCTTCAGCCACTAGTTGGTACGGGTAACAGAGCGCTGTATAAATGTCAAAAATAAATAAATAAATAATAGCGGACCCCACACCCAGGTCTCCTTCACTTCTTACCGCACTGGCCTCACGGAGCGTGTTGTCTCCTCCTTTACGCATTCACATGCGCCGCTTCTGTTGTATTTCACCTAACGCGGTCCCTCATGTAATCACGCGCGATTCACTCCACCATATTGGGTTGGGAGGTGTAGCAAAACCCTCCTTCCTAGTGAGCCTCTTCTGTCACAAAACTTGTAGCCATCTTAGATTAGGGTGAAAGAACGTCTCTTCAGCACACGTCATTTTTTTACTCATAGTCCTTTTATTTATTTTAAAAAAAACTCCACCCTGTTATTTTCAACCCAGGGACAAAGCTTTATTATACAAATAACACAGAATCAAGACCCTTTTCATACATGCCCCCATTTTATGGAAGAGACAAGCTTTGTTACAGGATATTCAAGTTGATATTACATCTAATCGCTGATTCTACATGTGCTTTGAGAATTAGGTATCTTCTTAATTATACCTTATAGAAGGAACCTGATTTAGGAACTATTCTAAAGTGAAAACAGCGCCACTAAACTCGATTTTCCAGAGGTCTTCCTCATTTCTTCACTTAAAAAACGAGCCGTGATCCAAAGGAAAAATTATGATCCATAGGGAAATTGTATTCCTCAAAAGCTCAAAGAAAGGCTCATAAAAAATATAGGGGGCCACGATCAATACACAACACCTCCAAATGTCAGAATCAAAAAACGATCAGTGTCATAAACATCTTCAATTCTAGCCCCCACCGATTTTTCTTCCAGGGCTGTAGTCATTGTTTTATAATCACCCCATCTATACTATATACACTGTGACATCATACCCCACGACAAAAACTGCAACAAGAGGTGTTCTGTTGTTATTGGGAGTTCTCCACATAGAGACACGACTCGTGCATTGATCACAAAGTTATGTTTCTGTAACAGTCCTAAAGTCGTGTTGATATGTAAGTGCATCAAACAAAAGTTGGGTGTTGTGATATTCAGCCCACCTTATTCCACTCAATCAATTCATTCATTCCCACTTGGTCTGTTTTTTTCTTTATAGATCCATCGCGCTTCTTTTGTGAAGAGAATCTTGTCAATGTTTTGAGAAGTGCCTTTCGCTGTTTCAAGAACAACCCACGTAAAACTATGTTTAGTGGTGTGGCCTTGTTGCACCAATTTAGTTGTTAATTTGCCTGCTTTTATAGTACTTAAGTGTTCTTGGACCCTCGTTTTGATTTTTCTTGTCGTGAGACCTAGATAGTACAGGCCACATTCACACTGTAGCCTATATACCACATTGGTGGTGTTGCAGTTACTGAATTGTGAAAGGAACCATTCCCGTCCAGAAGATAACAACACACTCGTAGTCTTCTTCGTAAGAGAACATACCGAGCAAGATCCGCACGGGAAATGGCCCTTCTGAATGGCGCTCTCTTTCTTATTTCGTGCTGGTGGTGCCCGGGTGTGAACCAACTTGTCCTTGAGATTGCTAGATCTCTTAAAGGCAAATCTCGGAGGCGGCATCTTGAAGTCATTATTTGACAGTAAAGACCAGTGCTTACGTATTGATTGTCAGATCCTTGTACTCAAAGGATCAAAAGTCATGACTATGGGTACACACTCATTTTTTGTTTTAACATTCTTCTCTAAGAGTGCACTCCGGGGGGTATTCAGTGCCCTTTTCCTTGCATGTTTTATGATCTTAGCAGGATAATTTCTTTCTTGCAATTTCCTGCCCAATTCATGTGATTGTTCCATGTACCCCTCAGTCGAGGAACAATTCCTGCGTTAACGCATGAATTGTGCCACAGGTAAATTGTCTCTCAAAGACCTGGAGTGGTAAGAGTCATACAGCAAAAGAGAGTTCCTGTCAGTAGGTTTTTGGTGAACACTGGTATGTAGAGAATCCCCAATGGCCTCTATGTCTAGATCTAAATACACTGCCTTGTTGGAACTATATGACCATGTGAATTTCAGGCTGGGATCCTGGTTGTTTCACAAATTGAGGAAACCCAATAGTTCCTCTTCCCTTCCTGACCAGATGCAAAGAACATCATCAATATACCTCTTCCGGAGGCGGAGATGCCTCTGGAAGGGGTTGGTAGGGTGCTCTACTATATGTTCTTCAAATTGTCCAACATAAATACACGCTAGGCTGGGTGCCATGGTCGCGCCCATCGATGTACCAGTTGTTTGTAAAAAAAGTTGGTCATTATAGCAAAAATAGTTCCTTGTTAATGCTAGTTCCACACATTGCATTACAAAGACCTCGAGTACGGGTCCCAGATTTCTTGAAAACTGTCAAAAAAGTGTTTAAAAGGGCTTTTATGTAACATATTGAAACTTAAGTAGAGTGAGGGTTATGTAGAAGACTACAAGGCTTCACGTGGACTACAAATAGAAATACTATAGAACGAGATTTCTGTAGCCTTAGGGGCCTGATCATTTTGTTGTTTATGTAAGCATCTTTAGTCATCAAGGAGATCATTGATGTATTGAATTAATGTTGAACTACATGGTAACTGTAGAGACTACAAGTTCTTTTTATGTATCTAATTGAGATAGGATGGACTGTCCGTATACACTTTTGGGGAGCAACACCATATGAGGGAAACTGGCTCACTTTGTGTACTGGGGCCTAGAAGAAGGCTTGGCAAAGGTCAATAACCATGAACCACACAGGCTCTGAGGGAATTTGGAACACAATAACGGCAGAGTTCGGTACCACAGAATAGCATGGAACAGCTGATCTTTCAGAGGTCTTGTATAATTCCTTACTTTTTTGTAGGAGTTCTGTAAGGCCATGATTGCGGAGTAACATCAACTCCCATGAACTTCCTTCAAGAAGCCCTGTTCTACCACGCTCTCGATGACAGGGGTGATAACTGCAATAGCCTCTAGGGTCTTTTTGTAAGGACAAGTCTGTAGAAAAACAGCGTTAGATCGGAGAATGATCTTAAGGGGCTTGGCATCTTTAATCAGCCTGATCTCTCACCATAAAAGCCCAGACTTCCTCCTTAACCATCTCTCTTAGATCTACTGGCAAAACCTCTGTTGTAATGACTGGGTATAACCTGACATCAGGCTCTGGGGACTGCAAATTAAACTCAATATCAGCTGCTTGTGTTTCAATTCCGCCCCCATCCTGGGTGCAATAAATGACACAGTTGAGTTTAAAGAAGAGATCTTGTCCTAGCAGGTGTACACAACTAAAAATCACAGATTAAAAACTGATGCTGCTCTCTTATGAATCCCATTGTCACTGGTACAGGAGTGGTAATTTTATTGGTGCACTGTTGATTTGTAATGCCCACAACCTGGGCTTATTTTCCAGAGAGGGGTAGGTTAGAGACCTCAACTGTTCTAACTGTTGAACGAGTGGCTCCAGTGTCCACCAGGAACAATACAGGATGCCTACTAACCTCTCCATCCATGTATGGTCCACTCTGGTCCACTTCCAGTACTGCGCCAAGTATACACTTATCCTCCTCCTCAGGCACTATCAATGGCCCTGTCTGAAAACTAGCGAAGTCTCGAACATCATAGGAGCTGGACCTCCCTGGGTCATCATTAGGTTCTAGAATACGCTATGGTTTGGTTTGGGATGGTGAATACCTCCTTGCATTTGCATCGGGTTGAACAAATTTAGCAGCACTCCCAATTTTGGAATCTTTAGGGCTGCCAGAGGAGGTCTAGGGTACTGCACGAAGCTCTCCCTGTCCTGCTCCTTAAATTTTTAGATGTCAATCCATTTCCTGATGTTTTCAATTACTTCCCTCAAATGGGCTCTTTACCCACTCAAGGTTAACAACCATAGCTCCTTCCCAGTAATTGCCATCATAGCATTCTTCTGCAACATCTTTTGCTGAGTCATGTCAATTCCAAATTCATCCGCCACCTACTCTATCCATGCATGCGACTCACTCACCACTCTCATGACTACCTTTCTTAAAGTAGTTCATTCTCCCCTTAATATCCTAGAAAATCCATTTCCACATTTCCCTTCACCACTTTTTCAAACTTTGGGGCATATTATCAAGGACCGGTGTTCAAATTATCGCGATTTTATCGGGAGGAAACTGCTGATAAAACGGCGATAATGGGCTTGATAATATGCCCTTGTTAATTCCCATTGAAGCCCATGTTCTCACCAGAACATGGGCTTCTATGGGAATTAACAAGGGCATATTATCAATCCCATTATCGCCGTTTTATCAGCAGTTTCCTCTCGATAAAATGGCGATAATTTGCCCCAAAGTTTGAAAAAGTGGTGAAGGGAAATGTGGAAATGGATTTTCTAGGATATTAAGGGGAGAATGAACTACTTTAAGAAAGGTAGTCATGAGAGTGATGAGTGAGTCGCATGCATGGATAAACCAGCAATAATTTTAACACCGGTCCTTAATAATATGCTCCTATGTTTTCAGCTGAGCAAAATGTATTTAGTGTGAGGTCTGCCCTGAGCCTTGTGAATTACCAGATAGGTTTCTGCATGTAGTTTGGCTTCCCATCCTGCCGCTGACTGGTTTCTCCCATTGCACAGAAACTAAGGCCTCAGTCAGTCAGTCAGTCAAAACAAGCTTTATTCGATTGTTAAAATCATAAAAGCAGAATCAATACAATAAATGGCACAATTCATCAGTTTAAAAGACATACAACAATCATAATGACAGAGACCTGAAGTATCTTTATGACTGGTTGATCTGCAATGGTATTAACAGATGCCTCAGTACCGGGGGAAGGATCTGGGCACTTTACGAAGGCATGGTGCTTATCGCATTGGATACAGGGGTCTGAGCAACAGACAAAATGGCCGTTTCTGAATAACATGGCAGTGCGTGGGCCTCTGTTGAGGGTTGTGTACCCGTTCCTGTTTCGGTCAACTGCGGGGCAGTGGCACTCAGTATAGCAGCTGCCACATTATATGGGGGCAGTCTTATACTTACTTAGTAGCTCGTCTATGAAAGTGTCTTCCTCCTTGCTCCCTGTTTCAATCTCCTTCTTTGGTTATTACCTTTGTTTCATTTCTATATTTAGCAGTGAGTAGGCCCGACAGTCTCTATCACTTTCTCACTGCATTCCCTCTACCTTTCTGAGTTCTGTGCACTTCTCAAGGTATGAGTCCATATGCAGATTTTAAGTTCAAATGTCTTTCTTGTCTTTGCACTTGCCATCTGTTCCCAAAGGTTTAAAGCTTCAATTTGCATGGGCCTAGGCGATGGTTTCAAATTGAACATTCTTCTTCTCAAAGTTCTCTGGTTGAGGGATGTGGAAAGACCCACTTAATGGGAATCAGAGTTCCCCATATTTGTATGTATATTTGTACCATTGAATAAGCCATATGCACTCATGTAAGCCTTTCTTTGCTGCCATTTCCCTGGCTGGAGTGCCTTTGGGATGAAACTTTTCCTCTCTGTTTATGTCCTTCTCCGTCTTTTACAAGGGATTCCCCATTCTAACAATTTTTCACTCACTTCTTGGTTCAATCTCCCACCTTTTCCATGCCAACAGGCTCCCAGTCCTTCCACCAATATCAGCACGCGTTTGTCAAAGGGCACCCCATCACAGCAAGGCACAAACGTCCGCTAATCATCTCTGCACAGAGCCATAGTGACACAACTCTCTGATTCCTACAGACCACTTCTGAAGCCATTTTTGCAACTTTTTCATTGCTTGCCTGCTTCAACCACACAATAGTTTCTAAAACAATAAGAATACTATCTATTCCATGCAATAGTGAGCCCTCGACCTGCGAAAGTCACTGTACTTGGCATGTCTACTTACTGTGTACTAAGGAAAGAACCACCACCGAGCTTCGTTAATACACCTGTGCAAGAAAATATTTTGGGCAGGTGTATGACTCTGGGTTTTTGAGTTGCTAATAGGATGGAGCGTGCTAACAGCGAGTTGCACTGATACGTATGATTGTTTTGATACCACAAATGCGGTAGCAAAACAATCACAGTTATCACCTACTTCAAGTAGGTGCTAAGCCAATTGCAGACAGAAGGAGTCCCCAGGGAACCCCTTCCCCTGTGTGTTGGGCAGCAAAATATTTTTTAAGAGCAGTCAGGGGCCCCACGGACCACTGCCTACTCTTTAAAAATAAAACGTAAATTTTTTTTTTTAAATGTACCACATTTCTCCTTTACGGAAAACAGGCTGCATTTAAAAAAAACAGCTTTATTTAAAAAGCAGTCACAGACATGATGGTCTGCTGTGTGTGAGTGCTGGCCATTCCCAATAGATTACAAATTGCGACCTGTCTCGTGAATATTGATGAGGCAGGTTATTTGGGACCTCATTGGGAATTACTAAATGTTTCTAAGACACATTAGTAAATTTTGTTTTGCGAGTCGCAAATTGCAAGTGACAAAAAAAATCGCAATTTGCGACTCGCAAAATGGAATGGTTGTACATCTGGCCCCATGTCTCTAATCTGGTGAATCTGATAGCACCTCATAGTACACCTCACCTAGGAGGCAAGTTCAACAGTTTAATGTTCTCACTTGAGATACCTCTTCAAAAGTCCCAAAATATCATTAGAAAGGCAGTAACTATTCTTCCAACAAGTACAGCAATCAAAGCCATATAATAGTTGATCTCAAATGTTGTCCATCACATTCCACTGTTATGCACCTATTACCACTCTCAACATGCATTGTTTCATGACTATTTCCTTTTTATGTTTAGCATGCAATCCATATTGATACTCATTCCGTTCTTCTTCAGTCACCTAGCCTCTCTGAAACTAGCATCAGGTTGGGACTGGGTCAATTTAGCTCTTGCGGGAAACTGTCTGAAACAATGAAGGTGCAGTACTTGGCTCTATGGCCAATTAATTTTGCTAATTTTGGTCGGCTCCAATCGGAACCATCAACTCTGCTACCAGATCTGTTGGTGTGGAACACTCTACCTTAAATCCCATTCATGGGGTGCACCAACAATTAGGATCAGGCGCGGTGTAGTCCCAATACGGACTTTGGTGCTCCCCGACTGGAGCCATCACTTCTGTTTACTCAATTAAGTTGAGAAGCAAGTGATAAACATTCTTGTAAGAATGAGAGACATGTGTTTCAAAGCTTTATATAAAGAGTTACAGAATATGTGCCATTAGTGAATTTAGTGGCAAAGCATATAAGTCACGAGTACAAAGAACTAAGTGAAATCCACAATAGATGTATATGCTGCCTAAGAGTGGGGAAAGGGATCTCCTCCCCATAGAAATCGACATATCCTTTTATAGGACTTTAGACAAAGACAGTCCTACATTCTACATGGGTACACATTTCGTAGGGCATTCACTAATAGGGAACAAGCAATAAGAACAATTGTACCACAGAATACATTTGAAGATTCTCTCATTGTAGCGCTACATTGAATGTGTGGACATTCTCACAGTTAGTTCAGCAGTCCATTGATACAATGTATGCCCATAGCCTGGGATAGTTGAAGCGTCCTTGGTACACAGCAAAGAGCTCTCTGGGAGCAGTTTTGTGTTTATTAGTGTGTCTTGCAATTCTTTATTTGGAATGAAAGACCCATATTTTTAACCAGGGAGACACAGGGCGAAATGCTATCAAATCAGTTATATAGGTCATACCAAGCTCCTCGTGACCAGTGAATACAGGAATACCCTGAGGAACAGATAAAAGCTGTCTCAAAAAAAAATCCACTATTTGAAGATCATATACGGGGGTATACTCCCAGATTTCTCTGCCATAAAGTGCCATTGAGATACACTTGGCCTTGTTAAACTTCAATAGAGCCCCCACCGGTCTTTTTCCCAGTCTAGAGGCAAATTTGAATATAGCCGCAGTCTCCCAGATACATAATTATTCTTGCGGGTGAGTTGGGGCCCCCATACAATTTATCAACTAATAATACCCCAGATAAGAGAACACACTCAACCTTGGGATTGGGGTAGGCCCAAACCAAAAAATGTATGGTGTGCTGGAACGGGACCCTTATTGCATGATATAGTACTTAGAGTTGTTGACCTTCAAATCCTGGTCCCCCATAAATTGGACAAAGGAATTTATAAGCATTTGCAGACCCCGTTCGGTCTTGGCCAACAGGACAGTGTCGTCTGCGTATAGCAGAACTGGAAGACCACCTTGGTGTCCAGGAGGGTCTTCTCCAAATTATTGATGTATCGATTTAACAAGAAAGGGGCCAAAATGCAACTCTGACATACCCCATTCCGGACAGGAAACAGGTGTTACACTTTCAGGTCGGCCTACCAACGCACAGTGTCTTGATGGAGATCTTGTAAGAAAAAAAGTATATCCCTAACCACCCCCAGGAACAACAAAATCTGCCACATCTTTCCTCTGTTCACACAATCGAATGTGGAAGAGAGGTCCATAAAGGCCATGAAGAGGGCCACCTACTAACAACATTGCCACCTCCATATGGCATGATCACTTCTCTTCAGTCTACACTGGTACAGGAGTCATGGCTAGTGAAGGTCTCATAATTAATCACATTAGTCTCCAGACCTCTGAGTTATTTTCCGTAGCTGAAATCTCACAAAGTATAAACTCAGTAGTTAGGAATAAAGGCTTGGGTCCTGACGGCATTCCCAGCGATGTATTCCTTAATGACATTGTCAATTGGTCTAGGTATATCTGGGCACTTGCTAATGGTATTGCTGCTAGGGCTGCAATACCTCCCTCATGGAAGGATGCCAAGATAATCCCGGTATGCAAAAAGGGTGATAGCTCGCTATCATCTAACTACAGGCCTATTAGCCTGATCGAGGGTGCCCAAAAGGTCTTCTCCTGTGCACATCTCACACAGATCATGGCTTGGATGGAGGAGAACAACATCCTATCCCCTTCCAAGCAGGGTTTAGAAAGAAAGTCAGCACCATTGATCAGGTCTTTCGATTTTCACTATTGGCATGGAAAACAGTGACCCTTGAAAAGGGTAGTCTCTACATAGCATTTATCGATTTGAAGTCGGCTTTCGATCTTATCCCCAGGCACAAATTATGGCATGTCCTAAAGGAGCTGGGCGTTCCTCGCGGTGGTCATCCACCTTCACGAGGACAACTATGCAAGGGTCCACTGAGGGGAACAAGGGCAATTGACAGACTCGATTAGTGTAGACGGGGGGGGGGGGGTCCGACAGGGCTGTGTGCTGGTTTCCACTCTGTTTTCCCTGTTCATCAATGGAGAGGAGAACTATTTAGCAGAAGTTACCGCGAATGCTCCGTTTTGGGGAATGTCAGAGTAACAACCCTACTGTTTGCAGACGATACTCTGTTGGTCTCTAAGACCCCCAGTGGTCTCCAACTGCTTTTGGTTTGCTTCAATGCCTTCTGTGGGATGAGAGGTCCGGAGGTCAATTCATCAAAAAACAAACTTTTACTGATAAACCCCCACAAATAGTTTAAAGGAAAATTGTCCCTGGAGGAGTCCCTCTTCGAGAGAGAGTGTAGCAATTTTTGATTATTTGAGCGTGACCCTCTCAGAGGAAATGGCCTTGAAGCACCGCATTACGAGGCGGAATCCCCAGCAGAAGCAGACCACCGGGGATCTGTTGAAGGAGCATAGAAACTCCCAGTCAAGACCACAGCAACACCACTCCAGATTTACAATCATAAAGTAGTGGGCTCTGCATTGTATGGGGCCAAAATCTGGGGGTTCAAAAACTTGGAGGGTCTCCTTATCACTGAGAACTCTTTTCTGAGATCACTCTGTTCCCTTCTTCAGAGTTTTCCGCTCCTTCCACTAAGGTTAGACATGGAAAGAACATCTAGTGTGGACAAAGCGCAACTTCGGCCCCTGCTGTTTTGGTTGTACTTGAAATCAACCCCAGAGCTCTCCCATTATGCTGCTGCATCTGATGAAGTTTTGCAAACTTGACGGCTTTAATAAAATTTTGGTGGTTCAGCAAAGTTAAGTCACTACTTACCTCAATAGTTTTGGGGAACTCGTGGGGCATCAAAGATCCCAATTTATTGCCAAGCAAAGGACTGGTTAAGACCCAATACTGGAACTGGGTGGCCCAGTTCACTGTCACACATTTTTCTGGAGGCCGTCTCACGTTAGAATTTATGGAATTTAAACTGCTAAGCACATACGAACAATATATGGAGGTCATTACAATTCCACAGGACTGGCAGCTCTACATTCAATTCAGATTCGGCACCCTTCCTCTGAACTCCTTTGCAGCAGCTTGGCGATGGTCCTCCTCTTCCGCAAAGCAGTATTGTCCTGGTTGCCCTTGCTCTGCTCAGTCAATTGGCCATATCTTCTTTGCTTGTCCGATGTACAATTCTCAGAGAAACAAATGGTTAGCATCTGTCTGTAGGCTGTTGGGAACTCAATGTCATCAAGAAACGCTGCACATATTAAAATCTGACTCTAGGCCTTTATATGCTTGTGCAGTTGCCAGGTTTCTTGCCAAAATATGGATTAATAAAAGGCACGCATTAAAGATGTGACAAGATGTGCCACCCGGCTCTTTTTCCTCTCCCTCATTTTTTTTGCTAAAGCTAGATGTCAACCCTAAGTTTTTATATTGTAGTATAAGGTTCAACCTTTCTTATTGTGTTTTTACAGCGGGTCCTTTTGTGTTTTGTAACGGGGGCTTTTGCCTCTGTGACCAATTCTTCTATCTTTCTAACTGCTGTTTTAATTGTTTTAATATTTGACTGGTACAATTGTATCATTAATTATTGTGATGTATCTAATAAATTATTGTCACATACTCAACATCGTAATTCTGTACTGTATGCATTTGCACTTTTATGGTCGTAACCACCGAAATAATCATGTTGGGCATCTGACAGGATGTTATTCTCTTGAGTCCAAATGGATAATCTGTCCAGCAGGATCCGTCTGACCACTTTAACCACCGCGTTCAGAAGGGAAATCGGCCTGTAGCAATGGGTACTATCCCTGTTCCCCTTTTTTAAAATTGGGATGATAATGGAAGTAGCCCAAGAGGCCGGGGGGCCGGACAGAACAACTGCATTAATAACGGAGATGAGCAAGGAAGCCATAAACTCCGTGTCGGACAAGTATAGGTCGGGGGATCCCATCCAGGGGCCTTATTGCGCATCCTGACGGCAATTACCTGCCTCACTTCTTCCTCCATATCTGACAGGGCAGTATTTTCAGTAACCCCCAATCAAGGAATAATGGGTCAAAGAGCCCCCAAACATACCCTCAAAATGGCTGATCCAGTCATCCTCTGTAATATTAATCAATTAATCAATCAATTTATAAAGCGCGCTACATACCCGTGAATGTCTCAAGGCGCTGGAGGGGGGCGCTACTGATCGAGGAGCCAGGTCTTGAGGAGTTTTCTGAAGGCCAGTAGGTCCTGAGTCTGTCGTAGGCTGGTGGGGAGAGCATCGATGGCATTTGTGAAATCTACTCCCAGAAATGGGCTATTGACAATGCTTCAAAACTTGGCACTACTCTTGATGGTTGTAGCTGCCATAAGCTTATTCCTGGCTTCCTCCTTCAGTGCCTCCTTACGCTTACTGAAGGCTACTTTATATGGCTTTAGAACAGGTTTGAACTAAGGTGCTACCTCTGGGGGTAGCATGCAGTGTTTCTCTGAGCCTCCTAGCCATATACAAGCATTTTGGGTTAAACCATCTGGGTGCCCTATATCGTTGGATTTTTGGGGCAGGGACCGTCAATAGCCCAGCAATGGAACAGGAGATAGATTCGAAAGCTCAAACTGGCACTTAACCAGGGATGATCTGCGCCCATTTAAGCCTTCTACCTCCATCTGAGGGATGTAGTGCTCCTCCTCCTTTACTTCTCCTCTTCAACATCAATATGGGTCAGCTCGCTTTGAGACATAGCGGGTTATGATCGCTTTCGATGCTATCTGTAATAGAAAAATCAAGAATCAGGTAAAAAAGAGGGGTGGAGACCAAAATAAAATTGATGAAGGTAGAATCATGACCATTCCCTTTAAAAGTAGGAATTAATTTCCTCTGGTCTGGGTCCAATATGCCCATGGCTGATTGCAGATCAAGATCACAAACTAGAGAATTTAGTTTGTCCCCTGGCCACTATGTTCAAAATGCGCATCGGCAAAGCTTCCAATACCCTGCAACCTTAGATCCTCTTCAATATTGGAGGTTTGGTGGGGGAAGCATTAAAAAGGTCATGGAAGTGCCCAGGCGCATGATATTACAAACCTCAGGGAGGTAGGAGGTAGCATCATAAAAATTCAAAAGTAATATTATGCTGGGCCCTCTGGAAAATAGCAAGGCCTGCAAGTAAGGATTGTCAGTGTTCAAGTCAACAATACCTCTTTTTAGTCTAAGTGAGACATAAACAACGAGGCCCCCCTTGGGTCGACCAGCACTCGAAGAAGTTGCGGGCACATTAAACAACCTATACCCTTCCAAGAAAAAGGTGTCATCAATGGCCCATGTCTCCTGTCTCTTGTAGGCAAATGAGGTCAAACTTTTGGATGAAACAATTGCACTCCGGGATTGTGAACCTGCTGGTCAGACCGGGTAAACTCCAGGAGATAAAGGGTCCGATGTAGGTAAATATGAAATGCCAATTCCTAAATACCGAATTTTACCGATTCTGTCTTTAGGAATCGGTATTTCATATGTAGCTAAAAATTCGGTAAAAAATACCGAATCGGTAATATTTGTTATTACCGAATCGGTAATACCAATTCGATAATAAGGAGTCACCTTCCCATTCATGCCGATGGGCCTGAAGGCCCATAGGAATGAATGGGAAGCCATTCACTATTACCGATTCGGTAAATACCGAATTGGTAATAGGGGGAGCATATTTAAGATTGGCAGGGTGTCACATTGACACCCTGTTGCACCCCTGATTCGTGCATGTGTGCACATGTGGCACACATACATGCCCTAACTGCATGTATGTCTGCCACATGGCACTCAGTAAAAAAGCAAAAAATGGCTTTATTTAAGGTATTCGGTATTTACCACCAACTTGTAGTTGGTGGTAAATAACCAATCCTGATAGCAAAAATGCACTCACTTGAGTGCCACCTACATAGCTTTTAAGGATTCGGTATTTTACCGATTCCTTAAAATAAGGAATTGGTAAATTACCGAATCCTTAAAACCTGCCTCCTACATTAGAAAAGGCTAAATACGGGTAGGGTTGCCGACCGGTATTTAGCTACCTACATATGGCCCAAAGTTGCAAGAGTTAATGTCCTTGGGATGGCTTCTAGGATTGCATTGTGCCTGCTGTTGCGTAATATCCAATTGTGGAGATGGAACCTTTGTGATCATTGAGTCAATCTCAGTTGTCAAGAAGCCCCAGCGGTGGGAATGCTTTAAAAAGTGAAACAGGTGAGGGAGGCTGAGGCCACTCCTGGAAGGCCATACAGGGTGGTCTCCTGGGGTGCCAAGAACTTGAGCTTTGAACCAGGGGTAGAGGTATGTAGAAATAACCCAAGGAAAAGTCCATGATGGAGGTGACATAGCCCGTGCTATTACGAAGGCCGGTTGCAGGGAGAATTCTCTCTGCCAAGTGTGGCTGGTGGAAGTTGATTATTACACGATCGCCGCCGCTACTCTCTTTAGATCCTCCTATCCATGCCACCCTCCGAGCCATGATGATGTGCCTCTCCACTCTAAAGCCCAGTGTTGTATTATTGTTCAACCAGTGAAGGACTTTGTTCTTTAACTGATGGAAGTCTTCGGTGGAACCCGGCTTTAGCACAGGTACATTGCCCAGGACCAAAACATACGGGGTTGCTTCTGGTGGAAGGTGGATGATTTAAAGCCCAAGGGCTTCATTTCTGCCCCCCGGTAATAGGGATAAAGGCTTCCACGCTTCCGGGCCCTATGCTTGGAATTGTGTAATAGCAGCAGCTGGCCTCTGTCCTGGTGGGATTCATGGGTCGTATCCCCACTTGTGTTCCTTCCATAGGGAGTGGCGGAAGGACAGCCCAAGCTGTGGGGGAGGTAGGGGCGATGATGCTCCTGGATAGGAGGGTACAGACTGGATGGACTTCCCCTGTTGCAATTAAATGGAGAAAGCTGGCTATGGCCATTATGATCATTCCTGGTTGGTGGGACAGCGCGGCTAATGCTGGCTGTGTGGTTGGCCCTCTTATTGTGTTTGGACCAGTTGGAAAGTTCCCTCTCGATTGCGACCAGTCATTGCCTGATTGATTCAAGTTTAGAATCCATTCCGTCTAGCAGGGAGCCCACACAAGCTTCCAACGTGGCTTCTAGCTTGTCTTTCAAGGGGGGTGCTGCTCCTGGGATAATTGGAGTTGAGGTGTCCACTTTAAAGTGTTTTACCCTGACCCCTAGCGTAGAGCACTTAGGCTTGGCACCAGGTGCAGGCCCCCCATGGATCCCCCTTCCGGGCATCTAGTCCAATTGCTACTGGATTAAAGACAGATGCCCCTCGACCTAGGGCTTTCTGTACCACGCCGGATCCCCCCCCCCGGCATTCTGGGTTTTATCTCTCCTAATTTCTCATGGGCCTTGACTGGAGGGGGATAGAGGAGGGTCTGCCAACTCTTCCAAGTCCAGAGTGCATGGAAAGGGGGCCCAACCACTTGTGAGACTAGAGGTGTGAGGCTGCAGTTCATTTGCCAGTGAATGCGAAAGCCAGCATGCCACCAGCTCAATTTCCTGTTCAAGGATCCCCACCACTCGCTGTAAGATACAGTCCATAGTCGTGATTGCCGGTGCTGCATGGATTACGGCAGCTGTCTTATGTTTCCCCATTATGGCCAACTAGGTGAGGAGATACCTTGTAGATACAGGAGGATGTATGTATGTATGTATAAACCATTTTATAACGCGCTCTGTTACTTGGGAGTATCCTGGCGCGATGGAGAAAGACAAAACATAACGGGGGAACCAGCTTATACCACACCGATAAACAGATGACACCACTGAAGAAACCCCTAATGTTGAACACCCCCTGGCTTAGCTGACTTCGCTGTTCACGCTCAAAGAGAGTCAGGTCAGGGGGAGGGAGAGAGGTGAGTGAAGATGGTAAAGTCGGATATATGACGTTACAACGCATACTTTTACCACGCATACCATTACAACGAAAGTTTTACAACGCAAAAACTTTTACAATGCATACCATTACCACGCACGATTTTACAACGCATATACCTTTACAACGCATACCATTACAACGTAAGCATTGGTAAGTATATAATATTTTTTTAATTTAAAATAATTAAAAATATTGTAATATAATTTAATTTAATTTTATTTTATGTAATTAATTTTATTTATAAAAAATACCCCAAAAACCCCAAACTGACCCTGAACCCTAAAAATACCCCTTTACCCAAAAACTGACCCTGAACCCTAAAAATACCCCTTTACCCAAAAACTGAAAACTGACCCTGAACCCTAAAAATACCCCTTTACCCAAAAACTGAAAACTGTCCCTGAACCCTAAAACTACCCCTTTACCCAAAAACTGAAAACTGACCCTGAACCCTAAAAATACCCCTTTACCCAAAAACTGACAACTGACCCTGAACCCTAAAAATACCCCTTTACCCAAAAACTGAAAACTGTCCCTCAACCCTAAAAATACCCCTTTACCTAAAAACTGAAAACTGTCCCTGAACCCTAAAAATACCCCTTTACCCAAAAACTGAAAACTGACCCTGAACCCTAAAAATACCCCTTTACCCAAAAACTGAAAACTGACCCTGAACCCTAAAAATACCCCTTTACCCAAAAACTGAAAACTGACCCTGAACCCTTAAAATACCCCTTTACCCAAAAACTGAAAACTGACCCTGAACCCTAAAAATACCCCTTTACCCAAAAACTGAAAACTGTCCCTGAACCCTAAAAATACCCCTTTACCCAAAACCCCAAACATATAACATTTAAAAAATAATTATATACTTACCAATACTTACGTTGTAATGGTATGCGTTGTAATGGTACTGCGTTGTAAAAACATGCGTGGTAACGGTATGCGTTGTAAAAGTTTTTGCGTTGTAAAAGTTTCGTTGTAATGGTACTGCGTTGTAAAAATTGCGTGGTAAACGTTGTATACCGGTAAAGTCACATGCACTAGTGTACCCGGTACAAGGCAGAGAATATCAATCACCACTTTATCCCTCTATCCCTCTGCCCCTCTAGCTGTACGAGGTTGTTCGTGGTTACACAGTGATGGAGGTGGATGGATATTATTGGAGCCCCCACAGGCTTACCTAATTACTGTGCAGTCCTTAAGGTTTCAATCTGTCTAAAAACGTCCATGGGTACACCAACCAAAGTTCTTCCTTTCAGTTGGCTACTTGGCTTGGTGGGGACACCAGGATATGAGAGAGTGATGGTGGGGCACCAGAAACGCAGAGCCAAGCCCAGCCCAGCCTCCTCTGGGCTCTGATGGGCGCAGACGGGCCCACCCTTGTCCCAAGCTTGGCCCGCGCTGGAGGAGCTATGCAGCACCTTTACGGTGAGCGGCGTGGGTCAGCAGGGGTCAACTACTCCTCTCCCTTCTTCATTGTGGAATCCGACAGCAGACATAAATCCAAAACCCATCCCGGACAGTAGAAGATATGCAGCACCTTTACGGTGTGCGGCGCAGGTCAGCAGGTGTCAACTCCTCCTCCCACTCCGTCGTGGAGTCCGACAGCAAACAACAATCCCAAAAGCATCCCCTGACTAGTAGGTAACAGGGGTGGAAATAGATCAGAAGTTATTTGTGGCTCCAAAAAATTCATACACTGTGAAAGATGCTCAGAAAGAACACCAATACATGTTTTCCTTTTTTAAAATGATTTAGACAATAACCAATAGTTCATGTTATATCTCATATAACTGAAGCCTCTTACTTTTGGAAACTCTTCTGCTCTTAGTGATCATGTTCTAATATCATTAATGATGGTTCTAGAGAATTTTACTCTGAGCTAATTGTCTTTTACATTCATAATATATTCTAATTTTCCGTTTCGGATGCATAGGATGGTAACATAGAAGTAGCTCAGAAACAGTCCCACAAAAAATTAAATTTGAAAATAGTATGTTGTAGGATTGGTAAAGCAACATTCTTGGGATTTCAGAGAACTTTAAAGGGTCTTCAACAGTCCAGATAAAAGCAATAACTGTCTGCGGTTTTATGACTTCAGACATTGCAGAATGAATTGCAACCATTTTTTAATTGTAATGAGTGATAGCTGTTGCCTGCATTGTCTTCAGGACTACATTTTAGAGCAAGAATTTTTGTTTGTAGTGCCACATTTGGCTAAATGATTATCAATTCTCTTAGAGCTTTTTCTCATTATTTTTTCAGGATAAATTGCCAGAAAAATGACGGCTTTTTGTGGGTGGGTGATTAATTTTAGAATTGGCAATTGTTTTCAAATGTGCTCTATGAGCTAGCTTTCTTGAAAACACACTTTTCTAGATTAGACCTCAGAAAGCTTTCACACAGATAGGTGAGGCTATAGCATTGGTGCTAAAAGAATAGGAACTGGGGAAAAGAGTAATATTGGTGCTAACATTGCTTGCCTTCACACAAAAAGTGTGCTGGAGCACTAGGCCAACCCTACCACTTACCCTGCAATGAACCTTTCTAGATGTCTGAGAGGTAAAAATGAGTTAACGCCAATTCAAGGAATTCAATTTACAGTGTAGTACAATTGGCCACATATTAAGGACCAGAAAACAGTCAAAAAGGTTAAAAAATTGTTATTACAAATTAGAAGTCAAATAATGTATATAAATCTCAAAAGCACATTGTAGTTCAGCCACGCCCTCGCCGCCGTACCCCGCATCGGAAGAGCCACAACAGGAGGAAGATCCTTCTCCTACCCGGCTGCCAAGACGTGGAACTCCCTCCCCATCCACCTCCGCCTGACCCAAGACCACCTCTCCTTCAGGAAGCAACTCAAGACCTGGCTGTTCGAGCGGTAGCGGACACCCTTCCCCCAGCGCCTTGAGACCCTACGGGTGAGTAGCGCGCTATACAAATCTTTTAATTGATTGATTGATTATAAAATCGTATCCTTTTGTAAGCCTCAGTATTAATGAAAATATTTTTTACTCAATAATAGCGCGAACATCAGAAGACCCTTGTGCATACTTGATACAAAATTGGCAGGATGCGTGAGACCTCAGGCCGTAATGCGTCACAAGGCATAGTAATTTGTATATTTACTGATATCTAATTTCCGCAATTGTTCTAGAAAATATTATCTTATATTGTATTGAAATGTATTTTGGAAAATGCTAATGCTAATAATTTTTTTTTAAAGCATATTGTAAATATTAGGCCTGGTTGTGACATTCGACTATGCTCACTGAGTTTGGGGTGTTTTTCCCAACCTGAGGTCCGCGTAACATGCGGAGTTCCGAAACACTTTGCGGATCGAAGTTTTTTCCTTGCTCGCGCTCGCCAACGTTAAGTTGGCGAGCGCAAGCAAGGAAAATCTTACCCCAGACCACCTCCCGACGAGATTTGTCAATTCGAGCGGTCGCGGATGGTCACGTATGGTCGCTACTGCTCGCTTTGAGAAACCTTCTTTTCACATTGAGGAAACTGCTGCTTGAGTTGAATATCTGCTAAAGTGGCAGAAAGAAGCAGCACCATTTTGTGCTGCATGTGATGCTGTTTGCGCTGATTTTACAGCGCTGGACAAACATCCTGTTCTAAAAATCAGCACAAAAGGTGTGATGTAATGCACTCCGCCGCTTATGGAACTCCGCGTACTATGGCAGTTTTTTAGTCAGTTCAGGGAGTTCCGCCGTCCAGGCCTAGTAGTTACAAAATCACTACAGGACATCCAAAAAGTATAATGAAATTAGGTCAATGCAAGATAAGACATACAAGAATCTCAGTTGCATCAATACAAAGAATTAGGGACAAAACTTGGTGATCAGTGTATAGGTTTGGATTCTCAAGTCTATGGATAAGTAAATCTAAACTCACCTACATTAATCAAAAGCATAAAGTTAGAAAGATGGTGACTTAGTTAAATCAGGGAAAACAGAAAGGTGTCAATACTGAGGAGAATTCAATAGAAGTTCTCTAAATCAGGAAAATTGCATAGCATAAAGCCACACAATGAGAATATCACAGAGAGGTCTGTAGGTCACCAGTTAAACCCACAGAACATTTAAGAGTTCCATGTGATCAACTCCGGTAATTTTTCCCCTATGAACAGTAGGATTTAGCATCCCCACTCAATCCGACTCATCCCACAGTTCAAACATCCGAACATTCTGTCTTTCATTCCAGTTAGAGCATGAATAGATGTCCTCCCTTATGATTCGTTAGCGCCTCTTGTCCTTGCCAAAAGTTCTCCTCCCGAGGCTCACTATCTCTAATACACAATATGCCTTTCACTAGCTATGAGATCATGTGAATGCACCTGCGAAAGAAAGAACAGTGCATTTCAAGCAACTTTCATGTTCAAGGTTAAGCACTGAAAACCAAACACTTAGGGCCTTTAGTTAGGCTAACTCAATAAAGCAGGCAATGTGCACTTTAAATACATGACTATGTGTGCATGTACAATTACAAAAGATTGAAAGACATTAATGAATGCATTATTACACAGAAACTGCACTTTAGGTAAAAGCAAAATAACTAAAAATACACAGATTTACATGTGCTTGAGAGCGACAATTCTTAACATATAAATGAAATATTAGTACACATACTCAGATGAATGTCTAAGTTCTACAATGAATACACTTCAATCATATATTTAGTGTTTTACTTCATGTTAATAAGATGAAAACACACAGTAAATATATTATGCTAATGCATGTAAATATTGCACTTCTGTGATGTAGCAGCAAAGACCTGGAACACCCTGCCTCTCCACCTCAGACAATGACCGCAATTCAGGAAGGACCTCAAGACCTGGATCTTCGACTAAACTACAGCGCCTCGGTGGACCAGCAGATACCCCCCCAGCACCTTGAAACCTTTACAAGTAAGTAGTCGTGCTTTACAAGCCATTGATTGAATGATTAATTAATACATGTTTAAGGATGGAGCCAAAATTGCGAGTCTCCTATCGCTTACTCAGCAGATTCACTATGGCAGCTGTGTAATGTAAATCGATTTTCTGTATGTGTTAATCATTATCCCCAAACATACAAAAATGTATAAGTAAACTTTAAATTTGTAAAACAACCTCGCAAAAGCAAAAGAACTGACTGTGTCCTTTTTGCCCTTTAGCAATGAAAGTTCCAACAATGATTGTTACAAGAGAAAAACATCCCTGCTCTATCCTTCTTCTATCGCACACACTGATTTTATGAATTTAATGAATGTCCATGATAAAATTGGTCACTTTACGATTGTGAAATCTGAGTGAGATTATCCCTATATCAGACACTAAGGGGCTGATTACGATGGCGGTCGTAGGCACCTCCGTGGAGCTGGTGGTGGTGGAAAACGTCCATTTAGGTACTCTTGCGGCGGTCCTCGCAACCACCATATTACAATGGGCAAAGATTGCCCTTTTTCCGCCAGTTGTGGTGTTTCGGGATCCACCAGAAATGTTAATTCCGCAGCTGTGCCGGAGGGAGCCAATAGAGAAAGCGCGCCATGTGGAATGACGCTCCAACCGCCAGACAGATCACGATGCGTCAACCGGCCCATCAGAACTCAGCAGGAGAAACCAGCTCTTTGGAGATGGTAGAAGCACAACTAGGGAGATAGAAACTCGAGTCCGAGACACCTCCACACGTTCCTGGCCATCATGGATCCTGCTCTACAAGCCCTTCCGCTGCTGTACCTGATCCACTACCAGCAGATAGGATAAGATGCTGTCACGGTCAACACCGCAGGTAAGTCAAAAAAATATCCCAGCATGCAAGCCCTGTACAACAACAACACAGAAAAGTTGTGCTGAAATACGTATCCCCACTACATCGGACACCCTGGTGGAGACAGGAACATATACCATAGTCTAACTACACATGTCATGCACGTAGGTAAATTGTCACCTCAGCATCGGGGGCCCCCATCTCCATAGAAATTAGTGCATCAAGCCCGGTCATGCCGGTCATGTCACTGCAGCAGTGAAGCCGCAGTAAAACTTGCCCAAAATGTTGTAGGAGTCCAGCACATTGTCCCAGGCAAGCAAGATCATCATTACAACCTCCACACCACATTATTTTTAATAAAAGAGACACCACTCTGCACAACATATCTGCAGCAAGAAGTCATGTGCAGGGACACTGTCTATAGTGACATCTCACTAGAATCATCAGCAACTATATAGCAACATGAGTGAGGGATGAGCCAAGAGTCCCTTCAAATTGACAATAGTCATGATTTTATCCAAATAAGGGTCAGTCCACATACAATGTGGAACAGAGGAGGGCAGAGCAACCAGGGCGTGTATGTGTATTTCGCAGTAGTCCAACAAGGTGTTGGATGAGTCAGTGAGCCAAGGTAGATGATATATGATTTGAGACACCACTGCCACTTAATCACATATATGCACACACCCCAAGCAGACCTTGATAGGCTCATCACATACAAGGGCAGACCATAGCACATAATGACAGCCCAAACCATGCAACAAAGAACACCATTTCTGACTCGAAGAGCAAACTCAAAGTAAGCACCAGTGTGCATTTAACTCACTTGTGTACTGCTGTACTAAATTACACTATGTGAGTATGTCCTGTACATCAACAACACTTACTACACTGACACGTCTCAGAAAACCTCCACATCATTACTGCACCTCAACAAAGGTAGACCAACTATTAAATATTGAATGAAGGCCAAAGTGTCAGGAAGAATCCATCTTGACAGCAGTAACTCTAACCTGAGACTCTTGACAACCCTCCTCTTCCTTACACCTGCCTTCCAGTCATGTGAATTAAAGTGAGTAATTGAAGAAATTAAGAGTCACTGTGCAGATTAACAACCTTGCAAATGTTCACTCTGCATGTTAAGTCCTTGATACAGCTCACACACACTTTAGCCCTGCCTCATACACAAACCATAAGTCAGCAACACTGTATGATAACAAGTAAACTCTTCAAAAGTGGAGTGCACAGTGCAGTAAAAGCATGGAGAAATGACTGGTACCATATGTACATGACATTCAGGAGGTACCACATATAACACTACACTTAGTACATCAAATAATACATGGGTGGCACAGAGATTAAAATTTTATGAAAGTAATATCTGTGCAGTATCCCTGTGATACAGCAGTGCAAGTAAGGCATTGGCCCACAGTGAGATGAACTGTTGTAAGCCATGCAGTGACCAGCCCCTCATCTGTTTCAGCCATCGTGACATGTGTATGCCACCAGCAGGACACCCATGGCTCACGGTGACATTCCCTGACTGTCAAACTCAACTATGACCTTCACGCACACCCCTCATCTACCCATCTTCCACCTTCACTGCTCTACACCTGGGAGAAGCTCTTATAAAGGTGAAAATAAGGACGTGTGAGTTTCCTGATGCCTAATGCTACACACTAGTGTGTATCTACAAGTGTCTGAGTTCAACTCAGGGATGTCTGGTCCAATGCTGGACTCAAAACATTGTCAAATGTATGTATCACAAACCAAACCAAAAGAAGTCCAACAAGCATGGCCATGTGCAGCAAAAGAGTGGATAGGAAATGTGATCCTAGACAACACTGGAATAGATAACATTTCTCATCTGGCCAACTGCACAGACAGCATCATCAAAACGAATCCCAAAATACATGAACAAATGTCAAATATAAACACAAACTGTGTGCAACCAGACAAATCTGCAAAGACAGACATAGATACTCCACCGGTTACAAAGTGAACATGGTGTCAATGTGTTGCACAAGCATTCACATGCACAATCCTGACAAGTGACTGTTCAAATCTAGGAAGCCATAGCACAAATGTACACACAAAATAAGCTAATAAACAATACTAAACATTTCCACATGTGACATGCACACAATAAATGCACAGTACACATTCAACACACATCTGAATGCATTGAAATACACAAACTCCTCACACACAATGTCATGTTAAAAAAAACATTACACAGATGGACCTGTAAGTAGAAAGAGCCAACACAGGACTAATATTGCATCCCTCAATAACAAATTCATAACATATGCACATCCAAACACATCACATAGCAATCTAATCTGGACATCAAGGGGATTCACACCTGGCAAGGACAATACAACATCCACTGACAGCAGTGCATGCACAGTAAGCAGTGTGTGAACACCACTAAAACCCTTATCACACATATCTGATTTCACCACCATGAACTTTAACATCACAAATCATCAAATCACACAGATCACTTCACACTCAGGATGGTTAGCATTACCTCAGGAAACAGACACACACTTTAGCTATCATCTAATGCTGCATAACTCAGGCTAACATGTATGCATGGAACCTGACTAGAGGACTGTGCTGGAAACTCAGCTGTACTGTACATGAGCAGTCATGACTGCAATCAAGTAAAATCAAATAGCAGATAACAAATTGTGAAACAGGGCTGAGGGGCACAATCATTCTGGATACAGATCATCCTCCCACAGTATAGTGTCACACTATGGAGTGGTGGGAAGGGTCAAACACTGGCAAGGCATGGCGTGGAACATATTAGACTGAAGTGGTGTTTACATTAGTATTGTGCAGGTGAGACGTGTACAGAGCAAAACACATAGAGGAGTAACTCACAATGTGTAGGCATCAAATGGTCTTCTTGGGACTGTCATAACTCTGAATACCACACAGTGGTGTAAATAAAATGTAAATTAACATCAATGTATGTGAAAAGTCACTTAAAATGTTTGTTTGCTTGAGCCAGTCAGCACAGTGAGAGCAAAGGTAAGCAAGAGCCATCCATGGCTGAACACAAAACTCACAACAAGTGCATTGCGGTGACATACTCTACATACTCACAAATGATGTGCACAACAAGTAGGTGTACCCTAGGACTGCAAGGTCACACCAACACACTGCACATTGCTCTGGAACCAACTCATACATGTGCCCACAATCTACAGCAGGTGTCTGATCATGTAAACAAACGGGCACTCATCAACTGGATCATACACGTATGTAAGAGTCATGCTCAAGAGCACATACACATCAATACTTCAGCTACTGACAGGATAATCACACTGTATGAGTACTCAAGTGCACACATTCAAATGTACCCGTGAGACTATGAGGCCAGACCTACACAAGATGACTACCCACCTACACTGGCATGTACACATCAAGATAGATACCACAGAAATGACGGACCCTGTCCACCCCTCAAGTCATTATGTGAATAGAATTTTCTGCTGTTATGGTACAGCATCCAAATATGACATGTGTACAGAACTAGAGCCCTGATAATATAATGATTAGAACAAGAGTAGACCATCCCAGACAAACATTATTGCACCCTGTGAGACAATAAGCACAAAAGTTGCTGTAACCTCTGGCAATCTCTGCAAAAGAAGATCAAGTCGATGCCAATCTGAATGTGGCATACAGAGTATATAATAGTCCAAATTTCAAGTTCGCACATGTGTGCATGAAAACTTGTGCAAGAAACATGTAACACAGTCTACTGCCATGGGAATCACTCCAAGATAGGGGTCTCAAATGGGCAGTCCAGGCACCGCTCAGGGAGAAATTGGGTGGGAAGGGGGACTTGGCTTCAATTTTGTGTGGAAGTTGAACTGGGAGGGGGCTGACTGTCTGTGATAGGCGGAGGACTGGACCTGGGAGGGTGTCAACTGGCTGAGATAGAGGGATATGTGAATGTGGGAGCTTGAGGGCTGGTTGGACCGGGTGGAGTTGTGGCACAAGGAGGCAGAGAAATGCTGTGTGGACGCTCTGAGGCTGATGGTGAATGAGGAGGGCTGGGTCTCAATTGTTTGGGGATTCGATATCCCCAAAGTGTCTTGCCACAAGTGAGATGTGAAGTGGAGCCCCCAAACATACCCTCAAAATGGCTGATCCAGTCATCCTCTGTAATATTAATCAATTAATCAATCAATTTATAAAGCGCGCTACATACCCGTGAATGTCTCAAGGCGCTGGAGGGGGGCGCTACTGATCGAGGAGCCAGGTCTTGAGGAGTTTTCTGAAGGCCAGTAGGTCCTGAGTCTGTCGTAGGCTGGTGGGGAGAGCATCGATGGCATTTGTGAAATCTACTCCCAGAAATGGGCTATTGACAATGCTTCAAAACTTGGCACTACTCTTGATGGTTGTAGCTGCCATAAGCTTATTCCTGGCTTCCTCCTTCAGTGCCTCCTTACGCTTACTGAAGGCTACTTTATATGGCTTTAGAACAGGTTTGAACTAAGGTGCTACCTCTGGGGGTAGCATGCAGTGTTTCTCTGAGCCTCCTAGCCATATACAAGCATTTTGGGTTAAACCATCTGGGTGCCCTATATCGTTGGATTTTTGGGGCAGGGACCGTCAATAGCCCAGCAATGGAACAGGAGATAGATTCGAAAGCTCAAACTGGCACTTAACCAGGGATGATCTGCGCCCATTTAAGCCTTCTACCTCCATCTGAGGGATGTAGTGCTCCTCCTCCTTTACTTCTCCTCTTCAACATCAATATGGGTCAGCTCGCTTTGAGACATAGCGGGTTATGATCGCTTTCGATGCTATCTGTAATAGAAAAATCAAGAATCAGGTAAAAAAGAGGGGTGGAGACCAAAATAAAATTGATGAAGGTAGAATCATGACCATTCCCTTTAAAAGTAGGAATTAATTTCCTCTGGTCTGGGTCCAATATGCCCATGGCTGATTGCAGATCAAGATCACAAACTAGAGAATGTAGTTTGTCCCCTGGCCACTATGTTCAAAATGCGCATCGGCAAAGCTTCCAATACCCTGCAACCTTAGATCCTCTTCAATATTGGAGGTTTGGTGGGGGAAGCATTAAAAAGGTCATGGAAGTGCCCAGGCGCATGATATTACAAACCTCAGGGAGGTAGGAGGTAGCATCATAAAAATTCAAAAGTAATATTATGCTGGGCCCTCTGGAAAATAGCAAGGCCTGCAAGTAAGGATTGTCAGTGTTCAAGTCAACAATACCTCTTTTTAGTCTAAGTGAGACATAAACAACGAGGCCCCCCTTGGGTCGACCAGCACTCGAAGAAGTTGCGGGCACATTAAACAACCTATACCCTTCCAAGAAAAAGGTGTCATCAATGGCCCATGTCTCCTGTCTCTTGTAGGCAAATGAGGTCAAACTTTTGGATGAAACAATTGCACTCCGGGATTGTGAACCTGCTGGTCAGACCGGGTAAACTCCAGGAGATAAAGGGTCCGATGTAGGTAAATATGAAATGCCAATTCCTAAATACCGAATTTTACCGATTCTGTCTTTAGGAATCGGTATTTCATATGTAGCTAAAAATTCGGTAAAAAATACCGAATCGGTAATATTTGTTATTACCGAATCGGTAATACCAATTCGATAATAAGGAGTCACCTTCCCATTCATGCCGATGGGCCTGAAGGCCCATAGGAATGAATGGGAAGCCATTCACTATTACCGATTCGGTAAATACCGAATTGGTAATAGGGGGAGCATATTTAAGATTGGCAGGGTGTCACATTGACACCCTGTTGCACCCCTGATTCGTGCATGTGTGCACATGTGGCACACATACATGCCCTAACTGCATGTATGTCTGCCACATGGCACTCAGTAAAAAAGCAAAAAATGGCTTTATTTAAGGTATTCGGTATTTACCACCAACTTGTAGTTGGTGGTAAATAACCAATCCTGATAGCAAAAATGCACTCACTTGAGTGCCACCTACATAGCTTTTAAGGATTCGGTATTTTACCGATTCCTTAAAATAAGGAATTGGTAAATTACCGAATCCTTAAAACCTGCCTCCTACATTAGAAAAGGCTAAATACGGGTAGGGTTGCCGACCGGTATTTAGCTACCTACATATGGCCCAAAGTTGCAAGAGTTAATGTCCTTGGGATGGCTTCTAGGATTGCATTGTGCCTGCTGTTGCGTAATATCCAATTGTGGAGATGGAACCTTTGTGATCATTGAGTCAATCTCAGTTGTCAAGAAGCCCCAGCGGTGGGAATGCTTTAAAAAGTGAAACAGGTGAGGGAGGCTGAGGCCACTCCTGGAAGGCCATACAGGGTGGTCTCCTGGGGTGCCAAGAACTTGAGCTTTGAACCAGGGGTAGAGGTATGTAGAAATAACCCAAGGAAAAGTCCATGATGGAGGTGACATAGCCCGTGCTATTACGAAGGCCGGTTGCAGGGAGAATTCTCTCTGCCAAGTGTGGCTGGTGGAAGTTGATTATTACACGATCGCCGCCGCTACTCTCTTTAGATCCTCCTATCCATGCCACCCTCCGAGCCATGATGATGTGCCTCTCCACTCTAAAGCCCAGTGTTGTATTATTGTTCAACCAGTGAAGGACTTTGTTCTTTAACTGATGGAAGTCTTCGGTGGAACCCGGCTTTAGCACAGGTACATTGCCCAGGACCAAAACATACGGGGTTGCTTCTGGTGGAAGGTGGATGATTTAAAGCCCAAGGGCTTCATTTCTGCCCCCCGGTAATAGGGATAAAGGCTTCCACGCTTCCGGGCCCTATGCTTGGAATTGTGTAATAGCAGCAGCTGGCCTCTGTCCTGGTGGGATTCATGGGTCGTATCCCCACTTGTGTTCCTTCCATAGGGAGTGGCGGAAGGACAGCCCAAGCTGTGGGGGAGGTAGGGGCGATGATGCTCCTGGATAGGAGGGTACAGACTGGATGGACTTCCCCTGTTGCAATTAAATGGAGAAAGCTGGCTATGGCCATTATGATCATTCCTGGTTGGTGGGACAGCGCGGCTAATGCTGGCTGTGTGGTTGGCCCTCTTATTGTGTTTGGACCAGTTGGAAAGTTCCCTCTCGATTGCGACCAGTCATTGCCTGATTGATTCAAGTTTAGAATCCATTCCGTCTAGCAGGGAGCCCACACAAGCTTCCAACGTGGCTTCTAGCTTGTCTTTCAAGGGGGGTGCTGCTCCTGGGATAATTGGAGTTGAGGTGTCCACTTTAAAGTGTTTTACCCTGACCCCTAGCGTAGAGCACTTAGGCTTGGCACCAGGTGCAGGCCCCCCATGGATCCCCCTTCCGGGCATCTAGTCCAATTGCTACTGGATTAAAGACAGATGCCCCTCGACCTAGGGCTTTCTGTACCACGCCGGATCCCCCCCCCCGGCATTCTGGGTTTTATCTCTCCTAATTTCTCATGGGCCTTGACTGGAGGGGGATAGAGGAGGGTCTGCCAACTCTTCCAAGTCCAGAGTGCATGGAAAGGGGGCCCAACCACTTGTGAGACTAGAGGTGTGAGGCTGCAGTTCATTTGCCAGTGAATGCGAAAGCCAGCATGCCACCAGCTCAATTTCCTGTTCAAGGATCCCCACCACTCGCTGTAAGATACAGTCCATAGTCGTGATTGCCGGTGCTGCATGGATTACGGCAGCTGTCTTATGTTTCCCCATTATGGCCAACTAGGTGAGGAGATACCTTGTAGATACAGGAGGATGTATGTATGTATGTATAAACCATTTTATAACGCGCTCTGTTACTTGGGAGTATCCTGGCGCGATGGAGAAAGACAAAACATAACGGGGGAACCAGCTTATACCACACCGATAAACAGATGACACCACTGAAGAAACCCCTAATGTTGAACACCCCCTGGCTTAGCTGACTTCGCTGTTCACGCTCAAAGAGAGTCAGGTCAGGGGGAGGGAGAGAGGTGAGTGAAGATGGTAAAGTCGGATATATGACGTTACAACGCATACTTTTACCACGCATACCATTACAACGAAAGTTTTACAACGCAAAAACTTTTACAATGCATACCATTACCACGCACGATTTTACAACGCATATACCTTTACAACGCATACCATTACAACGTAAGTATTGGTAAGTATATAATATTTTTTTAATTTAAAATAATTAAAAATATTGTAATATAATTTAATTTAATTTTATTTTATGTAATTAATTTTATTTATAAAAAATACCCCAAAAACCCCAAACTGACCCTGAACCCTAAAAATACCCCTTTACCCAAAAACTGACCCTGAACCCTAAAAATACCCCTTTACCCAAAAACTGAAAACTGACCCTGAACCCTAAAAATACCCCTTTACCCAAAAACTGAAAACTGTCCCTGAACCCTAAAACTACCCCTTTACCCAAAAACTGAAAACTGACCCTGAACCCTAAAAATACCCCTTTACCCAAAAACTGACAACTGACCCTGAACCCTAAAAATACCCCTTTACCCAAAAACTGAAAACTGTCCCTCAACCCTAAAAATACCCCTTTACCTAAAAACTGAAAACTGTCCCTGAACCCTAAAAATACCCCTTTACCCAAAAACTGAAAACTGACCCTGAACCCTAAAAATACCCCTTTACCCAAAAACTGAAAACTGACCCTGAACCCTAAAAATACCCCTTTACCCAAAAACTGAAAACTGACCCTGAACCCTTAAAATACCCCTTTACCCAAAAACTGAAAACTGACCCTGAACCCTAAAAATACCCCTTTACCCAAAAACTGAAAACTGTCCCTGAACCCTAAAAATACCCCTTTACCCAAAACCCCAAACATATAACATTTAAAAAATAATTATATACTTACCAATACTTACGTTGTAATGGTATGCGTTGTAATGGTACTGCGTTGTAAAAACATGCGTGGTAACGGTATGCGTTGTAAAAGTTTTTGCGTTGTAAAAGTTTCGTTGTAATGGTACTGCGTTGTAAAAATTGCGTGGTAAACGTTGTATACCGGTAAAGTCACATGCACTAGTGTACCCGGTACAAGGCAGAGAATATCAATCACCACTTTATCCCTCTATCCCTCTGCCCCTCTAGCTGTACGAGGTTGTTCGTGGTTACACAGTGATGGAGGTGGATGGATATTATTGGAGCCCCCACAGGCTTACCTAATTACTGTGCAGTCCTTAAGGTTTCAATCTGTCTAAAAACGTCCATGGGTACACCAACCAAAGTTCTTCCTTTCAGTTGGCTACTTGGCTTGGTGGGGACACCAGGATATGAGAGAGTGATGGTGGGGCACCAGAAACGCAGAGCCAAGCCCAGCCCAGCCTCCTCTGGGCTCTGATGGGCGCAGACGGGCCCACCCTTGTCCCAAGCTTGGCCCGCGCTGGAGGAGCTATGCAGCACCTTTACGGTGAGCGGCGTGGGTCAGCAGGGGTCAACTACTCCTCTCCCTTCTTCATTGTGGAATCCGACAGCAGACATAAATCCAAAACCCATCCCGGACAGTAGAAGATATGCAGCACCTTTACGGTGTGCGGCGCAGGTCAGCAGGTGTCAACTCCTCCTCCCACTCCGTCGTGGAGTCCGACAGCAAACAACAATCCCAAAAGCATCCCCTGACTAGTAGGTAACAGGGGTGGAAATAGATCAGAAGTTATTTGTGGCTCCAAAAAATTCATACACTGTGAAAGATGCTCAGAAAGAACACCAATACATGTTTTCCTTTTTTAAAATGATTTAGACAATAACCAATAGTTCATGTTATATCTCATATAACTGAAGCCTCTTACTTTTGGAAACTCTTCTGCTCTTAGTGATCATGTTCTAATATCATTAATGATGGTTCTAGAGAATTTTACTCTGAGCTAATTGTCTTTTACATTCATAATATATTCTAATTTTCCGTTTCGGATGCATAGGATGGTAACATAGAAGTAGCTCAGAAACAGTCCCACAAAAAATTAAATTTGAAAATAGTATGTTGTAGGATTGGTAAAGCAACATTCTTGGGATTTCAGAGAACTTTAAAGGGTCTTCAACAGTCCAGATAAAAGCAATAACTGTCTGCGGTTTTATGACTTCAGACATTGCAGAATGAATTGCAACCATTTTTTAATTGTAATGAGTGATAGCTGTTGCCTGCATTGTCTTCAGGACTACATTTTAGAGCAAGAATTTTTGTTTGTAGTGCCACATTTGGCTAAATGATTATCAATTCTCTTAGAGCTTTTTCTCATTATTTTTTCAGGATAAATTGCCAGAAAAATGACGGCTTTTTGTGGGTGGGTGATTAATTTTAGAATTGGCAATTGTTTTCAAATGTGCTCTATGAGCTAGCTTTCTTGAAAACACACTTTTCTAGATTAGACCTCAGAAAGCTTTCACACAGATAGGTGAGGCTATAGCATTGGTGCTAAAAGAATAGGAACTGGGGAAAAGAGTAATATTGGTGCTAACATTGCTTGCCTTCACACAAAAAGTGTGCTGGAGCACTAGGCCAACCCTACCACTTACCCTGCAATGAACCTTTCTAGATGTCTGAGAGGTAAAAATGAGTTAACGCCAATTCAAGGAATTCAATTTACAGTGTAGTACAATTGGCCACATATTAAGGACCAGAAAACAGTCAAAAAGGTTAAAAAATTGTTATTACAAATTAGAAGTCAAATAATGTATATAAATCTCAAAAGCACATTGTAGTTCAGCCACGCCCTCGCCGCCGTACCCCGCATCGGAAGAGCCACAACAGGAGGAAGATCCTTCTCCTACCCGGCTGCCAAGACGTGGAACTCCCTCCCCATCCACCTCCGCCTGACCCAAGACCACCTCTCCTTCAGGAAGCAACTCAAGACCTGGCTGTTCGAGCGGTAGCGGACACCCTTCCCCCAGCGCCTTGAGACCCTACGGGTGAGTAGCGCGCTATACAAATCTTTTAATTGATTGATTGATTATAAAATCGTATCCTTTTGTAAGCCTCAGTATTAATGAAAATATTTTTTACTCAATAATAGCGCGAACATCAGAAGACCCTTGTGCATACTTGATACAAAATTGGCAGGATGCGTGAGACCTCAGGCCGTAATGCGTCACAAGGCATAGTAATTTGTATATTTACTGATATCTAATTTCCGCAATTGTTCTAGAAAATATTATCTTATATTGTATTGAAATGTATTTTGGAAAATGCTAATGCTAATAATTTTTTTTTAAAGCATATTGTAAATATTAGGCCTGGTTGTGACATTCGACTATGCTCACTGAGTTTGGGGTGTTTTTCCCAACCTGAGGTCCGCGTAACATGCGGAGTTCCGAAACACTTTGCGGATCGAAGTTTTTTCCTTGCTCGCGCTCGCCAACGTTAAGTTGGCGAGCGCAAGCAAGGAAAATCTTACCCCAGACCACCTCCCGACGAGATTTGTCAATTCGAGCGGTCGCGGATGGTCACGTATGGTCGCTACTGCTCGCTTTGAGAAACCTTCTTTTCACATTGAGGAAACTGCTGCTTGAGTTGAATATCTGCTAAAGTGGCAGAAAGAAGCAGCACCATTTTGTGCTGCATGTGATGCTGTTTGCGCTGATTTTACAGCGCTGGACAAACATCCTGTTCTAAAAATCAGCACAAAAGGTGTGATGTAATGCACTCCGCCGCTTATGGAACTCCGCGTACTATGGCAGTTTTTTAGTCAGTTCAGGGAGTTCCGCCGTCCAGGCCTAGTAGTTACAAAATCACTACAGGACATCCAAAAAGTATAATGAAATTAGGTCAATGCAAGATAAGACATACAAGAATCTCAGTTGCATCAATACAAAGAATTAGGGACAAAACTTGGTGATCAGTGTATAGGTTTGGATTCTCAAGTCTATGGATAAGTAAATCTAAACTCACCTACATTAATCAAAAGCATAAAGTTAGAAAGATGGTGACTTAGTTAAATCAGGGAAAACAGAAAGGTGTCAATACTGAGGAGAATTCAATAGAAGTTCTCTAAATCAGGAAAATTGCATAGCATAAAGCCACACAATGAGAATATCACAGAGAGGTCTGTAGGTCACCAGTTAAACCCACAGAACATTTAAGAGTTCCATGTGATCAACTCCGGTAATTTTTCCCCTATGAACAGTAGGATTTAGCATCCCCACTCAATCCGACTCATCCCACAGTTCAAACATCCGAACATTCTGTCTTTCATTCCAGTTAGAGCATGAATAGATGTCCTCCCTTATGATTCGTTAGCGCCTCTTGTCCTTGCCAAAAGTTCTCCTCCCGAGGCTCACTATCTCTAATACACAATATGCCTTTCACTAGCTATGAGATCATGTGAATGCACCTGCGAAAGAAAGAACAGTGCATTTCAAGCAACTTTCATGTTCAAGGTTAAGCACTGAAAACCAAACACTTAGGGCCTTTAGTTAGGCTAACTCAATAAAGCAGGCAATGTGCACTTTAAATACATGACTATGTGTGCATGTACAATTACAAAAGATTGAAAGACATTAATGAATGCATTATTACACAGAAACTGCACTTTAGGTAAAAGCAAAATAACTAAAAATACACAGATTTACATGTGCTTGAGAGCGACAATTCTTAACATATAAATGAAATATTAGTACACATACTCAGATGAATGTCTAAGTTCTACAATGAATACACTTCAATCATATATTTAGTGTTTTACTTCATGTTAATAAGATGAAAACACACAGTAAATATATTATGCTAATGCATGTAAATATTGCACTTCTGTGATGTAGCAGCAAAGACCTGGAACACCCTGCCTCTCCACCTCAGACAATGACCGCAATTCAGGAAGGACCTCAAGACCTGGATCTTCGACTAAACTACAGCGCCTCGGTGGACCAGCAGATACCCCCCCAGCACCTTGAAACCTTTACAAGTAAGTAGTCGTGCTTTACAAGCCATTGATTGAATGATTAATTAATACATGTTTAAGGATGGAGCCAAAATTGCGAGTCTCCTATCGCTTACTCAGCAGATTCACTATGGCAGCTGTGTAATGTAAATCGATTTTCTGTATGTGTTAATCATTATCCCCAAACATACAAAAATGTATAAGTAAACTTTAAATTTGTAAAACAACCTCGCAAAAGCAAAAGAACTGACTGTGTCCTTTTTGCCCTTTAGCAATGAAAGTTCCAACAATGATTGTTACAAGAGAAAAACATCCCTGCTCTATCCTTCTTCTATCGCACACACTGATTTTATGAATTTAATGAATGTCCATGATAAAATTGGTCACTTTACGATTGTGAAATCTGAGTGAGATTATCCCTATATCAGACACTAAGGGGCTGATTACGATGGCGGTCGTAGGCACCTCCGTGGAGCTGGTGGTGGTGGAAAACGTCCATTTAGGTACTCTTGCGGCGGTCCTCGCAACCACCATATTACAATGGGCAAAGATTGCCCTTTTTCCGCCAGTTGTGGTGTTTCGGGATCCACCAGAAATGTTAATTCCGCAGCTGTGCCGGAGGGAGCCAATAGAGAAAGCGCGCCATGTGGAATGACGCTCCAACCGCCAGACAGATCACGATGCGTCAACCGGCCCATCAGAACTCAGCAGGAGAAACCAGCTCTTTGGAGATGGTAGAAGCACAACTAGGGAGATAGAAACTCGAGTCCGAGACACCTCCACACGTTCCTGGCCATCATGGATCCTGCTCTACAAGCCCTTCCGCTGCTGTACCTGATCCACTACCAGCAGATAGGATAAGATGCTGTCACGGTCAACACCGCAGGTAAGTCAAAAAAATATCCCAGCATGCAAGCCCTGTACAACAACAACACAGAAAAGTTGTGCTGAAATACTTATCCCCACTACATCGGACACCCTGGTGGAGACAGGAACATATACCATAGTCTAACTACACATGTCATGCACGTAGGTAAATTGTCACCTCAGCATCGGGGGCCCCCATCTCCATAGAAATTAGTGCATCAAGCCCGGTCATGCCGGTCATGTCACTGCAGCAATGAAGCCGCAGTAAAACTTGCCCAAAATGTTGTAGGAGTCCAGCACATTGTCCCAGGCAAGCAAGATCATCATTACAACCTCCACACCACATTATTTTTAATAAAAGAGACACCACTCTGCACAACATATCTGCAGCAAGAAGTCATGTGCAGGGACACTGTCTATAGTGACATCTCACTAGAATCATCAGCAACTATATAGCAACATGAGTGAGGGATGAGCCAAGAGTCCCTTCAAATTGACAATAGTCATGATTTTATCCAAATAAGGGTCAGTCCACATACAATGTGGAACAGAGGAGGGCAGAGCAACCAGGGCGTGTATGTGTATTTCGCAGTAGTCCAACAAGGTGTTGGATGAGTCAGTGAGCCAAGGTAGATGATATATGATTTGAGACACCACTGCCACTTAATCACATATATGCACACACCCCAAGCAGACCTTGATAGGCTCATCACATACAAGGGCAGACCATAGCACATAATGACAGCCCAAACCATGCAACAAAGAACACCATTTCTGACTCGAAGAGCAAACTCAAAGTAAGCACCAGTGTGCATTTAACTCACTTGTGTACTGCTGTACTAAATTACACTATGTGAGTATGTCCTGTACATCAACAACACTTACTACACTGACACGTCTCAGAAAACCTCCACATCATTACTGCACCTCAACAAAGGTAGACCAACTATTAAATATTGAATGAAGGCCAAAGTGTCAGGAAGAATCCATCTTGACAGCAGTAACTCTAACCTGAGACTCTTGACAACCCTCCTCTTCCTTACACCTGCCTTCCAGTCATGTGAATTAAAGTGAGTAATTGAAGAAATTAAGAGTCACTGTGCAGATTAACAACCTTGCAAATGTTCACTCTGCATGTTAAGTCCTTGATACAGCTCACACACACTTTAGCCCTGCCTCATACACAAACCATAAGTCAGCAACACTGTATGATAACAAGTAAACTCTTCAAAAGTGGAGTGCACAGTGCAGTAAAAGCATGGAGAAATGACTGGTACCATATGTACATGACATTCAGGAGGTACCACATATAACACTACACTTAGTACATCAAATAATACATGGGTGGCACAGAGATTAAAATTTTATGAAAGTAATATCTGTGCAGTATCCCTGTGATACAGCAGTGCAAGTAAGGCATTGGCCCACAGTGAGATGAACTGTTGTAAGCCATGCAGTGACCAGCCCCTCATCTGTTTCAGCCATCGTGACATGTGTATGCCACCAGCAGGACACCCATGGCTCACGGTGACATTCCCTGACTGTCAAACTCAACTATGACCTTCACGCACACCCCTCATCTACCCATCTTCCACCTTCACTGCTCTACACCTGGGAGAAGCTCTTATAAAGGTGAAAATAAGGACGTGTGAGTTTCCTGATGCCTAATGCTACACACTAGTGTGTATCTACAAGTGTCTGAGTTCAACTCAGGGATGTCTGGTCCAATGCTGGACTCAAAACATTGTCAAATGTATGTATCACAAACCAAACCAAAAGAAGTCCAACAAGCATGGCCATGTGCAGCAAAAGAGTGGATAGGAAATGTGATCCTAGACAACACTGGAATAGATAACATTTCTCATCTGGCCAACTGCACAGACAGCATCATCAAAACGAATCCCAAAATACATGAACAAATGTCAAATATAAACACAAACTGTGTGCAACCAGACAAATCTGCAAAGACAGACATAGATACTCCACCGGTTACAAAGTGAACATGGTGTCAATGTGTTGCACAAGCATTCACATGCACAATCCTGACAAGTGACTGTTCAAATCTAGGAAGCCATAGCACAAATGTACACACAAAATAAGCTAATAAACAATACTAAACATTTCCACATGTGACATGCACACAATAAATGCACAGTACACATTCAACACACATCTGAATGCATTGAAATACACAAACTCCTCACACACAATGTCATGTTAAAAAAAACATTACACAGATGGACCTGTAAGTAGAAAGAGCCAACACAGGACTAATATTGCATCCCTCAATAACAAATTCATAACATATGCACATCCAAACACATCACATAGCAATCTAAGCTGGACATCAAGGGGATTCACACCTGGCAAGGACAATACAACATCCACTGACAGCAGTGCATGCACAGTAAGCAGTGTGTGAACACCACTAAAACCCTTATCACACATATCTGATTTCACCACCATGAACTTTAACATCACAAATCATCAAATCACACAGATCACTTCACACTCAGGATGGTTAGCATTACCTCAGGAAACAGACACACACTTTAGCTATCATCTAATGCTGCATAACTCAGGCTAACATGTATGCATGGAACCTGACTAGAGGACTGTGCTGGAAACTCAGCTGTACTGTACATGAGCAGTCATGACTGCAATCAAGTAAAATCAAATAGCAGATAACAAATTGTGAAACAGGGCTGAGGGGCACAATCATTCTGGATACAGATCATCCTCCCACAGTATAGTGTCACACTATGGAGTGGTGGGAAGGGTCAAACACTGGCAAGGCATGGCGTGGAACATATTAGACTGAAGTGGTGTTTACATTAGTATTGTGCAGGTGAGACGTGTACAGAGCAAAACACATAGAGGAGTAACTCACAATGTGTAGGCATCAAATGGTCTTCTTGGGACTGTCATAACTCTGAATACCACACAGTGGTGTAAATAAAATGTAAATTAACATCAATGTATGTGAAAAGTCACTTAAAATGTTTGTTTGCTTGAGCCAGTCAGCACAGTGAGAGCAAAGGTAAGCAAGAGCCATCCATGGCTGAACACAAAACTCACAACAAGTGCATTGCGGTGACATACTCTACATACTCACAAATGATGTGCACAACAAGTAGGTGTACCCTAGGACTGCAAGGTCACACCAACACACTGCACATTGCTCTGGAACCAACTCATACATGTGCCCACAATCTACAGCAGGTGTCTGATCATGTAAACAAACGGGCACTCATCAACTGGATCATACACGTATGTAAGAGTCATGCTCAAGAGCACATACACATCAATACTTCAGCTACTGACAGGATAATCACACTGTATGAGTACTCAAGTGCACACATTCAAATGTACCCGTGAGACTATGAGGCCAGACCTACACAA
Source organism: Lissotriton helveticus (assembly GCF_964261635.1). NCBI lineage: Eukaryota > Metazoa > Chordata > Amphibia > Caudata > Salamandridae > Lissotriton > Lissotriton helveticus. Next base: position 515,606,498 of record NC_136072.1, on the reverse strand, counting down.
GATGACTACCCACCTACACTGGCATGTACACATCAAGATAGATACCACAGAAATGACGGACCCTGTCCACCCCTCAAGTCATTATGTGAATAGAATTTTCTGCTGTTATGGTACAGCATCCAAATATGACATGTGTACAGAACTAGAGCCCTGATAATATAATGATTAGAACAAGAGTAGACCATCCCAGACAAACATTATTGCACCCTGTGAGACAATAAGCACAAAAGTTGCTGTAACCTCTGGCAATCTCTGCAAAAGAAGATCAAGTCGATGCCAATCTGAATGTGGCATACAGAGTATATAATAGTCCAAATTTCAAGTTCGCACATGTGTGCATGAAAACTTGTGCAAGAAACATGTAACACAGTCTACTGCCATGGGAATCACTCCAAGATAGGGGTCTCAAATGGGCAGTCCAGGCACCGCTCAGGGAGAAATTGGGTGGGAAGGGGGACTTGGCTTCAATTTTGTGTGGAAGTTGAACTGGGAGGGGGCTGACTGTCTGTGATAGGCGGAGGACTGGACCTGGGAGGGTGTCAACTGGCTGAGATAGAGGGATATGTGAATGTGGGAGCTTGAGGGCTGGTTGGACCGGGTGGAGTTGTGGCACAAGGAGGCAGAGAAATGCTGTGTGGACGCTCTGAGGCTGATGGTGAATGAGGAGGGCTGGGTCTCAATTGTTTGGGGATTCGATATCCCCAAAGTGTCTTGCCACAAGTGAGATGTGAAGTGGCCCCAATAGCTTCCCTCTTCCCGGAAAGTGTAGCAGGTGGTGGTGTATCTTCCCATCTGATTCTGCCAGACCTGGTGGTTCGCTGAGGTGGGGGTTGCCTTCTCCCCTGCATCCGCTGTTGTGGAGGTACACTCCCCACTTTGCTCTCTTGTCCACGCTTCACAGAGGTGTGGGTAAGAATGGAAGTTTTGGGCGAAACAGCCTTCTGAATGTGTTTGGGGCAGTTGTGGCAGGTACCAGGTTCACTGCAGACAAGGCAAGTGTTTGTGTGGCTTTGGGATCAGGTGTGTGGATGGGAGTGCTCTTGGAGTGTGTGGAATCTGAGGAATGCAATGTGGATGCACGTTTTTTGTCCTTCTGTCTCTGAGTGTCCTGTGATGGGCATTTTGTGGTGCGGTCATGTGTGCTGTTTGTGTGCTGTGGTGAAGGTGTATGGTGTCTGGTTCGCTTGAAGTGCTGTTGTTGTGTGCTGTGTGTGGATGACTGGATGCCTAAGTGCTCTGGTGTGTGTGTGCTCTGGTCAGTGCGACTGCGAAAGGGACAGGAGCTGGACTGGGAGCTTTGGACTTCTGAATAGCTGCCGCCACTGTGGTGGACAAAGACTGGACAGTTCTGTGGAGGCCACCCACATCTGAATGAATGCCCTCCATGAATGCAACAACTTGTGACAACTTGTTGCCATGTTCCTGGAGGGCATTCAGGAGCGCAGTCTGACCCACACACAGCTGTTGCAAAATGTCTACGGCCTCCATACTGAGGGCAGCAGGGGACATAGGGGCAGGGGCAGCGGTGCCTGGCGGGAAGGAGACTCTACCCTTCTTAGGGCTGCGGGCACGGATAGCACTTTGGGGAGCATCACAGGACCTGTGGTGTGGAGGTTGGACACAGGACGGGGTGTGGTGGACAAAGATGCAGATCTTGAACTTCTGTGCCCACCAACACTGAGAAGTCACCGCTGGAGTTGGAAGATGTGGAGGTTGGTGTTTCCAGATGGGAGTCCTCTAGGCACTCCGGTTCTCATCCGAGGCACTGATCCCCTCAGTGTCGCTGTACTCCCGTGGAGCAGTTGTGCCAGTAGCTTCCCCAACGGTGTCGGGCCCCTCTCCTTCCCTGCCCTCGGTAGATGGTGCATGAGAGAGAGACATAGGTTCAGTATAGTGGCATACTCACAAACATTATATACACTACAAACAGAAATACTTGGATTGAAACTTCCACATTTAACTACTCCATGTACTGTCAGCATATTCCAAATATATGCAATCATCAGCTGATGCATGGAAACATGTTTAGTTGATAGTCATTCTAAATGTTGCTTTGACACAGCCAAATTGCTGTGTTTGTATCTACATTTCGACATAACATACAATCGCCTGTAGGCACACCTACATGCCTGCAGGTAAGAGAGCTACACATCTAAATATGTTGTGTTACTCACACTTGAAGTATTCCTTCCTTAAACTTTGTAGAAGTATCAGTTTATTTGACAGGCCGTCATTGATCCAAGGCATGAGAGTGCCTTCTAGAGATGAAGTTGTGAGTGGCCTCCACTAGGACAGCTAATGTCTGTCAATACCTAGGGTCTGGCATATAACATTCCTACGTGGTGCTGACTGATGACATCGATTACACATCAATGTGTCAATTATTATTAATAATTAACACTTATTAAGCATGTGGCTACCCTGATTCATCCCAGCGCTAACTGCAGAACACACGCATAGGGAAGCAGCTACCAGTTGATATTCTGGAATAGCCAGGTTTTAAGACCCTTCTAAAAGGTGGGGTGGGATGTCTGTGAACGCAGATTCAGGGGAAGAGAATTCCATAATTTAGCAGTGTTATATGAAAACGAGCGACCCCCGCTACGCATTTTTGAATTTTAGGGATGGTGGCTAGATCTAAGTTCACCTAGCAGAGTAGTTTACTTGGACGATATGCTGTAATTAGGGACTGGTAGATGTGGGACCCGTAAGGTCTTGTGGGTAGTGTATAGGGCTTTGATTGTAATCCTCTCCTCTATGGGTAGCCAATGTAGGGTCTTTAGACTGGGCATAGCTGACTGCGTTCTGGACAAACCTGACAAATGTTGGGCGGCACAGTTCTGTGCCACCTGAAACTTCCTTAAGGTAGATGTAGGTGCTCCTACGTACAAGGAGTTGCCATAGTCCAGGCGTGCGAGGACCAAGGCCTGGACCATAATTCTCCTTGCCCAATGGGAAGTAGGGGAAGGACTTTCTGCAGCATTCTAAGGATGCAGTAACAGACACTGCCACTGCTTGCTGGTAGAATTTAAGTGACTTATCAAGCCACACCCCCTACCTCTTTATTTTAGACTTCGGGACCGGGGGGGCCCCAGACAGGTTGGCCATGACAGTTTGAGCTCCTTATTGGATGTGTTACCTAGATATTTGATTTCAGTTTTGTCTCCATTAAGTCAGAGACACGAATGTTGCATCCAGGTGGCTACCTTCTCCAGGCAGGATTCTAGGTCAGATGGAACATTAAGCGGGTGATTTAGAGATACCACCAGCTGAGTGACAACTTTTACCCCATACGGGTGGATGACCTCAGCCAGTGGCCTCATAATCACGTTAAAAAGCGTGGGACTCACGGAGGATCCCTGAGGAACTCCATAGCTGAGAGGTAAAGACCTAGAGGTGGATTCCCCACAAAGACCTGGAATGTTCTGCCATTGAGGAAGGATTGGATCCAAGAGAAGGCTCCTCCTGACAACCCAACCCTCCTAAGCCTTTTAATAAGGATGTTATATTTAACCGTGTCGAAAATTGCACTGAGGTCAGGAGGATAATGGCCGCTGCTCGTCCTTGATCGATTATCTTTTTAGCTTCTTCGACCAGAGAAATCAGAGCAGATCCTGGTCTGTGTTGGGGCGGAAACCCATCTGGAGTGGTGTAGGAGGTCATGGGTTTCTAGGAAGGATGACAGTGTTGAGTTTATATGCTTTTCCAAGATCTTACTAAGCATGGGTAACAGGGATATGGGCCGATACTTGCTCAAAGCATCCGGATTTAGGCTTGGCTTTTTCGACAAAGCTTTTACCATGGCGCGTTTCCAGGCCGGTGGAACAAGTCCATTGGTGATGGAGAGATTTATCATATCCTGTATGACGGGCAATACCACATCTTTCACCTTACACAAGATATGAGGGTTGGCGGGGTCTATAGGAGAGCCTGATTTTATTTACGCAAAGATTTCAGATATAGTATCCATGTCCACGAGTGGAAATTCCTGCAGAGTGTGCTTGGTGTATTCCACGTGCCTATTTATGTTAGAAAAGTACCGATCGATGTCATTGCTCATTGGGGTGAGAAGACTGCTAGGCCCTGGGGAATGTGTTGTATATAGTCTGAATTTTTCCCTGGAAGTATCCTGCCAATTCATTACATTGATCGGTAGTCATACCTGTAGAAGAATCCAGGGGAGGAAGCTCCATATGTGTCTTAGCAATAGGGAAATTTCTTTAGGGGCATAAACTTTTTCTTCGAAGTAGAGTGCCTGCGACTTTTTAATTTCTGGAGTCAAGCAAGCCCGGCTGAAGACGTCTGTAATGCCAGAAACCGGTCCTGGGAAGCTTGATTCCGGTCCAGGGAAGACATGGCTTGGCAGTTCGGGCTGGACTGTTCCCAGAAGGCACAGGGTCAGACTGATTTGCATATAGCCATGTCTGAACTGGGGTGGCGGAGTGAGCTAAAGAACGGTGATGGATTAAACCCAGATCAGTTGACTGGGGTGAGTGTTTGTATTGTCAACGCTCCGTCCATCATCACCTTTGGTTTTACTTTTTAATTTCAGCCTGGTAGCATTTTATGGACTCTCTATATATCACTTTACTGGTCTCACTAAAGTTATTCCCCCATTTCCTCTCTAAATGTTTGCAGGTCTGTTTAAGCAATCTAAGTTTAGGTGAGTAACAAAGAGATATTTTTTCTCTCATCCTGCGATGAATGTTTTTGGCAGGGATGACTGTGTCCAAGGAATACTCTATCAGTGTGTAAAAGTCTTGGATGATAAAATAATATTGGAGTCAAGTGTGGGTTTATAGTTTTTAAGCGCTGTTGACCAGGCCTCGTTGAAAGTTTAGAAATAGGACGTGCTTTCCTGGAGCTGTATTCCTTGAAATCACATTGAATGGGTGATTTCAAGGAGAATGATATGTGTGGGCCCTATAACGTTTTGTATTAATTGAATTGCAGAAAGGTCTTGGGTGAGTTCCAAGGCATCTCCCTTGCTTGGGTCCTTGAGGTGTAAGTTGAAATCCCCTAAGAGCGTACGATTAGTAGATGAACTTACCATAGAGGCCGTCACTTTTGGTAGAGAAATGAGGAATTGTCCACCCACCTCCAGCGGTCAATAAATGAGGATACCAGAGAAGGTGAATGTGGCAGTAAGTAGGATAGAAAAAAATAAACTTTTGCAGTCGGGACAGAGTTAGGTTTAACTCGGCATTGAAAGGAATCTTCAAAGATGATGGCAATGCCCCGTCCTTTCTGTCCCTCGTGGTCTTTGCGCAGGATGTTATACCCGGAGGGCAGTGTACTGACCACATCGGGTGCAGAGTCCTTGGGCCCGATTCACAAAACTAACTTAAGACAAAATCCTAAACTTACTACCATTTTCGTATTCACAGAAGGCACTTACTCATTTTGGTATTCACAGAAGACACTTACTCATTTCGGTATTCACAGAAGTTAGGACTCCTAACTTTAGGACTCCTAAATGCCTTCTGTGAATACCGAAAGTCTTAAAATTAGGATTTTTCTCAATTTAGTAGTAGTAAAGTTAGGACTCCTAACTTTAGGACTCCTAAATGCCTTCTGTGAGTACCGAAAGTCTTAAAATTCGGATTTTTCCCTGTTTAGGAGTCCTAAAGTTAGGACTCCTAACTTTACTACTATTAAACTGAGAAAAATCTTAATTTTAAGACTTTCGGTATTCACAGAAGGCATTTAGAAGTCCTAAAGTTTGGATTCCTAACTTTACTACTACTAAATTGAGAAAAATCCTAATTTTAAGACTTTCGGTTTTTCACAGAAGACATTTAGTAGTAGTAAAGTTAGGACTCCTAACTTTAGAACTCCTAAATACCTTCTGTGTATACCGAAAGGCTTCAAATTAGGATTTTTCTCAATTAAGTAGTAGTAAAGTTAGGACTCCTAACTTTAGGACTCCTAAATGCCTTCTGTGAGTACCGAAAGTCTTAAAGTTAGGATTTTTCCCTGTTTAGGAGTCCTAAAGTTAGGACTCCTAACTTTACTACTATTAAACTGAGAAAAATCTTAATTTTAAGACTTTCGGTATTCACAGAAGGCATTTAGAAGTCCTAAAGTTTGGATTCCTAACTTTACTACTACTAAATTGAGAAAAATGCTAATTTTAAGACTTTCGGTTTTCACAGAAGGCATTTAGGAGTTCTAAAGTTAGGACTCCTAACTTCTGTGAATACCGAAATGAGTAAGTGCCTTCTGTGAATACCAAAATTAATAAATGCTTTCTGTGAATACCAAAATGGTAGTAAGTTTAGGATTTTTTCTTAAGTTAGTTCTGTGAATCGGGCCCAGTGTGCCTCCATGTTTCTGTTAGAAATAGAACGTCAGGTTTGGTGTCCTCTATAAATATATTTAACTCCCCTGAATGTTTCTGCAGAGACCTACAGTTTGGAGAGAACATTTTGTGAGTGTGATCGGCAGGTCCCTCTGTCTGAGTTTCCAGAATCATGCTGAGAATATATGGACAATGATAACATGAAATATCCCCATTGACTGGGAAAAAGGAATGGAGACAACCATTATTACCCAAGTACCTAAGCCAGCAAATTTGTGAAGAAGTATATATAGGTTTTCCTGTCGATCGAAGGACAGGGGTTCTGGCCCCTGGACCCGGTTGGGCGCGGACGGGAGCAGACGGGCTTGCCTTTGGCACTACCATCTGGCTTTTCAAGTGTACTGCCCGAAAAAGAGTCCTCCTAGCCCCGCCCAGCCCACTTCCTTCTCCTGTGGCCCCTCCACACAAATGGTGACCGCGGTGGAAAAGGGGTCATCGGGAGCGAAAAGTGCAAAGAGTGCAAAAGTAAGTTTATCTTAAAATAAAAAATCCCTTGTTAAAATACAGGTTTAAAAATTCTTATAACAATTCCTCTACCTTCTCAGCCGGTTTTGCCGCTGCACGTACTCGCTACCATCTGGCTTTTCAAGTGTACTGCCCAGAAGGGAGTCCTCGTAGCCCTGCCCAGCCCTGCCTCCTTTTCCCGCCGCCCCTAGACACAAATGGAGACTGCGGTGGAATATGGTCCGTCGGGAGCGTAAAGTGCAAACAGTGCAAAAGTAAGTTTTTCTTAAAATAAAATCCCTTGTTAAAATACAGGTTTAAAAAATCTTATAACAATTCCCAAGCTACCTTCTCAGTGGGTTTTGCCGCTGCGCCTCCACGCTACCATCTGGCTATTCAAGTGTACTGCCCAGAAGAGAGTCCTCCTAGCCCCTCCCAGCCTCACCTCCTTCTCTGGTGGCCCCTCCACACAAATGGAGACTGCGGTTGAACGTGGGTCATCGGGAGCGTAAAGTGCAAATAGTGCAAAAGTACGTTTTTCTTAAAATAAAATCCCTCATTAAAATATAGGTTTAAAATTTCTTATAACAATTCCCCAGCTACCTTCTCAGCCAGTTTTGGCAAGAATTCACTCACTGATTAAAAGCAATAGCCACAACTTCACCATGCACTGATGCATATCGACACCCCTCCACAATGCACACATACTGAGGACTGGAACTCTGAGTAACATTTGCTGCTTTTCATACAGGAAGTTACAGTCCAACACCTCAGTCACATCACAATTTGCCATACCCACTGATCGCATCCAACCATGATAAGTCCTAGTGCCAAACCAATCTCACAATAGCCAGGTTTAGCTACGTTGCATTTAAATTCCCTAGTCTCACCATCCCAGTCATGTTGCCATGTGCATAATTGGCAAATGCAAATCCGCCAATGCATCACTGCAATCATCACCATCTACCCCATCAGCACTTGCTGTCACTGTGGCAGGAAATTACATCATGTGACGCCATGCTGCTGATATTAGGCTAATCAGTTTTGCAGTGATGCTGTCATCTGTATCATTCTGAAAAACACAACCCATGGGACAGGTGTAACCTTTACCAACTCACTGCACCCTGAGTCCACATTTGTGCATGTCTCTAGCTACTTATACACCATCACATGAGCACACTATAGTGGTAGTCACACAGCACCCAAGATCCTGACAAGTGTACTGGGCTATACACTTCCCAAAACACATTTTCCTGTGTAGGAAGGTCTCAGTTCAGACAACATTCACAAAATGGTAGATGAAAACATGCCAAGATGACTTGCTATGACACAGTTCATGTATTTCCCGTATGAGAATCAAATTGTTGTACACATGCAGAACCTTTGCACTTGACACTGAACCTCTTAGAAGCCATTGCATCACACTAGAGACATCACAGAGGTCCTGCCTTGCTCTGGGATCGGATTCATGCAGTTATTCATGCACATTATAAAGAAACAATGGTCCTGGACCAATTATTCAAGTAAGAGTTAGATTAACAGAATTATCAACTTATCTGAGCTTAATCAACTCACAAATGTCTGTAAATCATGAAAATAATTAAAACAAACAGATGTGCAGAAAAACACAAAGTATTATTACAATATATTGATTTAGGGCCAGATGTAGGTACCCAAATACCGGTCGGTAACGGCCGAAAATACCGAATTTCGGCCGTTACCGACCGCAATTGGGCTTTTGAGATGTAGGAGCCAAAAAGAGATCGATTGGGTAAATACGAGTCGGTAATTTACCGATTCGGAATTTACTGAATTTTTATTTACCAAATTCTTATTTACCGAATCGGTAAATAAGAAATGGTAAAACATTAGTTTTGAGATGTAGGAAACCTCAAAAATACCGAATTTCATGAAATTCGGTATTTAAGAGTCGGTTTTTACCATGGAGTTAAAGCATGTGGTAACCAGGTGCAGGCTATAAAAAAGGCCCCAAAATGCAACAATGTGACCAGAATGGCGGCATTCTACATCATTGCAAGGCGGCTACGGCTACAGGCAGCAGTAGAGAGGGTCTGGAGAAGGGAGGAGCAAGTCTACAGGCAGAGGATTACGCTCTTCCAACTCACTGAGGCAGAGATATTGCAAAGGTACAGGCTACACCCCCAAACCATCCTGGACTTGATCAGGGACCTGCACCCACTCCTGAAACACCCAACACCAAGGGCACACGCTATCCCACCCCATGTGCAGGTGCTGTGTAGCCTACACCTGCTTGCATCTGGGAGTTACCAGAGTGTGATTGCTGCGGTAGGTGGGGTGCCCCAGAGCTGCCTGTCCCATTTCTTCCGTAAGTTCCTGGAGGCCATGATGCAGAGAATGCTTCATTACATCAGCTTCCCTGACACACATACAGAACTGCCAAAGACCAAAACTGAGTTCTATCAACTGCCACAGTTCCCTCACTGCAAAACAAAACAACAATACCAGTACTGCAATGCTAGTCCTAAAAAGTTGCACCAAATATAGTGACTCGAAACACCATATAGACAAGACTACTTGTTCTGTCTGAAATAAATCTTTTTTATATAAACATTTTATGAAGTGAAATACAATTTACATTTTTTGTTAGCACTTTACCACAAAGGACACAAATTACAATTTAATTTTTACATCACATGTATGAAACACCACTTTGTTTCTCAACTCTCACCATTCCCAATCATACCATCCAAACTCGCATTCACCCACTCAGAAAAATACACCACTATTTACACAATATACAATACACAACTGATATTACAGTATCAATAAGTCAGAATTCAGAAACTCAAAATTCAAAAAACGACCTTGGAACGAATTTCACTTCATTCTATATTTTTTGGATTAATTAGAACAGCCTAAGGTCGCATTGATAGGTCTACGCGTTTCGAACACCCTTAATGGGGGGTGCTCTCGTCAGGACCACATATCTGAAAGATATAAGGAGGTGTTTTTAGAATCACTAATAGTGGCACCATCCTGGATAAGCATGGATAGCCTCAACTTAAGTCTTACCTTTGCCTTGTAGTGGCGCAGGGAGAGTGAAAGGAAATTTAATTTCTGCAAATAATCAAATGGGGTTGTTCAGTATCATGTACGAAACCTGTGTTGCCAAAAACAAACAAACAACAAGATCGTCACTTTTACTCTGCTTCACATTTATACTCACATTCACAACTGATGTGTTCTGCCTTGATAGAAAACAGGTTTTTAGTTTCTGTAGGGAAAAGAATGTAGGGGCGTGCATTAGTTGCTATCGGTTTCTTGGCGGTAATTGCAGCCGAAGGGTTGTGCGTGAAAGAACTTACTTGTGTGCTGGACTCTGATGTATTGGCGTCCAGCAGCCGTTTTTTTCGTGCACTCTAAAATGAAGAACGGGTGTTTTGTTTAGATTACGGAAACCTGATTAATCACTCTTCGTGCCTAAGCGTCCTCAAACTGCGGGTTCTTCCCTTTTAACATGCACCGTCTCGCAGTCGACTTGCTCCGTGGTTCACTTGCGTTTGCTTCTCAAACGTTGTCACGTGACTTGCAGCCATTGACACGCTGTGGGCGTTATATCGTACTTGACGCCTCACGGGCTTGTGGGAGTTGTATTCTCTTGTTACTCCGCGTTTTTTTGGAAAGGTTGTGTGTCACGCTATTGGGGAGCTTGGAACACATGGAATGGATGATTTATTTTATGCTGTCAAAGTGAATCCAGGTTACACGGGTGGTCGTGCTGTCTGCTCATGGCCGATGTTTTTGTTGGTTGATGTCATTTATATCCCCTGTATTATAAACTTTTTTAAATTTCGATTTCTGAAAAAACGGCGATTTTTTGTGTGAACGTGGAGGTTGTTATTTTCCTTGCTGAAGTCTTTGTGAGTAATTATATGCGATATTGTTGATTCTGTGTAGTCAAACGTTGGTATGAAATGTACAGATTTGGCGGACTCTATGATGGCATGTCAACAAATGTGATCATGACAGTTTATAAATTTCTGAAATTTCATTAAGGCCATCAATCGCTGTGTTGAATTTTATAATAAGCATGGCTTCTCTTCTGGAAAGCTTTTCATCTATATCTCCACCTCTTGGATCAGTCTCAATTTTTGATAAAACTGTCCATTTGATATCAGATTCACAATGATTGTGTGACTTCCAATGATTTACTAAAGGTGCAACCCTTCCACAAAAGAAACAACCATGCATAAGAGCAATGTTGAGCTTACCTCCAGTACAAGGCCACCACAAATGCGGCACCTGTGTTTGCTGTCCAACTACCGAAGAAGGAACGCTTTTTAAACATAAGCAAACGTTCTGGAAACATGACACATTTACTAATTGTAAATCGTGTTATGTCGTCTATGGAATACGCTGTCCTTGTGACATGCTCTATATCGGAAAAACTAACCAAGAGATCAGGAGTAGAATTACCCAACACAAATCCAGAATCAGAACCAACGTGCTGACAGCACCTTTAGTAAATCATTGGAAGTCACACAATCATTGTGAATCTGATATCAAATGGACAGTTTTATCAAAAATTTAGACTGATCCAAGAGGTGGAGTTATAGATGAAAAGCTTTCCAGAAGAGAAGCCATGCTTATTATAAAATTCAACACAGCGATTGATGGCCTTAATGAAATTTCAGAAATTTATAAACTGTCATGATCACATTTGTTGACATGCCATCATAGAGTCCGCCAAATCTGTACATTTCATACCAACGTTTGACTACACAGAATCAACAATATCGCATATAATTACTCACAAAGACTTCAGCAAGGAAAATGACAACCTCCACGTTCACACAAAAAATCGCCGTTTTTTCAGAAATCGAAATTAAAAAAAGTTTATAATACAGGGGATATAAATGACATCAACCAACAAAAACATCGGCCACGAGCAGACAGCACGGCCACCCGTGTAACCTGGATTCACTTTGACAGCATAAAATAAATCATCCATTCCATGTGTTCCAAGCTCCCCAATAGCGTGACACACAACCTTTCCAAAAAAACGCGGAGTAACAAGAGAATACAACTCCCACAAGCCCGTGAGGCGTCAAGTACGATATAACGCCCACAGCGCGTCAATCGCTGCAAGTCACGTGACAACGTTTGAGAAGCAAACGCAAGTGAACCACGGAGCAAGTCGACTGCGAGACGGTGCATGTTAAAAGGTAAGAACCCGCAGTTTGAGGACGCTTAGGCACGAAGAGTGATTAATCAGGTTTCCGTAATCTAAACAAAACACCCGTTCTTCATTTTAAAGTGCACGAAAAAACCGGCTGCTGGACGCCAATACATCAGAGTCCAGCACACAAGTAAGTTCTTTCACGCACAACCCTTCGGCTGCAATTACCGCCAAGAAACCGATAGCAACTAATGCACGCCCCTACATTCTTTTCCCTACAGAAACTAAAAACCTGTTTTCTATCAAGGCAGCACACATCAGTTGTGAATGTGAGTATAAATGTGAAGCAGAGTAAAAGTGACGATCTTGTTGTTTGTTTGTTTTTGGCAACACGGGTTTCGTACATGATACTGAACAACCCCATTTGATTATTTGCAGAAATTAAATTTCCTTTCACTCTCCCTGCGCCACTACAAGGCAAAGGTAAGACTTAAGTTGAGGCTATCCATGCTTATCCAGGATGGTGCCACTATTAGTGATTCTAAAAACACCTCCTTATATGTTTCAGATATGTGGTCCTGACGAGAGCACCCCCCATTAAGGGTGTTCGAAACGCGTAGACCTATCAATGCGACCTTAGGCTGTTCTAATTAATCCAAAAAATATAGAATGAAGTGAAATTCGTTCCAAGGTCGTTTTTTGAATTTTGAGTTTCTGAATTCTGACTTATTGATACTGTAATATCAGTTGTGTAATGTATATTGTGTAAATAGTGGTGTATTTTTCTGAGTGGGTGAATGCGAGTTTGGATGGTATGATTGGGAATGGTGAGAGTTGAGAAACAAAGTGGTGTTTCATACATGTGATGTAAAAATTAAATTGTAATTTGTGTCCTTTGTGGTAAAGTGCTAACAAAAAATGTAAAATGTATTTGACTTCATAAAATGTTTATATAAAAAAGATTTATTTCAGACAGAACAAGTAGTCTTGTCTATATGGTGTTTCGAATCACTATATTTGGTGCAACTTTTTAGGACTAGCATTGCAGTACTGGTATTGTTGTTTTGTTTTGCAGTTAAGTGAGGCTTGACCTTACTGCACAGAGCCCGAACCCTTTTCTTGGTTTACAGTTCCCTCACGTCATAGGCTGTATAGCTGGTACCCACATCCCAATCTTCCCACCTGCAGCCACAGAATACATATACAGGAACCGAAAGTCAACCCACTCAATCAATGTGCAGGTGATTTGCAACGCTGGCAACATAATAACAGACATTGTGGACAAATTCCCTGGGAGCACCCACGACTCCTTTATATTCCAGAACAGTGGGATCTACACACGCCTTGCTGCTGGAGAATTTGGGGAAGGATACCTGCTAGGTAAATAACTGTGACACACCCTGATAGATACTGCAGATTCATGTATTTTGAGTATGTAACTAATGGCACTCTCTTTTCCACCTAGGTGATAGTGCTGATGCTGTGCGGTCCTTTGTTCTCACCCCCTACCTGAATCCATCTACCAGGAGTGAGAGGCGTTACAATCTGGCACACAGAGCAACACTCAACGTTGTTGAAGGCATATTTGGACTTTTAAAAAGCAGGTTCCGCTGCCTCCACAAGAGCGGAGGTGCACAGCAGTACACTCCTAGTAGCGCCAGCAAAAGATGGGAGCCTGAGACGGGCAGAGATCACACGCAGCTATTTCTGAGTAAGTAAGGAGACACAGCCAGGGGCTGAATGTGAATGACATAGTTTAATGGGCACTACGGCAAATGTCAAATGACACATCATTGTAGTCCAAATTGTGAAAACCTAACTAGGCGGTCACGGGTTACCTCACCCTAACATGTTCTCTGGAGTGTGGGCAGCATTACTGTCTGCGCCCACGCACAACAGTGCGGGATGCCAGAGGTTGGGATTCAACATTGGCTGTTGAGCCAGGGCCTGGAGATTGGTGCCTGCTGCTCCTCCTAATGTCCTGTATGGGTGTGCTGCTGCTGCTCCTGCTGGTGGGGTCATCAGTGTCCCCCACACCTACATCTCCAGCGTTGGCTGACTGGTTTGTCAGCAGCACTTCCATAGCAGTTGTAACCCTCACCATCCCCCTGGAAAGATCTGTGCAGCAGTGAACCAGCCCCTCTTGCATCACCACAGAACGGCAACATAGCAGGGAAGTGGCAGTTACACTGCCTCTCCTGGCGCCTCTGTGTGCGGTCATCATGCAGTTCTTCACATAGTGCCATCATGCACTGGGACATGTCCCTCATCCCATCTGCCATGTCCCTCATGCTCTCCGCCATGGAGGCGATGCCCCGGTTCATGTTGTCCATGATGCTGTTTAGGTGGCGCATCTGTCTCTGTATTGAAGTAATTGCTTTCGCCTGCAGGCGCTGCACTTTGACCATTGTGGCCTCCAGCCCGCAGAAGACCCCGTCACCATGGCCACTAGTGCTTCTGTCCCGGACCCTACGGCGTCTTGCACCTCTGTGCACACCTTCAGGAGTGGACTGCAGCCCAGCAATGTTTGCCTCCTGTGGCTCAGTTTGGGTGTCACCCTCCCTTTCCTCATCAGAGGACGTCGCAAGGATTCTTTGAGGGGGAACATCATGCCTCCAGGGCCTGAAGACTTCCAACAACTCAGAAGCTGCTGATGGAGACTGTGTTGCTGGGTCCTGCTGTGGAGAGTCATACAGCAGAGGTGAGGATGGATGTGGTGTTATACCTGCCTCTGGTGTGGCAGCTGCCTGTGTTCTGGGTACAGGTGGTGTTACAGTGCTTGGCCCTGCACTCCTGCTAGCATCCTCACTCCTCTTCCTTTGGGGTGTCCTTTTCTCCCTCTCCTGCACAGTCCTGCGCGATGACTCTCCTGTGGACAGATATGGACATTGGCTTAGTGGTGCTGCAACCCTGTATTTCAATATTAAATTACAATCCAGTCACACAATTTCATGGTCCTCAACTGCCTCTGAATGTAGTGTGTGGCATGCCTTGCCTTTTTTCAAGCTGACTATACTGACGTATGTTGCAATGACTACCTCTCCCATGATTCATTGCTGGTGTATACCAAACCCTGTACTGGAGTGTGTAACACACAGCCACATTAGGGAAGGGGGACAGGAAAGGGGGGAGGATTGCTGGACATGTCCCTTACCTTTTTTTGTTGCAGCTCGGGCTGAGCTGTCAGCATCACCAATCCCAAATACACTCTCTGGCTCCAGGGTGGACTCTACAAACTGTTCCAGGTACGTAAGCCTGCTCCTTCCTCCCCCTGTGACACTGGCCTCTTTTCTCTGTGCTGCCAGCTTCTTCTTTGCAATGATCCTCAGATCATACCATCGTTTCTTGAGGTCATCTACTTCTCTTGTAGTCACCCCTATGGCATTCACCTTAGCCTGGATTCCCAGCCAGGTGTTCCTTTTCACAGCCTCTGCTATCTGCAGAGACTGTTTGCCAAAAAGCTGGGTGTGGTGTTTAACCACCTCCTCCACCAGCACCTGCAGTTCACCTGTGCTGAACTTTAGTTTTCTTTTCCGGTCTGCACCTTCCCTCTGGGAGTCCTGGGATTCCATCCGGCACTTCTGCTCAGCTCAGCTCAGTACAGCCAGTCAGTGTCTCACAGCTCTCCAGAATGTTCAGTTAGTATGCACCTGCATAGGTGTGGCCACTTCCTGGTTGTGGGGTGGGGTGGATGCACAGGATTGGTTGGTTCCTCTGTTCATTGGTTGAGGGGTGGGGTGGATGCACGTGATTGGTTGAATCCTCAATTGCTTGTTTTTTGTATCTCCGATTCGGTATTTACCGAATCAGTAAATACCGATTCGGTAATTCCCCTTCATTCCTATGGACCTGGATGCCCGTAGGAATGAATGGGAATTACCGAATTTTACCGATTTGGTAAATTTTACTGATTATTTTCCTACATCTCATTTTCCAATTCTAAAATACCGAATCGGTAAAATTTGGTATTTTAGAATCAGTAAAACAGTATTACCTACATCTGGCCCTTAGTCATTTAAAGTAACAATCATTAGAGGGTCAAGAAGGTAGGAGAATGTTCTAGAGAACGTGTAAGAAAAAGTGCACAAGTGTATATATAAGAGTCAAGAGAGCTCAAAGTGTGTAGAAAAGTAAAGGGCATATATTTACAAGACTCTACAGAACTGATATCCAATAAACAGTTAGATGCAACCTGACCACATGCAAATTATTCATTTGAATTATATTTTCTAAAGTTGTAAGGATAGTTTTGTTACGGCTGTAAACAGGGGTGATGGGAAAGGAGAAATTGGTCCAGGTGCGGTAGGGGGTAGCGTTGACGTTTCGATCCGGCTTATCGGCAACCAAGGGACTTTAATACACCTCAGCCATGCTGATCTTCCTCGGGACAAGGGAACAGGTGAAGTGACCCTCGTCAATCTTGCAATGCTCTGTTGGAGTCCAAAACCTGGTTACACCAATGCCTGTAAAGTGGCGAGGGCCAACAAAGGAAAAATCCTGTTATTTAGTTGACATAAACCATGACGGTGGTGCCCAGACCATCCATGGAACGTAATATTCAGGCCGTATGTGCGGCAAGAGTTGGCTGAATGAATCAGGCAAACCAGGGCACAGCGTAATAGAAAAATTGGTCCAGGGCCATTGTTTCTTTATAATAACCGATACCCAGGTCCAGGGACCATTTGGGAATACCCCTTTGTTTATAATGGTCACTTATGCGCAGTCATACTTAGCACAATACTCACCCCCAACTTGCTACTGTTGGGCCCTCAAACGTTCATCCAGCTTGGCTGTGTGACTCCCAGGATGCGGGCCATTAGTGGGATCATGCGCCTGAGTGCCAACCTGCTACTTCGAGGGACCAGCCCCAGCATCATTTCTGTGACTTTTTTTCTGAGGCAGCAGATGTCATCCCACCTCTTGTGGCAGTGTGTATGGCATCGGTTTGAGACCCCAACGACTGCTCCTTGCGGCCATGGCCCTCCATATGTCCTCACTCTGATGGACCGTGAGCTGTTGGCATGGGAGACAAGAAGAGGAATATTTGTAACACTGTGTTGTGTACCACTGTGTGACAGTACAGGAGCATATAAAAACATAGCACACAGGTACATCAATGGAGAGCAGAGGCCATAGACCATGTCACATAGTACACTTGGATCAAGCCATCTCATTCAAATGTATACACCTATGATGATAGACACACTACATGCCCATCTCATACACATGCAGAGTGCCACCACAGAAATCAAGGTGAAACTGGGCCTCATCTGTGATGCACTATGTGAGTGAGCATGACATACGATACACTGTAACTGATGTGTAGTGGTCAGACTCACTGTGTCTTACCCTACATACCCCTAAATGTCCTTGACCATTGCATAGCTATACGTATCATGGAGGTCACAAGTATGCACCTGCTCTTACATTCTCACACTCTTGTCACAAGGTGTAAGCCTGTCTTGTGTACTCCTAATGACTATAATATATGCTTCAAAAATAGGATGGAGGACAACACATATGTTTTCAAAGTCATTTTAGTGATGAGGCCTTGAAACATTGTGCATTTACTTGCCGGTCCTGAGGGCTTTTCACTGACGAAAAGCGTGGTCCATCACAAGAATCGCATGTATGTACAAAGAGAATGGTAAAACAGTGCATACACATGGGAGACTCTACACATATTGGAATCAAAAGAAGGATGACATGTCCACTGTACATTAAGCAGATGTGTGAGAGCTGATTTTCCGCCAATAGTGATAGATCCAGGCCTTGTACTCCTGTGCAGAGTGGCCACATCTCCATAGGGTCAATATCAAAGCAGTAAACACATTAATTAGTACCCTCTGGCCATTCAACATTTTAAATCTCACAAATGAGCATATGCACACTTAATGAACTATGGTATGACATGGCACAGTGAATGTGTGTTCAGAGTGAGAGTTCCTCAAATCAGCAGTGTAACTGAACAACTGCTAAACAATGGTATGTCCTTTTCATCATGGCATGCAGTCAGGGATTTGGGAGTATAGGGCCATACACCCCATTGACGTAAAGTCATTAGGCTAGGCAGTGTATCAAACATTTAAAAGACCCAGTCTCAGAACAACATATGTAATGTTTGGCTTCAATAGAGCTGCATCAGTGTCTATGTTGCCATCATCCCCACATACTCAAGTTCAAAAAGGTTGAGGTCAGATATGGACCATGCTGTTTGCAAAATCTGAATGCATGAACATTGGCTTGCACTCACAGGCACATACTAGTGTACAGTAACATAATATGAGCATTCTGAGCACTCGCAAACTTTTAATCATACACTTTCCAGTACCTCTGGAGCACCATTTAGCTGCCCTCACTGGCCAAGGACCTCGTCCACCAGGACGTCCAGCTCCTCTGTGGTGAATGGACGGGCCCTGATGTTCTCTGTAGGAGCCATGACTGGGTCCAGAGTAGTGACATAACAGCAGTTGATGGCAATGAATGGCAGGCAGCAGTGTCTGAATGAAAGTGACAGGTGTGGCAAACTCACAGACATTTACAGGCCCCTAGGGTTGTTCCAATGGTACTCTGCTGATGCAATTGGTCCACCTGGTTTGCATCATTCAATTGTGAACAATGCCTATGACTGCAGTTACGGAGCATGCCTACCGTGATTTTCAAAACTGAAATGCAGTACCGCGATGGCAGTCCCCATTGGCTGCAATGGCATTTGCATATGCAGTGTCACACCGCAGGGGCCAGGAGGTCTCTACCGCCATCCTGCATCATTCAATTGTGGGCAATGCCTGTGACCTCAGTGGCGGAGTTTGCCTATCACAATTTTCAAAACTGAAATGCACTACTGCGATGGCGGTCCCCTGGCTGCATTGTCATTCGCATATGTGGTGTCACACTGCGGGGGCCAGGAAGTCTCTACCACCATCCTACATCATTCAGTTGTGGTCAATGCCTGTGACTGCAGTGGCGTAGCATGCCTACCGCAAGTTTCATAACTGAAAGGTACTACCGCGATGGCGGTCCCCATTGGCTGCAATGTCATTCGCATATGCGGTGTCTCACCGCGGTGGCCAGGAGGTCTCTACCGCCATCCTGCATCATTCAATTGTGGCCAATACCTGTGACCGCAGTGGCGGAGCACGCCTACTGCACCTGTAAACACATTGTGCAATAGCATTATAGCTTTGCAAATTGCATCACTGATCACTGTACATGTACAAAAATTATTTTCAGCTCGTTGTAAAGTGAATTGGGTTTGATATTTAACTTAAGTATTCCCACACATTTCATGTCAGTACATGTGATTAAATGCATTGGTATGTCCTCACTCACATGTCAAATGTCATCCATGTGGGCATGTATACAGATTTCATGTTGAATTGGTTTTAATTTTTGTGAACATGCCAATGTGTGAAATGTCAACTCATCCCACAGTCATGATAGATTGACCACATAATGTGCATATATCACTGTATACAGTGCTGTATTTATATTGATAGTTGTCCAGCTTACACTCACTGGGCTCATTTTGTTATGATGTTGTGCTTATTGTGACTAAATCCTCAAGGTTGTGCAGTTACAGCAGCTACATACAACTCAGCATTGATGCTGTTAGCCACATATGCTGCAGCAGCTACACATAGAGCTGTGGACACATGATGTAGCAGTGTACCATATACCATTCACATAGTCTGATTTAGATTTGACAGTAGTTAGTATGTACATTCTGGCTACATGAATGACTACAGGAGATCAAGGTGTCTATGCTTGTCACTTGTGCATTAAGCTGTTTTTACAGTCCTGTCAATGTTGTGGTTGAGTTAGTCATTATGTAAGATATTACCCACATCGCCTCTCTGACTCATTTTTAAATATGTCCCCTACCAGAGTATGTAGGAGACGACCACCTGTGTATCAGCCTTTCCCAGAGCTGGAGACAATGGAGGATACTGACATCATTGAGAAATTCTGTCTGAATCACCTTACCCTTCAAGAGCTATGTTCTTAGTTGGAGACCAATTTGAGGTCTCACAGAACATATCCAACAGCTTTGACACCATCAGGAAATGTGATGGCCGCCCTGCATCTCTTTGCCATTCAGTACACTGTGGCCATCACAGGTGGGATGTCTCAACCTATGTTCAGCATGGTGTTGCGTGATGTCCTGTCCTCATTGTTGACCTACAAGGACAGCTACATTCTCTTTCCAAGGAGACATGAATTGGCAGATGTGAAGGGGGAATTTTATGACCTTGGTCACATACCTAATATTGTTGGAGCCATTGACTGGACACACATTGGCCTAGTCCCACCAGAAGCATGTGAGCACATCTACCGTAACAAGAAGCATTACCATTCAATTAATGTTCAAGTGGTATGCCAAGCAGATATGGTTATCTCCCATGTATGTGTCAAATTTCCAGGTTCTGCACATGACTCCTACATACTGCTTAACAGCATCATCCCGCAATTTATGGAAAATCTGCAACTGGAGCGTGTATGGCTTGCTGATGAGTCAGCTGTGCCAAGTAGTGTGCTGTATGTGTGACATGCTGTTCTCCTCAACTATTCCTATTGCAAACTTGGTCTGTGTTTCTCACAACTAGGTGAACCTGCGTATCCCAACCGGCCTTGGCACTGAGGATTCCAAGGACAAAGGGGGAAGTTTGCTTCAAAAATGCCCATGGGAAGACACGTCATGTAGTGGAGTGTGCTTTTGGACTTCTGAAGGCTAGATTTCGGTGTCTGGAAAAGAGTAATAGTGGACTACTCTACTCTCCACAAAAGGTGTGTCAGATCATAGTTGCATGCCGCATGCTCCACAATCTGGCCTTGCACAAAAATATGCCCCTGATTCTGGACGATGACGAGCAGCAGATGCCCCGCTGCAAATCCACACATGTCCAGTGACGATGATAGTGGAGAAGAGGAAAGCTTTGACCTGCGTCAACAACACTCTCCTAGACTCCATCTCTTTAGATAGAATAATCCCTAAAGTCATCATGGGATCCCCTAGTGACCCAGCGCCTCCGCAGGTTCTTACAATGGTCATTGATGCCATTCGCCCAGTCATCCTCGATGTCCTCAACTCCTCTATCATCTCGAGTACCGTCCCGATCTCGTGGAAATGTGCAATGGTCAAAGCCCTTTTAAAAAAACCTACCTTAGATCAAAATAATCTAGCCAACTTCCGTCCCATTTCCTTACTTCCCTGGATGAGTAAGCTGCTAGAAAAACACATTAATAATATCTTAGTAGATTATTTAGAATCTAATAATCAGCTATGCACCTCCCAGACGGGATTTCGCCCTCAACACGGAACTGAAACAGCTTTGCTGGCAGTGACGGAAGAAACAAGATCTGTGCTGGACCGGGGAGGGAAAGCAGCCATCATATTATTAGACCTCAGCGCCGTGTTCGACACGGTTAACCATGCCACTTTATTTCATCAATTGAATGGCATGGGAGTGTCGGGTGCGGCCTTGGCATGGCTGACTTCCTTCCTGGACGAGCGCTTCTTCCAGGTGTTTGAGGGGGAGGTAGTTTCCACCAAGCAGCCTCTCAGTTGTGGGGTCCCTCAGGGCTCCGCCCTGAGCCCCACACTTTTTAATGCTTACATGAGGCCTTTAGCAGAGATAGTCCATCCCTTTGGCGTTCGTATTGTCACCTACGCAGATGACACTCAGTTGGTGGTCTCATTGGACCACACTGAGGGGTCGTCTAGTACACTGGGCCCCTGTCTAGAGGCAGTGGCCAAATGGATGGAATCCTCCTGCCTCAAATTAAATGGGGAGAAGACAGAGATCATGCTACTGGGCAACCCTGCACCGACCACCCTGGTTTCCATCTGGCCCACGTGTCTAGGTCCTCCTCCCCCCCCCAAACCTCAGATAAAGAGCCTGGGAGTTTGGCTCGACAAATCGCTAGACTTTACTTTCCAGGCCACTAAAACTGCATCCACGGTAGAGGAGCTACGCTAGCAACCAAGATGGCTGCATAAGCTCCCGGCTCCATCGACCTCCGCCGATGGCGGACCTATCCTGCAATTAATCCTGACCTCCCGCCCGACTCCCGGGTGTCTGAATCGTTGCTGAGCCCAGGGGGGCAATCCCGGAGTTTTTCTCGCTCTGATTGACGAAGTTACACCGTCTTTCATTTTTGGGCCTACTCCAGTGTGTAAGCCGGGGCCTCGAGTACTGACCCAGCCGGGTTTCAGTTGAACAACATCGACCGCGGGTACCTGGCGGAGTCCGGTCTCATCGGAGTGAAATTCCTTCTTCGATCCTGGTGGTGGTTTCTGGTCCCGGCGAATACTGGACAGACGGCGACGAGACGTGTTTGCTGCGGTGGGTGGGGGGCCAGGTCCCGGGGGCCCTGTTGCGTCCCTCGGGGTCCGCGGGTGGGGCCCCCGCTCGCGGTAACAGTGTAAAGAGCGCCAAGCCTACAAGTCGCCCGTCGCTTCCGTCCATCCTGCTCCTGTTTGTTTCCCCGGAGTAGCCGGCCTACGGGGTTAAGGACCTGCTCTGTTATCGTGCAAGCAGCGATGGATCGGACAATGTGTGGACCATCACTGGGGACCGTCATGGCCGCTATCGGGGCTCTTCACTTGCAAATGGAGGCTATCTTCTACAAATTGGCCGTAAGCATCGAGACTGTGTGTTTGAGACCGGACTCCTGCCCTGTGTCAGACCTGCATCATACAGTGACCCCCGCGAAGCTTGATCTACCTCGAGAGGAGAACCCCGAACATAATCAAGACCCGGTGCCATTTGTCTATGCACGAGTGCAGCGGTACGTTGCCGGAGCCCTTGAACAACCAGCACGATCGGCAGAGTCATCGCCCGACCAGGACTTATTTTTTCCTTCGCTTCTGGAGGCTTCCTTTCATACTTTCTTGACTGACTTTCGTGTGTCTGGGAGGCTTCGAGACTTCACAGACTTCACAGACTTCACATTTTTGACCCTTTCAGGCAGTATCGGTCTTCCTTTTTTACAACGTTTTGACTCTTTTGCTACTATGTCGGTCCTACCGGATGGAGTTTGTGCGATGGATCGTAAGGGCCAGGGCTGACTTTGACTGTCTGAGTTCGGTACAGTGACTATCTTTTGGCTCTGCTGGGTGGTGTCTCTGAGCGTAGGGGCCAGATGGAAGTCTGATTGTCTGGGTTTGGTACAATGGCTATGTTTGATAAGGGATTTGCTGCCTCTGTTGTGCCGGGGGTTGGGCGGAAAGGTCTTCTCCTTTTTTGTGACTCCCCTATCTGTTTGCTTATTAGTCTACTTTAATTCGCTTTGTACTACGGTAGGGGCTGTCTGCTTTTGGCGGGGGGGGAGGGGAGTCCGGGAGCTCGTATTGTATTTTATGACATTTCCTCCTCCATCTTTTCCCTTCCTTGGGGTTTAGTTTAGTGGGCGACAGGCACGCTGCTAGTGGGGTTAGGTCGTAGCCATCTGCAGGGGTGCAGGGTGGGGGGTTGAGTTTTTTTTTTTATTTTTCCTTTATTATGTTCTATGGCCTTTCTTTTTCCCTTTTCCCTTCTTCACGAGAGATGTGGCATACTATCCTGAGCCGCTTAATTCCTCATATCTGGGTGTCGAATGTTAGATTTTCATATCCTGTCTTCTGGGTTGGCGGGTTCCGATGATGTTTACTTAAGGTTCTCTGTACAGTATTGCTTTGCCCCAGCTCTAAGCTGGTATTGTTGACTTTTAGATGCCTATAATTGTTGTGTATTTCCTCAAATCATTTGCCCGTTCGCCATTACAATATGTTCCTCCAATGACACCCGATATGTACATTTCTTCTCTTGTGTTATAATTAATAAAAACATATAAAAAAAAAAAAAACTGCATCCACCTGTTTTGGGCTAATGAGAATGCTCCGGAAAGTGCTCCCTTTACTACCGTTCCAGGCGAGGAGGGTCATGGTTCGGGCCTTGATACTCTCCCGTCTGGATTACGGCAATGCCCTGTATCTAGGAGCCCCGGTGGCAGCGCTCAACAAACTCCAGGTCACTCAAAACTGTGCGGCTCGACTACTTTTTAACATTCCACGCTGGCAGTCGGCCAAACAGGCCCTAAACAAGCTACATTGGCTCCCTGTGGCTGCAAGGGTACAATTCAAGGCTATGTGCCTTGTCCAAAAAGCCATCCATCGAACAGACCCAGCTATGATGCACCCCCTAGCCATTCCCTACCTCCCCCCAGAGCTCTCCACTCCAGTTCGCTGCATTTAGCTACCACGACTAAAATAAACAAAGCTTGCTGGGGCGGCCGCTCATTCTCGCACATTGCTGCGAGAACATGGAATTCCCTTCCTCTTGACCTTAGAGGAAACAACAACCGGATGGCATTCAGAAGAGCTTTAAAAACTCACTTGTTCGGAAGAGCGTGTTAATCATCCCAATATATCGCCCTGGAATTCAGTTTAAGCGCTGCGAGGCCTCCGGGTAGTCTATGCGCTATACAAATATAATTTTTCATTTCATTTTTCATTTCATCGCCAACGACTTCCCTTGAGTGTAAGTTACCATTGAGCAACTATGACAATGTCTGTTTGCTTTGCTGTTAGTGCCGAAGCATAGATGATTTGTTTGGATGCTGGCTGTTGTTGCTCACTGCCAAGGGCTAATGTGTGTGGCACAGTGTTTTTGTTTCCACTTACCTCGTGTCTATGTTGATGGTGTTGGTCAGTGTTATGTGGGCTGAATCTTGTATGGTGTTGACTAGTTGATGGCTGTAATGCCATCATATGACAACTCAATGTCATCCTCTTGTGTCTTTCTAGGTTCCTCCACCCCATCAATGTCTTGTCAAAATCAGAGCTTGTGGTACATTGGAATCAGAGTTGACACTGTACATACTGTGATAAACATGTAACTGACACAAAGGCAAAGGTGTGTAAATAGTGTGTATTTTTTTTACTATATTGTGTTAAATTGCAAGTGAATGAAACGTAATTTGTGCATAGTGAGTCTATGAGTTGTCAGTGATGGTAACAGAGACAAATAGAGTACTCACATCAATAACGGAATTACACAGATCAACAAACTTCTGCCATCAACATGGCAATGCGGGATTGGATAATCAACAAAGTCAATGTTCAGTGCAACACTGGTGCCATCATGGCTGGCTCAGCGACTTGGCTTTGGTTGGTAGCTTCCATTACTTCGCAAGTTTTACTACGATGTTTTTACATCGCGAATGCCATTACTGCTCAAGATTTAACTGCGCATGCATTTAGTTTGCAAATACATTTAAAAGTACTAAATATACATTTACTTCGTAGTATATTACTAAGTATACAACTTCTACGCAATTTCTACTCTTTTACCCTTACCCTCATACACTACATTACCCTACATTACCCAAACACCACTACACTACCCTAACCACTACCCTAACTACACAAATACCACAACACTACCCTAAACCCAAATACACTACTCTACACTACATAAACACAACCCTACTACCTAAAAGACACCCCCCAGCACGGCCACTGCCCTAAACCCAAATACACTACTCTACACAAACACAACCCTAAAACCTAAAAGACAACCCCCTGCACCACAACACTACCCTAAACCCAAATACACTACTCTACACTACATAAACACAACCCTACAACCTAAAAGACAACCCCCTGCATGACCACAACACTAAACCCAAATACACTACTCAACATTACATAAACACAACACTAAAAACTAAAAGACAACCCCCTGCATGAACACTACCTTTAACCCAAATACACTACTCTACACTACATAAACACAACCCTACAACCTAAAAGACAACCCCTGCATGACCACAACACTAAACCCAAATACACTACTCAACATTACATAAACACAACACTAAAAACTAAAAGACAACCCCCTGCATGAACACTACCTTTAACCCAAATACACTACTCTACACTACATAAACGCAACTCTACAACCTAAAAGACAACCCCCTGCACGACCACTACCCTAACCCCAAATACACAACTCTACACTACATAAACACAACCCTAAACCCCAAAAGACAACCCCCATCATACTACAATACTACCCTAAACCCACATACACTACTCTACACTACATAAAAACAACCCTACAATCTAAAAGACAACCCCCTGCACGACCACTACCCTAAACCCAAATGCACTACTCTACACTACATAAACACAACCCTAAAACCTAAAAGACAACCCCCTGCACGACCACTACCCTAAACCCAAATACACTACTCAATACTACATAAACACAACCCTAAAACCTGAAAGTCAACCCCCTGCACTACCCTAAATCCAAATACACTACTCTACACTACATAAACACAACCCTAAAACCTAAAAGACAACCCCCTGCATGATCCCAAAAACTACACTGTCCCACTTACTTCTCTACTCGCGGTCCCTCGCTTCACTGTGCTTCCTCTCTTCTCCTGCTTCAGGTGTCTTCAGAGCTGCATGTTGTTATTTGGAAACGGAAGCACCTCCTTTTCTAAACAACAATGTGAATAGTCAGCAAAGTAATTGACTTTGCTAAGTAACGGTATATGCGAAGTAGAAGCATGCAAACTTAAAGCATGCAAAGTAAAATATTCTGCTAAGTAAAAAATGAGTAGTAATGGTAAGTCGTAGTAGTGGCCGCAAAGTAATGGTATATTGTGATCTGAGAAGTGACTGTCTTGCAGCTCACCCCTCTCTCTCTGTGGCTGCAGCTGACATGGTGGGAGTATCAGCAGGCTGGCAACTGGAGGGGGGGACCCATCATTTGAGCAGCATGTATGTCCCTCAGAACACCCAGAAGCTGGCCCATGAGATCCACAAGTTGTCCCATTCATGTGTCCATGGACCTCTACAGCAGGCGGATCTCACACATTCTTCTACAACCTGGTCATCTGTCCCTGGCTCTGTTGGTATGCACCAAGGACTCTTGTGACGGTGGCCAGGGCTTCTGTCTCAGTGTCGTCATGTGATTGTCCCCAGTTGCCCTCCCACCTGCCCTGCTGACACGTATCTGTGGCGTTGGCTGTCTTCGCACATTCACACTGTCCCCGGCATCCCTGGCATTCTCGGCTTGTGTAATGGTGATGGTAACCACTGAGCCAGGGACTGGTAGAGGTGGCTGCAGCACAGGGCACTGTAGTAGGGGTCAGCGTAGTTGTTGTCGCTGGTTTCTTGATAGTTGTGGTGGCAGTGGGGACAATAAGGCTCTGAGACGGAGTGCGCCCAGGCAGTCCTGAGGGTCCAGGTTGTTGCTCCTCATCGGAGAAACGTAGAAAATCAGCATCAGAGAGTTCACGTTTGGGGGGAGACTGGCACAGCTGATTGGTGGTGTTTTTGCCAGCTGTTGGTTGTGAATCTCCTGTTGAGCAGAGGTTAGATTGTCAGTTAAGTACACTCCACAACCTTGGGACACAGTTTTGGATGTTTCAGTTGATACGCAAAACATGACATGATGTAGAGGTACATACATTACTTGTTATTGTTGTGACATGTAAATAACAACCATTTGACATGTGCAGGTAGTGTGTTTACAAGGAAATGTCATCATCTACCAACTTTGTACACATCCACTGTGGTTTATGCTTGGATATTGAGGACTTTTCTGAGAATCTGTTTCAGCTATGCCAAATCTTCCCAATTTCATTTGTTAAAATGTATTTTACATCAAGTGGTATTGTTTGTTTTACAGATTGACCATGCATGTGTTGTGTTCATAATCCTTCATGCTTTGAAACAATGGGACTTACACATTGCATTGTGTGCTTTGCATGATTAGGCCCTGCATTTATTTAGCATAGGACTTTGTGATTCAAAGTGTAATTTATGTGACATTTACATGTGCTTAGCTGTGTGCGCACTGAATGTGACATTTTGTTCTGCACAGAGTTGGCTAACAAGAAAGGGATGTGGTGGTCATATGTCACCATGCATTTTGGGAAGGATGACAGGGTACAGTCCCTGACTACCTACCTGTTAGGTGGTACATCATGCTCAGGGGTCATATAAGAGAGCATGAGAAGGCTATCTACCTGTAATGTGCAGCAGAGCAATAAAATAGCTGCCACATGGTTCTGGGTGGGGGGAGTGCCCCATAATGCTCAGGGGCGATGCAAGTGAACATGAGAAGGCTACCTACCTGTAAGGTACAGCAGAGCAATAAAATGGCTGCTACATGGTTCTGGGTGGGGGAGTGTTCCATCATGCTCAGGAGTGAGACAAGAGTGCCTGATGGGAGTTGTAGTGCTGTCTGCCTGTCCACACACCCGCTCCCTATTGAGAAGGCTACCTCCCTGTGGAGTGGAGCAGAGGTAGGTAATAGGTTACACATGGTTCTTGGGTGGGGTGAGTGTTCCATCATGCTCAGCTGTGAGTCAAGGGTGCTTTATGGGAATTGTAGTGCTGGCTACCTGTACACATACCCTAAGGGAAATATTGCTAGCTACCTTTGAGGTGAATCAGAGGAAGTAAATGGTAGACATGTGAGACATGTGTTGGGAAGAATATGTTGTACATAAGTGCATTTAGGTCTAGAAAGTGTAGCTTTATAGTTGTGCAAGACAGTATATGGCAGTGTGATGGGATACATTTGTTGATATT
This sequence comes from Lissotriton helveticus, assembly GCF_964261635.1. Taxonomy (NCBI): domain Eukaryota; kingdom Metazoa; phylum Chordata; class Amphibia; order Caudata; family Salamandridae; genus Lissotriton; species Lissotriton helveticus. The sequence continues at coordinate 515,577,935 of NC_136072.1, read as the reverse complement.
TACCAGCCTCCATTCCCCCAGCTATTCCTGTGAGACTCTCTGGATGCAGTATGGTAAGCACCTTCTCCTCCCATTCAGTGAATGTTAGCGGTGGAATGGGAGGGCCACCGCTAGTCCTCTGAGCCGCCTCATGGTTATTGTTAGCACGGAATTTCACCCTGGTCTTTAGGTCTTGCCAACTCTTCTTGATGTCATGCTGAGTGCGCAGGGTGGTCCCTACTGCATTGACCTTGTTGACTATCCTTTCGCACATTTGATTTTTTCGGACTACTGGCGTCAGTTGGACCATGCTTCCAAACAAATGCGGTTCTACTCTAACTATCTTGTCTATCATCACTAACAACTCATTTTCTGTGAATTTGGGCATTTTGTTCTGTGCCATGGTGTGTGATGTGGAAATAAGTGACAAGTGCAGGAAGGAAGGTGGTGGTGGAGATGTGTGAGGTGTGTGTTGGTAGTATTGGTGGGGCTGGTTGTGATGGTGTGATGTGTGATGATTTGCCTCTCCTTTCAGCTGTGGTGTATGGCCCTTCACTTCTAGAGTTGTGCAAAGGATGATGGCCAGGGAAGGGGTTGGTTTTATACTCAGCTATGTGGGTGTGTCCAAATGAGGTATGCCTGTCAGGTGTGTTTTCCATGTTGACCTGGGATTTCATTGGTTTTCAATACCTTGGGAGTGTATCATTGGGGTGTGGCAGATGTGTTTGAGGGCAGCGGAAAGAACAGGTGCACTTTGTATGCCCTATTGTGTAGTTGCATTCGACCACCATTCATCTATTCACTCAACCGCAGGGGTCGGAACGCAATGATCGTTTTGCCTGCTCCGCCATCCTTTCATTATTTCACTTGCGGTCATTCCGCGTGAAGATCAGCCTTTTTAGTGTTTTCTGTAGCATTTCAGTCCACCGCGGTTGGATTTTCTGGTTTTCCAGACGTGGCGGGCAGATTATTGTGAAATCCGACAGCTGTGGTCAGATTTTGCATTCATTGCATCGTAATGTGACTGCTGGTTTTACCACAAAACATGCAGCCATTTTATTTTCCGGAAGCACAGAGATCAGAGGGCTTTTTCGTCTGCCATCATAATGTCCCCCTAAGTCATGGGATGTTAGTTTATGTTGTAGTATATTAGGGATTAGTATAAAACTTTATACTATTGTAGGGTCCTCTCAAGGGGTGGCTAAGGTATGGAAAAGATAGAAGGTTGGAAAAAAGAAAGGGTGACAACTGAGCTATGCCAGTGGAGTACCAATGACCAGAAAGAAATACATACAGCGTCCTAGATGGAGTCATAATGTTTTGTTGGTGGCTGCAGATATCTGGTCTGCATGTATGAAGTAGGGGTAGGTGCTGGAAAGGTAATTATGCAGAAAAAGGTAGAAGGGGACGGAAAATGAAAGTGGCTAAAATTTGATTTTGCGAGTGAGGAATCACATTGGCAGCATGCAGTGCCTAATGAAGAGCTGGAGATAATGGTAGATGGCTATTGTGTTGCTTCTGTCAATACAACTCCTATTTGTTAAATATGAAGCTTACAATGTTGTGGCTCACACTGCGCCTTTTGTTTGGTGAAAGTTAATCTTCCATGACTCCTTGTGAATATTTGTACCAATGCTGCCCACGGTGTGCATGTTATGTGCAGTAACAAAGCTAAAACTGTCTTTTTCCCACATCATGCTTGTTGTGTGGAAAAGCAAGTGTGTACTGCGACTGTCCATGTTGTGCCATTTCTATGTGTAGGAGAATTCTGCACAGCGGCTGTTCCATTATATCTGTTCTGTATTTAAGGAAAGTCTGCACTGCTGCTGGTCACAATATACCTGTTTGGAGCATGCAAATGAGCTTATAAATCACTCCACTATATAAAATTCAAAACTAGTGCTTTTGTAAATGCTTGTTTGCTTAGTTTAAGAGACATTAAGCATTTCCAAGGAAACACCAACCCACGTCTAAAATTGTTAATCCGTCTTAGTCGTCTCACCTCCTACAACATGCCTACAACACTCCTACATGTTTATTGAAGCTTGCCTGTCTTAAATTAAAGAGATAGTGAGTTCAAGGAAAGAAAACTCAGCTTAAAATTAAAGTCATAAATCTTTCTCAACTTTAGGTTTTTCAGTGGTAGTGATTTCAGAGCAGCAGTCCTTCTTCTTTTGTTCTTAGCAGTGTTCTAAGGAACTGCTGCGGCTCTCCCATATTGATCCTCCTTTCTGGGTTGGAAGGAGGGCGACACCCAAAGCAACAGAGTAAAGGTGTCTCTCTCTGCTATGACCACTTTCTGCAATGTGTAGCATATTTTTGACCCAGAATGCAGTGTTTTCCCAAAATCCGAAATGGAGAAATTCTCTACTTAGTGTGTGTGGGCAGGTTCAGCCTTCTATAAGCAGCCAATCCCTAATGTTCTAATATTCTGTATCCCAATGTGATGACAAACAGCCCAGAACATCACCATATTTAGTTTTTTAAGCCCAGAGACTGCTTCTTTTTACCGAGTACATTTTGCTCAGCCACGACACTCTTTTTTTTAGAAATTACTGCAGGAGAAGCAAACAAGCATTATGCACTTCTTTGTTTATGAGTTGCTGAAGCCTTGCTGTTGGTCACAAGCTTTTTGAAGGATATTCTTTATTCCCAGCAACAGATAGACCCGCCCAAACAAGGCAGGTACTTTTAGAGAAAGAAGAAGGCTATGCAATGGAAAAATACAGAGAGTCTGAAGACTTATGCTGTCACAACTAGGCCTGGGAAAAACTTTGTTACGCTGTAGTAATTGGAGTAATGTCATCAATTACTGAAAATATGCGATTACACCAACTTTAGTAAGTAAGAGTAATTTAAGGCAAAAATCTTACTACATTAGCACATGAACAAAGAAGTAAAGTTTCGACAAAGTTTTGCGTTACCCTTGCACCACAAAACGGGCCCAAGGGCGATGGAAAACCTAAATGAGATTTACACAAGGCCAACTTGCCTTGGTGAAATTTTATTATGCCGTAGTATTTGGAGTACTTTTAGTAATTACTGAAATTACTAAATTACACCAGCTTGAGTAATTAAGAATAATTTGGGACAAACATCCTACTGCAGGAGCACATCAACAAATAGGTACAGTCAATATTTATCACGCTTTTGCAAGGGTGATGCAAAACCTAAATGAGACTTACCAAGCCACGCAGGAGACCCTGAGTGGCTTGACAAATCTAGAGTAATGCAAGGCAGTGCAAATCAATGTCTTGTGTTACTCTCCAGCAGAGAGGCGTGCCATGGGTGGAGCGTGGTTGTTCCTACACATCCACCCGTGCATTCTGACACACTCTCACATTTACCAACACAGATAGACCTGGGAATTAGTCAGTATTGTACTCCTCCTCACCAGAGGCTCAACAAGGAGAAACATCTGCATTTCTCCTTGTTTTTTCTCTTTCTAAGTGGGCTGCAAATTGCATATGTAAGAAAGAGGAAAATGCGTCTGATTATTGTTTTTGTGCAGAAAGTGTCCCTTCCTGCACAAAAAGAATTCTGCCTAAAACGCAGGCACCCTTGGACCATGGTACAAGGGTAACGAATGTGGTATCACACTGCTTCACCTCCCAGCAGGTTCGCCCCTAGGCATCATGGTAAATGCAGTTCGCCAAGTGTGTGTACTTGCAAATCCTCTCGAGTGTTTCACCAGGTAGGTGCAGATTAGTGCTGGCCATCTCTAGACACGTGTTTCTGGATTGTTATACGTCATCAGTAGAGATAAGGCAATTCGAATGTATGGGGTTGCTGAGCAGGCTGCCAAAGTATTCTCGGGTCACAGTACCTCTCCAGGCTTGCAGGTGCCTCTCCACGAGCTCGTCAGCTCAAATGGCTTGAGGTAGCCTTTTAAACAGGAAATAAATGTGGGATCACACTCCTTCACATCCCAGCAGGTTCGCCCCTAGGCATCATGGTAAATGCAGTTCGCCAAGTGTGTGTACTTGCAAAGTCTCTCGAGTGTTTCACCAGGTAGGTGCAGGCTACTGCTGGCCATCTCTAGACACGTGTTTCTGAATTGTTATACGTCATCAGTAGAGATTAGGGAATTCGAATATATGAGGTTGCTGAGCAGGCTTCCAAAGTATTCTTGGGTCACAGTACCTCTACAGGCATGCAGGTGCCTCTCCACGAGCTTGTCAGCTCAAATGGCTCAAGGGAGCCTTTTAAACAGGAAACAAATGTGGGATCACACTGCTTCACCTCCCAGCAGGTTTGCCCCTAGGCATCATGGTAAATGCAGTTCGCCAAGTGTGTGTACTTGCAAAGTCTCTCGAGTGTTTCACCAGGTAGGTGCAGATTAGTGCTGGCCTTCTCTAGACACGTGTTTCTGGATTGTTATCTGTCATCAGTAGAGATTAGGCAATTCGAATGTATGGGTTGCTGAGCAGGCTGCCAAAGTATTCTCGGGTCACAGTACCTCTCCAGGCGCACAGGTGCCTCTCCACGAGCTCGTCAGCTCAAATGGCTCGAGGGAGCCTCTTAAACAGGAAACAAATGTGGGATCACACTGCTTCACCTCCCAGCTGCTTCGCCCCTAGGCATCATGGTAAATGCAGTACGCCAAGTGTGTGTACTTGCAAAGTCTCTCGAATGTTTCACCAGGTAGGTGCAGATTAGTGCTGGCCATCTCTAGACACGTGTTTCTGGTTTGTCAAAAAATCCTTTTAATGCATCTTCTGCTGCGTCTTCCATACAGGTAACGGTGCCTCCGCACATTCCTTTGGCCAATCCCGAAAGGTACTCAGGGGACCCATGCAAAATACAGGTGTTTTTAACTCAGGTATTGATGCATTTTTCATGCAAATCAGCATCGTTCCCTACCAATCATTCAAGAGTGGCATTCGCCATATCCTATTTAGTAGGTCACGCAGCCAACTGGGCGGTACCGTTAGTTAAAAATAATGATGCCATCTTGTCAGACTGGTCGGCTTTTAGAACCGAATTCGAAAAGGTGTTTGATCGCAGGGCTACTACTTTTAGCGCAGACAAGGAGCTCCTGGAGTTGAGACAGGGAAGGGGCGAGTTAATCACCTATTTCACTAAGTTCAATAAACTGGTGGCACAGGCTGAGTGGCCTGAAGAGAAGAGGATGTCCCTTTTTTACCAGGGGTTGAAGGAAGACCTAAAGGATGTATTAGCTCAGGTGGATCCTCAACCAAGGACATGTGTAGACATGGTTAATCTGGCATTGCGTTTGGATAGCAGGATGACAGAAAGAGGGGGCTCTAGGAGAAGATGGGAAAAAGGATCGTTGTATGTGGAACGTTCCCCTCGTAAGGTGTCAGGGGGGATGGATAGCAGCCCAGAACCGATGGAGATAGGTGCACTCAGAGCCCTGTTGTCCAGAGAAGAGAGGGAAGTTAGGAGAACGCAGGGGTTATGTATGTACTGCGGAAAAAAGGGACATTATGTTCGTGAGTGCCCTTCCAAGCCAAGGACCTCCAGTGTTAATCGCTTCAGGAAAGTAGCGGTATCTACCGCAGGGTTCGAGGCAGAACAGTTAAAGGACAAGAGACCGGGAGTGGAGGGAGAGCAGGAGTGGAAACTCACTTCTCTATCCACTGTAGGGATAGGAGAGACTGAGTCACATCTTGTTATAGGTATGACCCTGGAATGTGAGCAAGTGTTCCATCAGGTGTTGGTCATGTTGGATTCCGGAGCCACCGGCAATTTTATTGATGATGGCTTGGTGTCTCGCCTGTCCTTACCACGTATTCCAAGAGACAACCCTGAGGAAGTGTTGGCTGTGGATGGACAGCCGTTGAAATCCGGACAGATAACAGAGAAAACCAGTGAGGTAGGGCTGTCGGTTAGACTGCAAGGGATCATACACTCAGAGTCTTTATCCTTAAACATCATAGCGGCTCCCCAGTACGAGGTGATCCTAGGAATGCCTTGGTTGTGTCACCACAACCCAGTTGTGAACTGGAAAACTAAAACATTCCGGTTTTTGCCCGAGTATTGCAGAGAACATATGGTGAACTGCCTTTCTTCTCACATTGCTGTTCTGACTTCCTCTTATTCTGCAGCCACGGCGGTAGAAACAAACGTTCAGCTCCCGGGTGAATATAGTCTCTATAGCGACGTGTTCAGCGAGAGCAAGGCGGAAACCTAACCCCCTTATAGGGAGTACGATTGCCGCATTGATTTAGTGGAAGGGGCCACTATTCCTTCTTCTAGGGTGTACGCGTTATCTGTGCCGGAAACTACCCATTTGAAGGAATACATAGATCACTATCTCCGGCTAGGGTTCATTAGGCCTTCCCGCTCTCCTGCTGCCTCCCCTTTGTTCTTCATAGCGAAAGCCAACGGGGATCTCAGGGCTTGTGTAGACTATCGCGTCTTGAACAGGAACACCGTGCCGAATCGTTACCCTCTCCCCCCATTTCTGTCTTGCTCGACCAGGTGAGGGAAGCGAAGATCTATACCCGGTTGGATTTACGGGGGGCTTATCACCTGGTCAGAGTCCGCGAGGGGGACGAGTAGAAAACAGCGTACAAGACGCGATACGGGCTCTACGAGTACCTGGTGATGCCCTTTGGGCTGTGTAATGCCCCAGCGGCGTTTCAGTTTTTTATAAACGACGTGTTGAAGGATTACGTGGATCACTTTGTAGTAGTGTATATCGATGATATACTGGTATACTCACAGAACGAGACAAGTCATACGGCTCAAGTAAAAAAGGTATTGGACAAGTTGAGAGAAAACTGACTGTACGTCAAGTTGAGCAAGTGCGAGTTTGGGGTCAGCGAGGTGGAGTTTTTGGGGGTGAATCTCAGTTCTAAAGGGCTGCAGATGTCAGACAGGAAGGTCCAGGTGGTGCAGGAGTGGCCAGCCCCAAGGAATGTGTGTGAAGTGCAGAGTTTCCTGGGGTTCGCCAATTATTATCGCCGGTTTATAGTAAACTTTTCACAGACAGCAGTCCCCTTAACTAGATTGCTGAGAAAAGGGGCCCCTTTTGTATGGACTGAAGAGGCAGATGAGGCATTCCTGACCTTAAAAAGAGCTTTTACTACTGCTCCTGTGCTGGCACACCCTGTATTGGAAAACCCGTTTGTGGTGGAAGCCGACGCTTCGGATGAAGCGATAGGAGCGGTCCTGTCTCAGAGAGACCCTCTCACTGGTTAACTCCACCCCGTGGCCTACCTCTCCAAGAAACTGAGCCCTGCTGAATATTACTATACCATTGCGGAGAAGGAACTCCTAGCCATTAAGAGGGCTTTTCAGGAATGGAGGCAGTACCTATGGGGGGCTTGTCATGCGGTAACCGTCTACACTGACCACCGAAACCTTCAATACATGACCTCCGCCAGGCACCTAACGCAAAGACAAATGCGCTGGATGCTTTTCTTTGCGGAATACAATTTCGTGGTGACATTCAGACCTGGTTCAGACAACAGAAAGGCTGATGCGCTGTCCAGGCAACAGTTGCCTAATGAACAACAGAAAGAGAACCAACATGCTATCATCCCCACAGCTAAGGTGTTGTGTGTGGTTCAGGCAGAAAACTTTCTGGAAGAAATCAGGAACTCTAGATCTGTGGCAGCTTGGGAGCGCTGGACTGCTGGGGCTCCCGGAAGGGTGTTGAAACAAGGTCTCCCCCTGCAAGGAAAATGTTTGTTCCTTCCTACTATGGAGTTACGTAAAAAGGCTTTTGTGTGGTGTCACGTAGCACCCATGGCGGGTCACCCTGGTGTGACCAAACAGTGAACCTACTTAGACGTCATTTCTGGTGGGAGTCTTTGGGCACGGATGTGTCTCAGTGGGTACAAAGATGCGAAATATGTGCGAGAGCAAAAGGGGAAAACAGCAAACAAAAGGGCTTGTTGATGCCCATGCCTTCGCCTGCTCGCCCATGGCAGAACATAAGTCTGGACTTCATCACAGGCTTGCCCTTGGATCAGGGGTGTTCGGCAATAATGGTGGTGGTGGATAATCTGACCAAAATGGGCCATTTCATCTCATGTAAGAATCTCCCTACAGCAGGACAAACTGCCCAACTATTGGCTTCTCAGGTCATACGGTTACACGGCCTCCCTCAGGTGATCGTGTCTGATAAAGGACCACAGTTTGTAGCACACTTTTGGAAAACGTGGTGTAAGGCGTTGGGCATAGAATCGGCTCTTTCGACCAGCTTCCATCCACAAACGGACGGGCAGACCGAGAGGCTGAACCAGACATTGAAGAAATATTTACGTTGTTACTCCAGAGAGGCGCATGAATCATGGGTAGACTTATTGTGGATGGCCGAACTGGCCTATAACAATGCATGGCATAGCTCCACTGGTATGTCTCCTTTTAAGGCCAACTTCGGATATGATGCTAATACGATGCCAGTAGACATCCCTGTAGGCATCTCTAATCATCCCTCTGTACTGGCACACGTCCAGGCCCTGAGAAAGGTGCATAAAGGCGTACAGAAGCATCTGCTACGGGCTAAAGAGGTGTACAAGAGGTGGGCGGATAAACACAGAACACCTGGTCCCCTGTTTAAGGTCGGAGACAGAGTGTGGCTCTCCACCAAAAACATTCGTTTTAAGTTGAGAAGTGTGTTCCACCCACACTACATTGGTCCATATCCGATTGTTCGGCAGGTTAACCCTGTGGCATATAGACTGAGGTTGCCTGGCTCTTTGCGAATCCATCCTGTGTTCCATGTGCACCTTTTGAAGCGGGCTCACTCGGCACGAAGGGTGGCGCCACTGCCTGTGGATTGCGATGTAGGGCTGGAATACGAGGTGAAGTCCATTCGCGATTCCAGGCTTCGCAGGGGCGTGCTTTGGTATCTGGTCTCCTGGAAGGGTTATTCTGCGGATGACGACTCGTGGGAGCCATGGAGCAATGTACATGCTCCGAGAGCTGTTAGATCCTTCCATTTGCGGTATCCCTCCAAACCGGGTCCTAGGAGGCGCTTGGGAGGAGGGCGTACTGTCAGGAACTGACCTCGCGCCTACCGAACTACACATCCCATGATGCTCGGGCCTCGGACTACATCTCCCATGATCATTTGCTGCACATGGGTTATAGCGAGTCTGGGCGCCGGAGCGAGTGTACTGGATTCTTACCTGTTCCCTGCGGAAGCGCTTGCTGCTCGTTTTGCTGTAGAACTTCTAGATGCAGAATCTCCCTGAAAGTATTGCCGGCTGGTGATATCGTCGTCCTGGTAAAGTACCGTGCTTTTCCTCAGGCGCTTCTGTGTTTGCTTTCGTGAGCGTTTTCAGCTCAGTGACTTGGCTTGTGCTGGTGTCCATCTTATTTTGGGCATTTGAACTAAAGACTAAGTGAGAGGAGGAGTGGCAGCGAGTCGGCTGTTGTGTTGTGGATTCAGATCCGTCCAGTGGCGGAATGTAAGGGGGGGCTCCTCCACATTACCGTCATGAACTCATGACTATTGGATTTACCGTTTTTTGGATTACAAGTACCAAAGCGGACGGCGGTAGTGCTGGAACTACGCCCTGCCGTGTTTGGTGTAACTTATGACATTTCCTGCGTTTGGGCTTATCAGCGGTATGGATGAAGGAATCTATATCGCTGGCTTATGATTACTTTGGAGGTTGTTTTGAGCGGGTGGTTAATCCCCCAGGGGTAGGTCACTTTCCCTAGTGTTTAATACTCCCATTAATACTATGATAATCATAGACTCTAATGTTGGCATTTATGTTGTTTAGGGAAGGAAAGAAGGAGGAGTACGCGTTGGCTGGAAGCTCAAAGGGCAGAAAAGGGCAGGTGACATATCTTTCCTTTTTAGCGAGAATTGAATGAGAGTAGGTTTAAAGAATTGTAATAACCTGTGTGCATTTTGTTTTACAGCTTCCCTTCCCAACAGCCCCCTTCCTTTCCTTTCCCAGGTTTTTCCCCTTTTGGGTTTTTTTCCCTCACCGTATCACCTGAACACCCTGTGGTGTTCTGGAGGTCCGGAGGTCCGGAGGTGGAGCTTTATCACGGCACACCGATCCTGCGGAGTGCCAACCTTGACACAGTAGAGATTAGGCAATTCGAATGTATGGGGTTGCTGAGCAGGCTGCCAAGCAATTCCGGGTCACAGTACCTCTCCAGGCGCCCAGGTGCCTCTCCAAGAGCTTGTCAGCTCAAATTGTTCGAGGGAGCCTTTTTAACATGAAACAAATGTGGGATCACACTGCTTCACCTCACAGCAGGTTCGACCCTAGGCATCATGGTAAATGCAGTTCACCAAGTGTGTGTACTTGCAAAGTCTCTTGAGTGTTTCATCGGGTAGGTGCAGATTACTGCTGGCCATCTCTAGACACGTGTTTCTGGATTGTTATCCGTCATCAGTAGAGATTAGGCAATTGGAATGTATGGGGTTGCTGAGCAGGCTGCCAAAGTATTCTCGAGTCACAGTACCTCTCCAGGTGCGCAGGTGCCTCTCCAAGAGCTCGTCAGCTCAAATGGCTCGAGGGAGCCTTTAAAACAGGAAACAAATATGGGATCATACTGCTTCACCTCCTAGCAGGTTCACCCCTAGGCATCATGGTAAATGCAGTTTGCCAAGTGCGTGTACTTGCCTAATCTCTACTGATGACTGATAATAATCCAGAAACACGTGTCTAGAGATGGCCAGCCCTAATCTGCACCTACCTCGTGAAACACTCGAGAGACTTTGCAAATACACACACTTGGCAAACTGCATTTACCATGATGCCTAGGGGCAAACCTGCTGGGAGGTGAAGCAGTGTGATCCCACATTTCTTTCCTGTTTAAAAGGCTCCCTCGAGCCATTTGAGCTGACGAGCTCGTGGAGAGGCAGCTGCGCGCCTGGAGAGGTACTGTGACCCGAGAATACTTTGACAGCCTGCTCAGCAACCCCATACTTTGAAATTGCCTAATCTCTACTGATAACAGATAATAATCCAGAAACACCTGTCTAGAGATGGCCAGCACTAATCTGCACCTACCTGGTGAAACACTCGAGAGACTTTGCAAATACACACACTTGGCGAACTGCATTTACCATGATGCCTAGGTGCCAACCTGCTGGGAGGTGAAGCAGTGTGATCCCACATTTATTTCCTGTTTAAAAGGCTCCCTCGAGCCATTTGAGCTGACAAGCTCGTGGAGAGGCACCTGCGTGCCTGGAGAGGTACTGTGATCCAAGAATACTTTGGCAGCCTGCTCAGCAACCCCATACATTGGAATTGCCTAATCTCTATTGATGATGGATAATAATCTAGAAACACCTTTCTAGAGATAGACAGCACTAATCTGCACCGACCTAGTGAAACACTCGAGAGACTTTGCAAATACACACACTTGGCGAACTGCATTTACCATGATGCCTAGGGGCGAACCTGCTGGGAGGGTTAAGCCGTGTGATCCCACATTTGTTTCTATGGTACAAGGGTGTCTGCATTAGGGCTTGGCAGTAGTTGGTGTGCCAGTATAGGCAGAGAGCAGGAACGCACTGTATAAAGGTAAATAATGCACAATCCTGCCCTCTCCCTTTCATGCATTGCAGCACTACACAGCAAGGTAGCTTGCTGTGTTACGTATGAAATATTGATAAATATGGGCCTAAGAGAGAGAGTGAGCAGCTGCTGGCTACTGCTGTTCTGCTGTTCGTGTTCTGTAACATGTAGTGCCATTTTCTTAGCGCAAAATGCACCCTCGCAACCATTTAGGATGTGGGGGTGCATTATGCACTCAAACAATAGCTCTAAATATGAGATTAGAAGTAACATTGTAGTAGTTATGAGTAAATACCCTAGACAGAATTACACCCCTAGTAACAACATAGCAACATTCTTTCTTTTTTAAATATTTTATTTAGCAAATCAGATAAAATAATAAATAGCATCACAATTCATAAATAAATAATCTAATTGTCAATTCAATTCATAAAGCTTTATTCGGAACGTTAAAAAACATGTCCATAAAAGCACATACAGTTACAGATACAAGCATTTCTTTAAAAGAAAAACACATGGTACATATATTATCCAGAGGGGGATGGAATAAATATTTAAAAAAGTTTAAAAACACATACTTTTCCTGGCGCTAATTGATTTAAGCAAAAATGTAGCAGTAAAAAAGCAAATGTCCTGGTTGTGCAAATTAAAAAGCAGTTTCATAGAGTCCGTGATTGTTCTCACTCCAAATCTTTTCAACATAGGCTTTAAAAAAAGTTTCCGTAATTCACTATACAATTTGCATGATAAAAGAAAGTGCTTAGTGCTCTGTTCCATTTTATTATCACAAGCACAGGGTCCAATAGGACGCATTTTGATATTTGGGCACGCAACAAGATAATGTACTATTCCCATCCTCATTCTGGTTAGTACAAACTGATGCGAAACTCTGGTTACCTGTGTCAAGTACGGATGAAATCCAATAAAATCATTCAAGCTATTGTACAGTATACATGTGGATAGTTTAGAATCCTCCAAAAAATGCCTTTCGTTGCAATAATTCATAAATGTTATTTTCATATTTAGTTTGGAGATATCGGAGGCACTGTATGGATCATTGATCACATTAAGCCCATAGATCTTTAGGAAGCATTCAATAATGTATCTAATCCAAGGGATTTTAAGATGCTGGTCCAAAGAAAGGCAGTCCTCAATAGTAGCTCTGTTCAATGAGGTGCCATCGCTCAGCCATATAGAGTGCCACAATAATAAGGGTCTTAACATAATCATGTCATTTAGGGTTTGAGACCCTGTTTCCTTGTGAACCAAGGTGTTGGAGGTAGATTTGGGTAAACACAGGAGTCTTTTCAGGAAGTTATTCTCCTCTACCTGAAGGCTCCCCGCTGGTGACACACCCCATACACCTGCCCCATAAAGGGCTACAGAGAGACATCTAGATTGATAAATTTTTAACATGTCTTTGATGCGTCTACTCCCCAGCTTCTTGGCAAATACAAAGACCCCATTAGCGCTCCTAATCATCTTTGTTTTAATGGATTTGTGTTCAATATCCCATCGACCATTATTTGAAAAAGTAATTCCCAAGTAGCAGAAGTTTTCAACTTTTTGGACCGCTTCACCATCAATAAAATAATGGGATTTACTTTTCATTTTAGCTCGACCAGGCCCACACTCCATCACATATGTTTTAGATTTATTAATCACCAGTTTCCTATTTTTAATGAACTGCACAAAGCAGTCCATCAAACGTTGAAGACCCAGGGGAGTCCTGGACAGTAGCACGGCGTCATCCGCATAGAGTAACACGGGTATGTTAAGATTGTTAACTCTAGGGGCATCCGCCGTGACTGTCTGCAGGACAGAATCCATCTCATTTATGAATAGGGTGAAAAGCAGGGGTGCTAAAACACACCCCTGTCTGATTCCCCTCCCGATCCTGAACTTAGTCGTACACTCCCCGTTAGGTCCATATCGGACACTGGTACTAAGCTTTTCGTACAGGCGGGCCAGGAAATAAATTATACCTTTAGGAGCCCCCATTTCTATCCGTTTGGCCCATAATATAGCGTGGTCTACCATATCGAAAGCGCTGCTTAGGTCAGCAAAACATAAGTAAAGCGACCCTTTTTTGGCCTGGGTATATTTCCCTACCAAAAGCTCTAAATTCAGACACTGCTCAACGGTGTCACGCCCTTTTCTGAACCCATACTGGCAATTGGTTAAAATCTCATTAGTTTCTGCCCATTCCTCTAGTCTTAATAAAAGGACCCGACTCATCATTTTGACAGATGAGTCCAGTAAGGATATTGGTCGATAATTCTTGGCATCGCCCCGGTCACCTTTTTTATAAATAGGAACAATTATTGATTCCTCCCAAGTAGACGGTATTTTACAGCAAATAGCTGCGTTGAAGATTTTAGCCAACAATGGGCCCCAAATCTCCGGTGCAATCTTATACACGTCTATGGGTACTCCATCGGGTCCCTGGGCCTTTCCTCCCTTACTGGCTCTTATACTAACCATAACCTCATCTATGGTGATATTTAAGGCTACAATAGGCCAGCCTTCTCCATTGGGGACAGGTCTATTGCTCGAGTCAAAAATAGTAGAAAAATGTTGGATCCAAGATTCCATACTCACATTTGATGTGAGTTCTGGTACCTTATCATCTTTTAGGAATGGGCTATTCACCGTAGACCAAAACAGAGTACAATTCTTCAATTCTGCTGCTTGGTTCAGATTGTCCCACGCTTCCTGCTGTAATTCGGCTTTTCTACGTTTAAGGATCAGATTATAATCCTGCCTAAGTTGAATCACCATGCTCTTATCTCTTGGTTTAACTGCCAAGGCATTTTTAAGATCCCTTCGGGCAATAGTACACGAATGATCAAACCACCCCCTTTGGTATCTATTCTTGTGCCCAACCTCTTTGGTAAACTTCTTATTGATGGTTGAATTAATTCTATCAAAGTGGTCAATACTGTTGACCGAGGTTTTATCCTGTTTTAAAATTGCCGTAATTTCTATTAGACAACTAGTGATGATAGCCTCAGATGTTATATCCGCTTTGTCTCCCTTCCACCTCAACCTATAACCATTCTGCCTATGAGGTTCAATATTAACAATACTACCTTGTTCACATATATGGACGTGGTTCCATATTATTACGTCAGTAGTTAAACAGTTATGATCACTTAGCATAACATCAACCACCTTGGGCACTGAACATAGCGGAATAAGGGTTGAAGACATGCATATAAAATCAATAATAGTATTAGCACCTCTTCCTTTAAAAGTCGGTATATTTTCACCCTCATCATTTTTGACATTTTCCATAATTTCCATATCATAATCTATCAGAAAGTTTTTCAGGGTCTCTCCATAGGAATGATGGGGAAAATGAACATCAGCATCCCCCAAATGATTATACACGCCACATAACTTCTGAGATGATAATGGACATACTGAAACATTAAAATCCCCCACAAAAATAAATTCAAAAACACCATTAAAATTTTTAACACAGTTAGTCAATGCCCTATCTAACTCATTAATTGCAGCATGTCTAGTGCCATCAAATATATTATTGTAGAAATTAATCAAAAGTATATTTCTACCCGCTTCTTGCGCTAGCCATTGAATTTGTGAATGAGCCCCCACTTTTACATAGTTTTTCACCAAGATAGGCAACTTGACTGAAATCAGCATCAACAACCCTCCTTTTGCTCTGCCATGGGTTGAGGCCAAGGCAGGGAGTTCATAGGATACAAAGCCATCAATGCCCCTAAAGTTTTTACACCAGGTTTCCTGAAGGCAAATGATGTCAAATAAATTCACAAAATCTTTCCACCCTAACATATCCTCCTTTGCCACTAGGACTGCAATATTCCAGCTGGCAATGTGGCAAGTTACCCTATCACTCTCATGGCTAATAATAGGCGGTTCATCACTGGGTATGGACATGTTATCCTCTAGATTAAAAAGCTCTATGTTATACATTGTATTTGAGATATTGGATATGAGATGCACACCTCTTTTTCTACATTTGTCTTTATCCATTTGTTTTTCCCTTTTATTTTGTCGTTTTCAACTTCAACAGCGTGCGGTACTTTTTCCGCGCTCGTCTCATTGCGCTACTAACAATATTTCCAAGAACGGTGGACCCTATTTACGGATACACAAAAGTCGCACAGCCAAGTTCTGGATTACATCCAATGAATCAAGTTCATTTGCATTCTTCATATTTTAAATTCTTTCGAGTTTTCTTTCGAGTTTTCCTCCTTATGTTTAAACCATTTTCTTGAGATCAATTCATTTTATTCAATCTGTCGTTTCCACATTCTAAAAAGCACTCAGAGGCATGGGGTGAATTCCGTGTCACGTTTTATTACCATGGTCCAATGCATTTCGGGAGGAAACCTCCCTTCGTCAGGGACATCTACAATTGTAAGTAAATACATGATTTTAGACAGTGTGTGCCAAGATAACTTTTCATCATCATGTTTACGATTTAGACATTACTAGGAATCTCTATTCAAAACATGTAATTAATTAGCATTTGTTGCACTTGCATGGTAGGGCACGTTAAACTAACATATCAAGTTTACTTTTTCAAAAAGTGGGTATTCTAGTTCCCCTTGCACATTTTCACTCAGTACTTTGTGAGTAATCTCACATTTAGGCTGTATTCTAATTAATCTCAAAATACGGACCCATATTTAAGATCTCCGCTTACCGTGATTAAAAATAAATCATGTTATAAAAGAAGGGGGGGCATCCCCGTTCCAGCATCTCGGCGCAAACCATTCATCATTCTTTTTCGTTCAGTCTGGCGTACCATCGCCACCCTTTTCCTTGTTTTAGTGAGCTGGTTACAAAAAAGTCTCTCACTTCACATTTAAATCTGTTCCCGCCCTCCTTAATGATCAACAGGTGATATTCTGTGCAAGTCATAACCTCTTTAATCCCTACGGAGTAAGGATTCCTTCATCTCCCAGAGTGCATTATACTCGTGTGCTTTCAGATTCTTTCATAATGACGTGTTTTCCACGACCGTGGTATTTAAATCCTACAACATGTGATTAACAACTGATGTGCTTACACATAATTCCTTTGATTATCTGGCATGATTACTTCGAAATCAAACATCAAACACCACTGTGAAACCTACAAAATTTAAATAAATAAATCTTCTTTTAACGTGGCACGTTGTCATTCCCATGCTTATATTAACCTTATTGTTAGCTAAATGTCTTCTAAACACTTACTCCCATTTTAAACAACAATTCTACAATGATCTATTATGTGGGTGCTATCTCAGGTAAGACGAAACAGTTCATTTTTGTGAGATATTGGATATGAGATGCACACCTCTTTTTCTACATTTGTCTTTATCCATTTGTTTTTCCCTTTTATTTTGTCGTTTTCAACTTCAACAGCGTGCGGTACTTTTTCCGCGCTCGTCTCATTGCGCTACTAACAATATTTCCAAGAACGGTGGACCCTATTTACGGATACACAAAAGTCGCACAGCCAAGTTCTGGATTAAATCCAATGAATCAAGTTCATTTGCATTCTTCATATTAATTACATGTTTTGAATAGAGATTCCTAGTAATGTCTAAATCGTAAACATGATGATGAAAAGTTATCTTGGCACACACTGTCTAAAATCATGTATTTACTTACAATTGTAGATGTCCCTGACGAAGGGAGGTTTCCTCCCGAAATGCATTGGACCATGGTAATAAAACGTGACACGGAATTCACCCCATGCCTCTGAGTGCTTTTTAGAATGTGGAAACGACAGATTGAATAAAATGAATTGATCTCAAGAAAATGGTTTAAACATAAGGAGGAAAACTCGAAAGAAAACTCGAAAGAATTTAAAATATGAAGAATGCAAATGAACTTGATTCATTGGATTTAATCCAGAACTTGGCTGTGCGACTTTTGTGTATCCGTAAATAGGGTCCACCGTTCTTGGATACATTGTATTTGAGACATCTCCCCCTACTAACATGCAATCTACAATCACTTTATCATCTAGTTCATTTACGGACATAGCTACTTTACCGCAATTATTAGTAGGAACATCACCCCGGGAAGGGTCAATCTCATGTCAATCATTCTGATCGAGAAAGCTTAACGACTGATACCTATTCTGAATTGGGACTTGGTAGACCATCCCATTAACAGGCGGGGAGATGCTACCATAGTTGGTAAATGGATTGGGGGTATATGTTACAAATTTGTTCCTGAAATTATTCCCACCTGTCGCAGAGTTCACCGCATGCATCGGCGGGGTAAATATACCATCCTGGGAGCCAGGACGGAGATTAGGCAACACAGGCCTATTTACAAAAGATGGATAGGTAAAGTTACTTGTTACCTCCTCCCCGCAATTAACAGAGGGCGGCCTGCTAAGATGGTTATAAAAATAGCCCAGTGGTCTAGCAACTACGTCTGTCTCTGACTGCGTGAGTGAGGCTGCTCTAAGAAGAACAGTCGCAACATGATGCGGATGTTTAAAGTTAATGATCACGCAGTCACCCCCGCATGTCTTTCTTGTATTACCGATCCAGTTGACTCTTCTGATAGAAACAATTTGATCAGAGTAGCCAACTGGATAACCACAGTGGCGGTTTAGCCAGGAAATTGTTTTATTCATCAAAGATTCCGCTGACTCCTGGGTAGTAGGGACCTGGGTTAAAATCGGAACATTGGTTAATACCACAACGTAGGGTACACATTCAGGTGGAAGGTCAACTGGGCGCCTACATATCCGCATGGGTACCCCATTCGTTCCCCTTGTGGCAGCAGGCAAAGCTAAGCCAGCTGGTACCGGAGCTGCCTTCACACTATTTGGGGCCGATATAGGTCTAACATCATTCAGTAAAGTACCCGACACTGAGCTTGTCGACCCAGCACTTAATTGCTGTAAAGGTCGGCCTGCCTCCTGAGCTATTGTATGTTTAGGTGCAGGTGGCTCTTTAGGCAGTTGTTTCCTAGTATTAGTGGAAGGGGCACTATTAGTGGGTCGTAATTGTGATAGCGCCCTATTAGTAGTAGAGACAGTGGTTGCACACGCCGGCATTTTGCAATCTGATATAGATTTTTCCAAATTACCGGCATGCTGGTCCACCGCAGCCCTTAGTCTTACTACTTCTGCCTGCAGATCATCAATTTTAGTTAACAAAGGATCTACAACCATATTTAATTTGTTATAAATAGTACTCAGTAACAGGTCAATTTGGTCAGGCTTAATAGAGACACAATTGTCATTTGATAATGTCCCTATTTCATCGGCGCTCTCCTTGTGTATGGCATCTTTTCTGTTCTTTCTGTTAGAGTAATTTCCCCGCTTAGGTACCATTTTCTTACAGGCTCGCATAAATTTAGTAGCCCTAACAGACGACTGAGGTGTACCTTCAGAAATCTCACATGGGTCATCTTCCACCCTAATTGAGTTGTCTGGAGCCGTAGTTGATTCAACGTCAATGTTATCATGCTCCACTAATGTAACAGTCTCACTGACAATGTTAATATCTGCATTATTTAGATCTGCAGATGGAGTCAGTGGAAGGTCTGGAACAGTACTTTTCCCCAGTGATTTCCTTCTCTCACAATTAATTCTGGAAACTACTTTCAGCAAATAGTTATCGGGTAAAGTAGTTTGGACAGACATTTTGCGGTTGATCAGGTGCCTCAAATAATTGTTATTGAATAAGAACAAAGTTACATCAAAATATAATCACCTACGGGTACTCAGCGGTCAAACCAAGGGGGATGGCCCGGCCCGTCCTCGATCGTCCCCGGACGGCCACAGACGGCCCCGCCCTTGTCCTGGGCTTCTCCCGCGCACGACTCGCGTGGCGAGAGGGGTGTCAGCCCTTTTCAAGCGCCTCCTGGCGCTCCCGGCGCATCACGGGCGCGCTGCCCCAGAGGCTGCTGGGAAGTGTGGTCCGGTACGCTGGTCTGCCTCCCGCGTCTCCCGCTTGCAAAGCCGTTCACCTCACGGCACCGCCCGATGGCGTCGCGGTCAAGTGAGCAGTCCGCTGGTGTCAAAATGCAAGTACTTTGGTTAGTTTGCTGAAAGTTCATATACCTAAACAAAAAAAGAGCAATTCATGTACATATTCCTGATCACAATAAGAAATGAAGCATTAGTCACAATCCCATGTTTCTTTGACTAAATGTCGTTACTCCGAGGGCTCCCCCTCCCATATTTTCTGATGTTTCACTATTGCCGCCAGTCTTTGTAAATAGAGTTCTTCCCTTGGTTGCACTTGCTTCATCTTTTGCACCCAGAAATCATATGAAAGGACTGACATCATTCTCCATTTTTGTAATATCAAAGATTTGCCCACTAAAGACGGATAAAGAATACCTGCTTCTGCCTTACGGATAGATTTATAGTGGTGCCTATCCGAAAAAGGGCTCCCAGGAGGTGTGGACACCTGGAATCTAGTACCAAGCCACTGAAAGACTTTCCTCCAGAAATCAGCAATAACTCGACAGGTAAAACATACATGGAGCCAATCTCTTATGTTTTGTCCACATCTGAAGCATTCATTGTATATAGAACGGAACATTTTCTGCAAAAGAGATGTTCTATAGCAGAGCATCCATTTTGAGAAAAAAGCAATTCTTCTAAAGTTAGCCCCTCTAATGGCTTTATGGACGATTCGGTCGGAAACATAGACTCCGAATTGGATTTGCTTCTTCCGAAACCTGTCTTGAGGCCTTCCGAAAAAGATCGGAATCAGCCCCCTAGTGCGAGGTTACTTCCCCAACCGCACAAAGTGCCACACCATCTGGTCTATTTCACACAAAAAACCTTCATCATTACGTTGGAGAAGATAAAAAGGAAAAGTTGGAGAATCATAATTTTGATTATTAGTATGCATCTAATGATTGTTAAAGGAAAAGACTGCCATTGTCGTAGTAAATGCTGAGCTTTAGTAAGAGTTGGTAGATTTTTATGTTGGTATAGTTCTAAAAAATCATGAGATACATTAATACCCAGATATCTAATAAAGCTAGAGGCCTGAAATCGTGGCCGCATGTCAATAGGAAGTACAAGTTTGGAGCAGTTGAACAAGAGGGCTTCCTACTTGCTTTGTTTAATTCTATACCCCCCCCCCCCGAGAATATTTTGATTCTGGCAAGTGCTCTAATGACACTTTGTTCTTCTGCATTCATATATAAAATCAAGTCATTGGTAAACAACTTGATTTTTGGGTGAACCCTGTAGAGGTGCCCTGATTTGAGGATCTTGCCACAAAGCTGTAGCCAAAGGTTCAATAAAAAGTGTGAATAGCACTGGGGACATAGGGTAACCCTGGCCAGTGCTGTGAATGATAGACAATGCTCCTGCCATGTGTGAATTTACTATGACTTTGGTTTCGGACTCAAGGTATAGATTTTCCAGGAGCCTCAACAACTTAAAAGTAAAATTGAATCAATATAAAATGGCGAATAGGGTCTCCCATTGAACTAGGACAAAGGATTTTTCTGTGTCAATCATAATAATAACCGCTTTGACCTTATAATACCCAAGGTAGTCGATAACTTGTAACAGGAAGTTAATGTTGGTAGAAATGTTTTTCCCTGGTAGAAAATCACACTGGTTGCTATGGACAACCCCTTGTGATAATGGGGTTATTCTAGATGCAGTGATCTTGGTAAGGAGCTTATAATCATTGTTCAATAGGCTAATGGGGCGGTATAACCCTTTCATATTGGACGGTTTATGTTTCTTTTTAAAATGGACGATTACTGCCTTTGTAAAGGAGTTCGGCACCTCACAGCCCTCAAGTATTTCATTCACAATTTAACAAGAAATACAAAAATCTGGGCCCTGAAAATCGTATACATCTAAGCAGGTAGTCCATCGCTCCCACAGGATTTCCCATTGGGGGCGATCCTAATGGCAGATCGATTGCCCCAAGATATTCCTTGATTAGTTCTGGGGAGATAACAGATGTGAAGGCACATGAATTAGTATAATGTATTAGAAAAACTCTGTCTATATTGTCAGGCTGGTCTACCATCCAACCCCTGGCCTCCTCATGAGTTGATTTAATGGATGGATCATTGAGCCTTTTCTTCACTGACCAGGCCAGGAACCTTCCAGAGTGTTTGTTCTCTTCAGAATATTGTTGGAAGCATGTATTCTGGTTTATTATTTCCTGAGACACTTAATGTCCTTTTAAACACTGACTGTCTTTCCGCAGTCTAGAACCAGAGGTCTTAGAGTAACATGCCAAATGAACCAGTGTTGCTTGATCGAGATCTTTTTGCAGAGCTAGAATTTTTTCCCTCCTTAACTGTGATATTTGTACTTTATAAGAAATTGCTTTTCCCTTAATAAAGGCCTTAGACACCTCCCAGACAGCAAATGTAGAAACTGAGCCTACGTTCATCTCTAGAAATTCTGGAAGGTTGGATCACATAATTGCTATCCATCTGGTATCAATTAACAGCATTTTATTTAACAACCAGCACAGTCATTCTGCCATTCAATATTCACGCTTAATTCTATTACAGGGACTGAGTGGTCTGAAAATTGTTTTGAGAGTGCCCATTGATGCAAGATTAGAAAAATAAATCAATCCTCAAGGCTCAATTAAACTTTTTGGGGAAACAGGTGAATTCCTGAGTTTGTGGGTGCTCAGGGGACAACTAAGGTTAGACCCCTACCCATTTTAGCTAGAAACCCAGAGACTCTTGGTATATTTTGAGATTTGGTCTTGTGAGACTAACCCAGCCTTATATCTTGTAGGATATTAAAATATCCGCCTATCACCAAAAGACCTGGAAGTGGGAGAAGAACTTCATATTGTTCTGTGAGGGCAGTTATATTGTCCCCTATAGGGCCATAGAAACTGACCATGCCGAAGAATTCGCTCTCTACTTTCTGATTGACTATAACCCATCTTGCTTTGGGTTCCCTCATAACCTGGTGCACTTCCTCCATCAAATTTTGCACAACCAAAATCAACCTCCTCCTTACTTCTGCACTGGCTGATGTAAAGAATACTTGGGAAGTGAAACTCAGCGTTTTGGGAAGATTGGAGTGCATCTTAAGATGAGTTTCTTGGAACAGACTTATCTGTACTTCTGGTGTCACGAGCCACTGAAGTGTGGTTCTAAACTTAACTTGATTACTAGCCTCATTAATATTGCACAAAGCTATTCTTATCAGTTTCCTATTCATCATGCCCCCCATCTCCCCTGCATGATTGCCTTGGGATGGTACTCTTTACATCTGCAATTGAGGGAGCAGCATGTGACACAAGTCTACTCGTTAAAGTTACAAAACACCTTTTCTATTATAAGACACAGTACTGTGCAATCGGCTAGTCTCATGTTGTCTTGAGAAAATTGAAACTGTAGCATTAAGAACATTCTTGTGCCAACAGCAGTCCATGATCACTCAGAAGGTACTGCTTCTTATTTGTCCTTCTCCCTCTTTCTTGATCGAATGCAGAAATGTTCTAACCTGCTTGACGGATTAAAATATAAGTGCCTGGCCCTTAAAGAGAACTTTTAATTTGGGTTGCTGGAGGACACCACTCGATGCTCCCTGGTGCTTGAATTATATGAAGACACAATGGTTCCTGTGGTGGACAGAAGTATAAAGGGATAATGATACTCTAGTGTGCAATCGCTATACATTATAGGGTTAATACGAAGTCAGAGGAGAAAGTACTGTACACAAAACAGTATAGGGTAAAGACAAAAGTAATTTATATAGTCATGGTAGAAAACAATAGTTCATTTGAAATAGTGTAGTGTGTCCCCAGTGAAAAAATTGAACCTAATAAAATTGTGACAATTAGTGAACAAATATACAGAATGGTAACCAATGCAGTTATAAAGTCAACCCTCCAAAGCAATGTATGGAGGGAGTGGTTTGCTTTTTTTTCTCGTCAATGGCATTTTGGCCCCTATGTGGATGGGGAGGTCTCTTCAGGACCTAACGGTATAGGGACTTCTAGTCTAGAATATATTCTATGTCATCTTTGCAGCCAGAGTAGACATATAAGAGAATATTCAAAAGGAAAAGTTGTCTGCAGGGGTAAAGGATTTGGTTCTAATTGCATGTGTCAAAATTTGTTCTTTTATCCTAAAGTCTCTAAAATTGACCAAAATAGTGTGAGGGTACTTTGCATTGGTGGATTGAACTGCAGGAATCTGATGTGCCTGAATAATTGTTAAATCCGTTCCCTCTGTTGCATTTTTGGAAGCACATGCTTATAAATGAGGTCCAAAATTAGCTTTGTCACTGTCATCCCAGCCTTGCGGTCTTCTGGTACTCCTACGAACCTTAAGATTGTGCACTGTGATCTGTTTTCTGCATCATTCAGCTTCAGTTGGAGATCCTCTACTTTCGTTTGGAGTTTGAAGTTTACCACTTCCTATTTATTACTAGAGTCTTCCACAACAGAAACCGTATTTTCGGCCTGAGTCATATGAGAGTAGAGCTGTTGAATACTACTCTTAATCTGTTCCAGCTGGTCATTGTTTTTTCTATGGGCATCTTCTTTGGACAGATTAATCTCTTGACGCTCACTTACAATCTGGTTCAATGCCATCTCAACTGAGGGTATCTGAAGTGGGGATATTGCCGTAGTGGGTGAGATCTTGATCTGGTTTGTGATTCCATCAGCCAGATGGGGGATTGGGGTTCCACTCTGACCTCGCCCTTTACCTTGTGTCTGGTCCGCCATCAGACTCTGTTTTTGAGCCCCCTTTGGGCCTCCAATTGTGAATACGGGGTACATTTGGCTCATCTTTGAAGAGCAGTAGATTTTTTGACGTGGAGATAGATGTGGCATTCCCATCTCCCAGCTGCGGCTTAGAAGTCCTTCCTTAAAGGGGAAGCCAGTCCTTCCAGTCCGGCAGCTAGCAGAACCGGGGGTTGGGAAGAGTTCATATCATCAGGACCTAAGCATCAGTCAACGATTGATTTCTCCTGATAAGGTGACTTCTGCCGCAACCTTTCAGGTCAAGACGCCTGCTGTATTGATATCTGCGATCGAGATTTAGGGGCATAATTCCCTTCAGGCTGGTTGCGATCCCTATTGCCTTTTGGATTTTTGCTTAGGGCAAGAGTTTCCATTGATGAGCCTCTGGAAATTCGTTTCATTGATGATTATTTTAAACAATTTCCCATTGAATTTCTATTACAGGGTTAACTGGGTTGATTGGGGGATGCCGGAGTTTTCACGAGAGAGCTGCAAGCCGCATCTGTGCTACACAGAATGCTTCTGCAACCCCCCACTGTTGCGCCACCAGTAGTGGGACCTAAAGTACCCCCTCAGTCTGCTTCATTCCCTTTTTCGCTCATAATACACTACCAATCTTGTCTGGTGGTTACCACCCTTGAACGTGATGCCTTGAGGAGGGCTTATTGTGGCCTTATCGCAGGTCTGTCAGACCAAGCCTGCTTCCAGCATGTCTCTCACTCTTATAGCACTTTTTTTTAATTGCATCACCTCCTCTCGTACTGCAGCGAAAAATCCCATCTTGTGCTCTTGCTTCTTGGTCAGCCTCCAGTCCGCCCCTCTGCAAAGCTAATATCAGCACCCAACCGTTCACACTATTAGCAGCGCGAGAACAGGAAACTGAATTATTGCGTTATCGTGACCTTGCGGGGGAGGGTATTACTAACTGCTAATTTCGCTCCAGTTACCACTCCAGCACTTGCCAAGCAGCAATTATAATTCTGGGTCTTGTTGCTGTTCCGCTTGCTCCACACTATAAGCACTGCGATTGGCCAGTTGCTTCTTGCCCTTCTTTCTTCTCCACTACCTGTTTCTGACAGAACCAGTGCAATCCGAGAACACTTACTACTATTCCACTTTGGCAAAACTGCAGCAAAGAGAAGAGCACATAAACACATGAAAATGTGGCTATTTTTTGTTTATAATTGCTCATCATGCCAACGTTTGGCTACTAAGATATGTCAAAACAAAGAATTATCCAGGCAGCCATGGTGCAGATTTTGCATTAAGGGGTATATACTGGGAAGTGAAATCCCCTCAATGGCAGGACCTGAATCCCTCCTGATGGCAGTCCTAAAAATCCTTGAAATGTCTTTAATGACAACGTTCCAGCCATAGGTGAAAAGACTGGGTCCAAGAGCACATTCAAATGAGTGTGAGTTTGGAGTGGACAGACCCCCAACTGCAAATGATCTTCATTCTGGTTATGGTACTAGTGCTCAAATCAGTCAAGGGCTGGGACTCATTTTTGGGGTTGGTCTTAGCTTTCGCTGAACTCATTTGGGAGTTATTCCTATAGCCGCCCTTAACCACACAATTATTCTTATTCTTATTATTGCTGAGTTATTTTATAGAATTAGCACCTTCTGTTCGAAGACTACCTCAGTGAGACAAATGTAGTACAGATATGATACATTTGCTTACTGCAGCCTGGTCTTCATATCAGTTTCTGCTGGGTTCTGAAGCTGCTAGGATGAACGAATGAACGTGTGGCATGTACCTGCATGTGTGTGGGGATGCGAAATGTAGTGTACAAATGGAGAAAAGAAGCATAGTGCTGACTGGCTAATTTAATGCACTAAAAGACACTTACCAATTTCAAGTCTATTCAGCTTCTTACTGACTGAGCAAAGAACTGAGTTAAAGTAGACAAACAAGTCATGCATGGCAACAACTACCCTTCTCTAGGCAGTTTATTTCATTCCATATATGAGATTTATATTTGCGACTACATTTAAAAATATATATATATAAAAATGTATGCACTAACATAAAATGTTTCTACTAATTTTTTTCAAGGTTGATACACTTTTTTACTTTTCTCCATACTTTACCTTAGGAAGACTCCACAGTTGAGGTGGAGATCTCTTAGTGGTAAGTTATAGGGAAAAATTCCTTATTCTTTACTATACAGAGATCACCACCCGGTGGCGTAGATCGCTGTAAAATAAGGTGTAGGGAATTTTTTTTTAGTTTATTAAACTTGAAAAAAACTAGTAGCGTTTTTTTCATGTTAAACATTCATTTAAAATAATTGTATATATTTAGTTTAAATGTATAAGAGCATTTAAAAATGCTACAGCATTATTAACTTAATTTTAAATATAAAAATGTAATGAATTTAAAAATATCAAATTAAATTAACAGTCTTTTTTAAAGCTTTACAAGCAAAAAATCCAATCTAAAGTAAGGAAGTTATATTTTTAGCTGTGTTATTAAACTTGATATATAGAACTAATAAAAACGGATCTAATTATATTTTAATAATAAATCACGTAATGCTCATTTTCTGAAAATGGTCATTAAATATGTTACCATTTAATAAATATTGTTTTATTTTTAGATATCCCTTTAACATGTATTTTTTGTTTATATTTTTAACTATTTTAAACATTTTAAAATTCCGCTAATGGTCTGTGTGGTACTGGGCTTACTACTGCTCCTTTTTTGGCAGTGGTAACTTTACACTAATACATTTGGCTCCACTCCCCTGATTTAGGGAGTGGAGACATGTACGTTTACATTTTGAGTAACTTTACATCCCAATAGTCTGAGTAGTCCAGCGAAGCAAAGCTACTCAAAAGTGAAAGAGTGAAATTACTAGCAGTAAATCTACACAAGTAGATTTGCCGTTATGAATAGGCCCTTGAGTGTTTCAAGTTGCATGTACTTTCTCCGTAATTGTTTGCACAAAAGTACACATATTGATATCTTTAGTGCCTTACTGTTTCCAATTCATATGTTGGTGAGGGCTGTCAATTACGTCATCCCTTCTATGTGATCCCTTCTTTGGCGCTAAGTTGTGAAACTTAGCGCCATTGCAGGGGGAAACGCAAGGCTGCACCATATTCTTGTAAATATGGTGCAGCCTTGCTTTTCCGAAGTGGCGGAGTGTGTTGTTAAGCCCAGGAGGCTAACGACACGCTCCGCCACTTCGTTGTACATATGGCCCTTTGTTTCATGGTGCAATCAGCAGGCAACATGGAGCTCTTCTAGAATTTCTTGACGTTTGGAGTTGCTCTGTCAGTCGTCTGGTGTGCAAGCTTGCATGCCACCGACCAATAATGTCGACCTATATATAATTATAGGTCATTCAGTACCTGCCTATCACTACATCGTCTGTAGGTAGGCATATTATTGTTATTTTTCCTCCACATTGATTAAAAACACAATTAACTATTGTGTTTGCTTGTTGTACATACCTTGTGATGTAGTGATTAGGTTGAGGTCGCAATGGGTGTCATATTATAGAATGCATGTGATATAGTGGGAGTTTACACAGTGGCGTAACACAGGGCCCCCGAAGCCCCCACAGCGAGGGGGGCTAAGCTACAGAGGACCCCCTCAATCTATCAATGAATCCATCATTTGTAGAGCGTGCTACTAACCCGTGAGGGTCTCAAGGCACTGGGGGGGTGGGGGGGGAGGATCCTGCTACTGCTCGAATAGCCAGGTCTTGAGATGTCTCCTGAAGGTCAGCAGGTCCTGGGTCTGCCGCAGGTGGACGGGGAGGGTTTTCCATGTCTTGGCGGCACAGAAGTCTGACAGGAGAGCTCCCGATTTAGTCCGGAGGGGGGCCCTCTACGTACATTGTAGAGGGCCACTTCAAGTTTCGTTATGCCAGTGAGTTTACCCTGCGTCAAAATGATGCTTCTGTTCTGCTTAACTCAAGGCTCTTTTGGCAAGTTTAGAGTTTCTCAAGAAACAGTAATGATA
Source organism: Lissotriton helveticus (assembly GCF_964261635.1). Taxonomy (NCBI): domain Eukaryota; kingdom Metazoa; phylum Chordata; class Amphibia; order Caudata; family Salamandridae; genus Lissotriton; species Lissotriton helveticus. The sequence goes on along the minus strand of NC_136072.1, from coordinate 515,549,798 downwards.
GCCATGGAACCGGACGAGTCTGAAAGAGATACGGAAATCAAGACAACAGTAACCACACCACTACATCCAGCTCGACTGTGGCTGACATTGTGTTGACTGTGGGTCCTTTGTCAACAACACGTCACGTCAGGCTCCCGCCGTCTGCTCTTGACACTTCCAGCCTCCGCTGTGGAACTGGATACAAGTGACTGAACATAAAGATATGACAGGAAGATCCATAGAGGGTCATTAATTGTGACAATGTCAATTTGCGTTGTTACATTTACCTTAATTAGCTTATATGCGTATGTGTCATTAATTTCAGTGCGTGCTCCACGCACTGGCCTTCTCTCATCAAGCGGCCAAGCGGAAATGATATACACAAGAACCAGTAATCATAATGCGTGTAAATTACACCCTCGACACACTCCGCACTGCTTTATGGCCGCATCCTTATGAATGTTTACCTAACAGTGCTAATGCAATTATTAATCGGAAACGTAATTGCCCAGATGCAAAGCTGCGTTTTTGGCTCAGGGTAGTAATGCAGGACCCGGCAGACCCAGCGGCGAAGGTGGGCGCGTTCCTCCGGGAGCCCCCTCACCGGCCAGGGGACCCTGTTCAGCTACAGGTCAGTCAATTTCTGTGAGATAAGGGCGATTTAGGGGCCCCTCTTGACATCACCTCACATGGGATAAGAAAAAAGACTAGGAAGCCGGAAAATATAATGGTATGTGGGGTGTGTCAAAATATGGACATAACTAGCAGGGAGATGCCCATTATTGCCCATTCCATGAGATTTCTGCCAAACATGCCTTTTTTGATATTTCGAATGCTCTTTATATGTATTTTTACTGGAATGGTGATAAGCAAACATTTACACGTGACTCCCTCTAAACTGGCCTTATTTTGGGTAACATATCGAACCCACAATCTCAACGTACACGATATTATCAAGGTAAGTAGATGTGGAGTTAAGAATTGTAAAGTTCTACTTCCTGATGTATAGTTACCTTGATGATATGCTTGTAGTCTGTGACAGTGGATTTGATATTTTCATAAATCGAAATTATTGATCTCAATATTGTGACATACAACCTATAAAAGGCTAATAGCATCTGTTTGTGCACGCCTTCACTATATAAAATATTGATTCAATTAAACTTTGTTCATTCATGGCTAATTATGTGAAATAGGTAAATTTCCAAACCCTAATTTAATTCGTCTAAAATGGTTACAAAATCCATCCAGGTCCTGGGTGCTTAACTCTGAAACTTGCTCAGCCCTGGCTATAGAAACTAAAGTAACCTGGCTAAATAAAAATAATCATTCTGATGCTGAGCCTCCTCATACAGACCTTCATTGCTTCATCAGAAACTACATGGACCACTTCTGCAAAAGTATAGGGCTCACTAAGTTTACTCTGTCCTTCTTTTACCTTATAAATTAGGATCAACTATTGGACGTTTCTTTTTCAGTGCTTAATTTGTCAAAAACTGTCTTTTTTGGTATTTATTGAAATGTTATAATAAGTACAAAAACAAAATAAAAGTACCCTTCAAAGTTTCCACTATTACACATAGGAGTTTTCTTTGTTATATAATGAATGTGCTCTTGCTTAGTTGAAAAACATGTGTTCAATGCAGTTCTGATGGCGTTGTAATCGAGCAGTTCTGGATCGAAGATGTCAAAGCGCTGAGCCAAAAAAGGAGCCACACCAATGAATGGGGGAAGCTCTTCAAGGGAAGCAATTACAAAGAAAAGAGCCACGTTTTAAGATGTTTTCGAAACAAGAAAAAGATTCCACTTCTGAGCGATGAGCTGGCAGAGTGCTCCAAAGTTTTGCTGCCTCAAGAGAGAGGCAACGTCCTCCCAATCTAGGTTTGCGAAACCTAGGAAAAATCACCTCCCTGCAGAATGCTGATCTGAGTAGTCTACGTGGTGTGTACACTGTAATTGTCAACTAATATGCCTTAGTCCTTTTGGTGTAGACCCAGAAAGACCATGCAAATAACTTTGACAATTATCCTCTTTCTAATGGGTAACCTGCAGAGAGAGCGAATAGCTTCCCTGACAGAGAGATGTTTTGGAATATTCAAAATGAGACATGCAGAAGCATCTGAATAACCTGATGTTTATTCAGAGAAGAATTATTGATGTTCAAATGGAGTGCATTACAGTTGTGGAAGCAAAATGTAATCCGCGCGATGACTAGTGATCTGCGCAGTTCTAAAGGAATAAAGGGAACGATTTTCCTCAGAGCCTTGATGATATAAAAGTAAGTGCTAGTTGCACAGCTAACCTGTGAATCAAAATTGAAAGAGTTGTCAAAAGGACCCACAGTTTTTTTGCCGACTCTAATGGGGTCGGTATTCGGCCACAAGCCTCCTGCCACCATAGTTTAGACCAGATAGAGTCCTGGGCCCCAAACACAACTACCTGCATTTTGTACACATTTAACATTAGGAACGTCTCATTCATCCAGATACTAATGTTAATCATGTTTTTTTCAAATTTATCAGCCACAGAAGGCAGGTTATCAGTAGTAGACGCAATGATTTGCATGCCATCAGCATAAGATAGAACTTGGAAGCAGAAGGACCTCACTGGCTCTGCAAGAGTGAAGACATAAAGATTAAAAAGGGTGGGCCCAAGAGGTGATCCCTGGGCCGCCCCACAGGGGAAGCTGAAACCATGGCCTTGAATTCTCCACAGTGCACTATTTGAACCCTATCAGTGAGAAAGGAATAAAGAAGGTTCAAGGCAGTTGAGTTCACCCCAACATGCTGTAATCATTGGTCCAGGTGAAGGAACGAGACTGTGTCTAACGCCTCCGTTAAGTCTAGCATCACAATGATGGTTCCTGGTCAGCTTGGAGTGCTAAGTAGGTGGAAAATGGGCACTAAATGTCCTTGGGGCAGGCTCTCACTGACATTAAGGCCCTAGCCTTTCTTTGCAATAGTTTGCATCTTTTAGCCAAGCTTCTAATTTGGGATACTACGTCTTCCCCAGTGTAGCTCTATCTTTCTCTCTGCAATAAGTAGTAGCATTGCCATCAGATGGAGGGGGTTCGGCCGGGATGTTCTAATGCATCCCAGTAGAGCTGTGAGTGGTAACCTAGGCACGGAGCACACTAACACCAAATCTTTGCAGTTAAGGGCTACGATCCAATACTCAGCTATTTTGGTACATCTCCAAGCAAGGTACAGGAAATTGGTGTCCATGGTGGGACAGCGCACAAAACACACCTTTGTAGTCAGGCCCATCACGTGCAGGCCAGTAATTGTGCAGTATGAGCGACAAAGGAAAGTTATATATATATGACCCTAATTCTATAAATGGGCACCAGCATGCTAGTTTGGGAGCAGCAGTACCTCAATTTCTCTTCTGTCATGTCATTCCCCACATCCACATGCCAGCTCATCAGTGCCTTAGGTTTAAGCGAATTAGCATTATCTTGCATAGTGAAATATTAGCAGGCTATCAGTTTCCTCGGAGATGGGGAGTCTAGTACACAATCTATGTCTTGCAGGGTCGCGGGATCTGGGGAAAGGAACTATATGCAGCCCTACAGGCAATGAGCAATCAATAATATAGGGAAATGTCCTGCAGTGTGCATTGGGCATGGCCTGCAGGTCTTGTGGGATAGAAATTCACCTCCTGGGTAGAGGTCTCCTATTTTTTCCAGGCCTAAACTAGGCATCTGGTGCTTAGCAAACTCATCAGCCAGCAAGGGTAGTAAAGGTTCATTGGTGAATGGGAGGCCAGCAGAAAAGTGGCCCTGCGGTAGAGTCAATGCAAGGCCGTCAAAGTCCACTGCATTATGTTGATTTCTTCCTGCAGGCACGGCAGTGAGGTGCAAATTAATGTGGAAACAGGGCATACAGTTGTATTGTCCGCCTCTGTTGCAGCATGAGACAGTTAATGGATGGGGTCATTCAGTAGAATGCATGGTGTGTCTGTACGCAATAATAATATAATTCAATTTTGGGATGTACACAGGTACCCCTGCTCAAAGGGCACAGTCAGTACCTCCCAGGTCAGTCAGGGCACCCGGCCTGCCCACATCAGTTGAATCAAAAGAGACTGAACTCAAGCAAAGTGAGTGCGATGTGGATGTTCACAAACAAAGAAAGGAGCTTGGGCAGCACTACCATTTCAGTGATGGGCATGCTCCCAGTGAGTGACATTTGTAGTCCAGTCCACACAGAGACCACTCCTCCCCACTTCAAAGCCCTCCAATGGGTCTCTCTCCAGACTTGGGTAATGTCCCTGCTGATATGGATGCCAAGGTACCAGACAACCTCATCTGCCCAATCAAGAGGATATTCAGTGGGGTAGCATTCTGTGCCAACAGTGAGTAGGAAGATGAACAAATTGGACCAGTTAATAGCAGTTCCAGTCAATGTTGCATAGAGTATACATTCCAGCAGTATGGGCACGAGGTTTGTGATCGGGTCCATTACATATATAGGGGCCTATTTATGAGCTGGTTTGTGTCGCTCTTGCACCACACAACATGGTGCAAGAGCGATGCAAGCCTTACATATCATTTATGAGAACATGCAAGGCCACTTTGCGTGGCCCTGATTGGCTCCATTAAGCTGAATTAAGGCAACGCAGTAAAAAGGCATTACATGGGCATGTGTGGGTGTTCTCACACAACTCCAAAGGTTTTTGATGTCTTCCCAGGTTTACCAGAACTGGTAGACCTGGGAGTGTGCCAAAAAAGATATTCCTTCCCAGGTGATGCATATGGGGGAGAAATATCGTTATTTCTTATTATTACTTCCTCTTTCTATGCGTGCTGCCTTGTGCAGCGTGCATCGAAAGAGGAACATGCCTCTCAGGATTGTTTTTGTGCAGGAAGGTTTCCCTTCCTCGACAAAAAACAATCCAGAATGCAATGCAGGTCCCCTTGCACCATGGTGTAAGTGTGTCTGCGCTGTTGCTAGGCTGCAAAAAAGGTGCCAGTGCAGGGGAAAAGGCAGAAATGTGCTGTATTGCCTTAAAACAGTGCATTCCTGTCCTTTCCCTGTCATGCAGTGTAGTGCTGCAAGGTGACCTGCTGCACTGCGTTACATTCTCCTAAATAGGCTCCATAGTTTCATTGTACACATACATATAAGCAACCAGCCTCAATGTTGTGTATTTGAGACCATGTTCAGCAAGGGGCTGTCACAGGCAGGTTGCGAGCGGTTCCATAGCCATGACATAGAGGATCAGGGAGAGAGGACATCCCTGCCCGGTGCCTCTATTTATTGCAATGGGGCCAGAGACCTCTTCATTAATACGGAGTCTGGTGGTTGGGAATGTGTACAGGAGATTGATGCATTGGAGAAAGCAGGGCCTGACGCCAATACTCCGTAATAGGGCAAACAGATAATGCCACTCCAATGAGTCAAAAGCTTTTTTTGCTTCAAGAAATGCTGCTACTGTTGAAGCTGTCGGTTATGTGTGTGGAGTAAGGTGAAGAGGATGAGGATATTGTGGCCTGTCAAATGGCCAGGGAAGAAGCCCAACTGGTCTAGCCACACAATTTCAAAGAGGATTGGTAGGATATGGGTTGCCAGAATTTTGTTTTCATTGTTTAACATCACCCCCAGAACAAGAAAGCAAGTATTGCCGTACTCAAAGCTGTGTTGTCTTTCAAAAGAGAACGCCTCAATCCAATCGCTAAAACTGCATATCACAGCCAGCACGTAACTCTTCCCATTGCTTGTAGGCATCTGGATAAAATCCATCCGCAAGCATAAAGGGATACTCTGACATGCAAAAATGACCTGTGGGTACATCAATTCCTTTTCCTACATTATGCTGGGTGCAAACAATTAAATAAGAAAAAAGTTATAGCCACCTTTCTGACTGTATTGTTTTTCCATGTACTTGAAATTGTGTTTACTATACCCTCCGCTCCAACATGAGCTGGTCCATGAGTCATTTGGACCATATGCAAAACAAAACAGTCTTGTAGAATTCATTTAACTCAATTTGGACCTTCCATCCATGCCTGAAAGTGTTGGTAAAGCACAGCCTTTTTCCTGCCGCTTTTTCTTTTCTTCCTCATCTGTCAAAATGTGTACTTCCTTCCCCTCTGCATAAGGATCATACCCCTTTACTTCATCATCAGTACTCTCTACCACATACATCAGTGACTGTTCTGCCAAAGCTGTAGTTCACGCTACCTCATCTGCAAAAGTATTTCCTTGTCCCACCTCATCTGTTACTTTCTTGTGTGAACTGCATTTAATGATAGTTAATCTTTTCGGGAGAGTGATAGCATTCAAAGGCCTAGCAATGTGATGTCCATGCTTTATCTTACCTCTACTAGAGGTAATAAATCCTCTTTCAGCACATAAGAGTCCAAAGTTATGGACACGCCAAATGCATACTGACTACTTCCTTTAACCCTTCTCACAATTCACATGCTCTAGTCAATGCTATAAACTCTGCAGCCTGTGCTGATGTTTGTTCTATTCTACATGTTTCAACTACAGTATAATTGGTGGTAATTGCATACGTAGCTGAGATAGTCCCATTTAGTTGCTTTAGACAAGAACCATCTACAAACAAAGTACCATCAACAATTGATATTAGTACATCCACCAGGTCCACTCGACCCTTTGTCTCAGTTTCAGTAACAATCACAGAGTCATGTTGTACTTCATCCTGTTCCAAAGGAAGAGGCATCAGAGTGGCTGGGTTTATTGTGTTACTTCATTCCAGAGTGACATTTGAGTGTGTCAGTTTATATTTTGTCAGTCTGGCATTAGTTAAATGTTGCGTTTTTTGTTTTATTCAATAGTATGTCAACTGAATTAGGTACATACACTGTGACCTTGTGTCATAAAATTACTGTATATCTTTGTTTTAAAGCAGTTGCTGCTGCAGCAATAGTTCAAAGGCAGTTTGGTAGGCCAATTGTTACCAGATCCAATGTTGAGGAAAAATAGGTACATAGTCTATTCTTCTCTCCTAGTGTTTGTGTTAGTACATCAAAAGCACAGACATCTTTTTCATGCACAAATAAAGCAGAGCATTTAGTATAGCCAGGAGTACCCAAAGCAGGTGCATGATAAAGAGCTTTTTTCAGGGTGAGAAAGCTATGATGATGTTCACTATGCCATGGAACTGGGTCAGTTATGTCTTTATGTGTCAATGACAGTAAAAGTTTCACTATCAAGGAAAAGTGTGGTACACATTGTCTGCAGAATGAGCCCTGCCTAGAAATGCACATAAGTCTTTTGTGTGGTAGATTAAGGTATGTTTTGAATTATCCTAATGCATCCTCTCTCACCTATCGACAGAAGGTGACCTTATTAGTTTACCTCTTGTTGACAATATTGCACATTTGATAGTGATATCTTATGTCTGTTTGAAGCCAAAAGGGACAGTACTTTATGTGAAGAGTTATTGCAATCCTCTTCACATTGTACTGTTATTAATATGTCATCTACATACTGTAATAACATTGTTCCTGCTAGCAGTATACACTTATCTAGCTGTTTCTTAAGTGCTTGACTGTAAATACTTGGACTTTCTGTATACCTTGTGGTGCGCAACAGAAGACAGATTTGCCTTCAAAACTGAAGACAAACAAATATTGGCTAACTTCATAAATAGGAATGCTAAAAAACAATGTTTTGAGATTGATTACTGTAAACCATTTTGCCTTAGCTGTAAGAGAAGAAAGCATTGCGATATTGTCTGGGACCACTGGGTACTGGGGCTGAACTATTTTGTTAATTGCCAGTAAATCAAGAACCGTACAATATTACATTTTTCCAATACCATCTTGTTTGACAACAGGTAAAATAGGACTGTTACATACATTTCCAGATACACCTTGTATTACTCTCCTATCCAATGAATCCAGTATAACCTCTTTTAGTCCTTGTTCACCCTCCTCTGATATTTTGTAGCGAGGTATACGAGGCAGCACAGCATTATTGTTCACTTGTATATGTTCTGGGTCTATTTGCATATAACCCGTGTCATTTGGTCTTTGGGCCCATAATTTTGGATCTATGCACAGGAATTTGTGGGGCAAACCATTACTCCCTATCACCATATAGTTCTTGGTTATTGCATCTTTTTTACATTTCAGGTATACACCATCTGGTGAACAATATATGGTGGCATTCATCATTTTTAACGCTTTCAAGCCCAGCAAATTTGGGGAGCATTTGTTATTTAATAAGAATGTCATTTGTCCTGCCAAAGGACCAACAGTAAAATTAAGAGGTTTTGATATGGGGATTGTCACAACAACATTAGGGAATCACAACGGCGTATCTATTTTTCCGATGGAGATGCATGAGGGAGCGAGCAGTGGGAAATAGAGGCGTTAGTAGCACCCGCATCTATTAGAAACTTATGTTCATCACCATGAACTGTCATTTTGACCTATGGACCAGACTGGTCTACAGTTAGTGGTACTCACTCCTCTTTTTCTCTTGGGCCTCCATATTCTGTCCACTGAGAATAATCCTCATTATCCAAGTCATTTTGTTTGTGAAAATTGTTATTGCATCTATGAAAACAATTAGCATTCACATCATCTAATACATGTTCTGTCTTGTCTGTCCTCTGCCTTAACGTCTGCCACTGCCTCTGCCTTTGTAGCCCTTGTCCTCTTCCTTGAAGAGAAGGACATTGACTCTTCCAGTGCCTTTTTTGAAAACATATGGTCACATGTATTATATCCTGTCCCAGCCCTCTGCGGTGGCAGAGCTGATTGCACTCAGCCCCTCCCTCCATCACTTCTTTTTGCCCTCATAATATTTCCATATACCTGCAATCTGCCTCTTACTGGATATGCCTGCTGCAACAGTGCTTTTGCCTTTAACTCTTTAATTTTCTTTCGTGTTTTCCCCTTCTCAGCATTTCTTTTATTCTCGTAATAACAAGCCATTGCTAACAATTCTACTGGACTCTTTGCTGTCCATATACTCTCATACATTATTATAATGTCTCATAAATCAGTGAATAATTGTTAACAAACTGAATCGCAAATATGTGTTGCCCTGCCACTGTTGCCAGATCCTGCCAGCTGTGAGCCTTGAGCATTTCTTCAAGTCTACTAAAGAATTCAGTTACTTCCTTGCCCTCCTTTTGTTTACTTGCTGTCAATTTATCCCAATCAACCTTTTCTCGAGGCAAAATCAATTGCAATCTCCCAATCAAACGTTGAGGCAACCGTGAAATACTTTGCCAGGGCAAATCACCTGCATATCAATTTCTATCATCTTGTTCTAAGTTAGTCCAAACTATGTTCAGTTGTTCAGTTGTGCGTGGCCATTCAGCCTCACCTGATCCCATATTTCCTGAGAGATGATATGCCCAAAAAACATATCAATATCTTTAAGAATCATGGGGTCAATATTAGTGGCTTGTTCCGAATTGTCATAGAATCCCTTGACCCATAATTTGTTGTACACAATCACTGACACTCCTTTCTTTACCATTAATATCCAACCTGGGCTATCTTCAAATGGAATGGGGACTTCTTCATCTGAATCTACTCCCTGAATTTATACAACAACACTTTGAAATACAATTCTCCATTTTAGTACAACTAGTACCCATATTTGTCGGCAATTAAAACTCGTACTAATACCAATACCAATAACAATATGACCAGTAAATACCAATACCAACAATTCCAATACCAATACAGCAGAACAATCTCATCAATTGTTTCCAATCTGTTGATGACGTCCGGCCACTGGTCTTTAGACAAAACGCCTACTCCAAAAGATCTTTCTGGGGACCTCAGTTGGGAACATCCTGTTGTCAGGAGGCCTGTTTGAGACTTCAGATTGCAGCTGTTTGAAAAACTCAGTCTCCTTAAATTTCAGAGTGCCCCACGATCAGTCGATCCCAGGTCACACCTCCATGACCAATTTTTAAAAATTCTGTTGTATGTCTCTCAGTGAGGTCAGCCGCGCACATGCAGGTAAGAGCACTGAGGGGGGTGGGAGCCGGGGGGGGGGTATTTCGACAGATGATGACCAGGGAAAATTGAATAAATAGTTAACTTTCCTTCATTATCATCCGTCTAAATCCCCCCCACCCGGCCCCACAGGCCCAGCGCTCTTACCTGCATGGGCCACGGCAGGGGGAGGTCCTCTTCATGGTCGGCAACTGTGTAAAACAGAACTTTTCTTCTTCCACCTTAGAAAAAAAGGCCAGTAGTTGAAGGGCTGCCACTGTAACTTCTATTTAATATTGATGCACAGATGCATATAATCGCATTGCTAGGATGGCTATAACAAGATTGGACATCATACAGAGATCTGCAAGGTTTTTTATTCATATGGCACGAGTTGGGGATGTGCAAAATATTTACCCAAGGAACAATCATAATCACAAGGATTTGGCTTGTTCCTGACAGACAATCGGACAAACGAGCACAAACATTACAAGTGGGCTTTGCTTGTTTCTTCTCATACATTGGCAGACAATCAGACAAATGAATACAAACATTCAAAGTGGATATTGCTTGTCCCTTCTCATACAGTGGCAGACAACTGAACTATCAAGTATAAACATTGCAAGTGGATCTTGGATTAGCCTCAAATGGGCAAGAGCAGGTATGTCTACACCGGGTGTGTAAAGAAACACGAAAAACAAGTCTGTTTGTGCTGACTTGATATGTGTCAAATGTAACCCCAGGCAGAGGCAGCATAGTGCGACTATGCGGAGGTCCACAGAGTTGGGAACAAACTCCGTGGAACTCCACTCCGCTCCACCCTCCGCCTCCCCCACAGATCACAGATTAATAAAAACAAAAAAATAAACACTTACCCATACTACGGCATCCCTGGGCTAGCCTTCTCCTCTTCCTCGCCGTCTCTCTCCTAATCTGTAATTAATGTTTAATAGGAGGGTGGAGGCGGGGACTGGCCAACTCCGCTCCGCTGCGGAGTCGAAATTTTGCCCTATACTCCGCATTCTTCGCGGAACAGGCAAATCTCTGCATGATGAGCGGAGTTCTCTGCTTGCCCTTAGTAAAAAGGCATCACATTTTGCTAATCAACATCTCGGGAAAATACAAAATGGAAGAACTGATGTTCAGATGTAGGGAGAAAAATAAGTTTTTCATAATGTGACAGCCATTTTGATTAACATGGGGCTTTTTCTTGGACACGATTTCTGTGATTCGGTCCACGAACAGCACACTGACTTTGCAGTGGAATTCGACTGCCCAACCATGATCCTAGCTTTTAATAACGAGGTAAGGAACTGAAAATCGGGTTTCCTTGCACCAAATTACTAATACCCAGTACATTTCAGTTCTGATTCTCTGAGTAGTACTTTCTCGTAGGTGATCTTCCGACTTTGGTGGAGACGCTCCCAAACTATCCCATTATCGGCAGTGGCAAATCTCCCTGTTTTTATAGTAAATTTATCCCAGTTTCAGTCATTTACTTCCCTTCCTTCCATTGTTTTTTTTGCACTTCTTACTACTTGGTGTCATTTTATTTTGTTGGGGATCTTTAATGCTGTCACCATACTGCATTTCTGGGGTCACCTTGAGGTACTGGGTTTTTAGGGACCGGTACCGAACCGGTAACCCAGCGGTGCCAGGGGATCAACACACCAAAGACCTCGGGTTCTCCTGAGTCAGACCCACAGAAACTTCAGAGTCTTCTAGGTGAAGTCAAAGATTAGTTTATTGGCTGCAACCAAGGTGACAGGGTCCTAGAAGTACAATGCCAGTATATTCAGGAGACTGCACACTTTCACAAAGTTAGGCTTCTCTTCTTATACATAACATTTGCCCTTTGGCGAAACATTCCTTGGGTGAGCGGTATTTCATTTATGGTTACTGATTACAAAAGAAAGCAGAGTCATGATGACATGTACATATTTCACGTTGTGATGCCCATAACAAATCATCCGGCAAGGCCCAACATTTCATCAGATATCGCTGGACCCCTAATAAAAATGGTCACCTCCCCACCATAAAATAAATGAGGAAAAGGAAAGAAGAAAGATGTGAGCGAGATATGGCAGGTGTGCGTGCTGAAATGGTTTTATGGCCGGTTGGGCCTAGATACTATCTTGCTTGGTCACTGGGAGGGAACTGACCTAACGAGCTCGGCCTGGGGCAATGGTTCTAACTTGTACTGGGGTCAGGAAGAAGTCGATTAAGGAGTACGTGTCCTTGTGGAATCAAATTCGACTGGATTAAGGCCTATGAAAAGGGCAACATGCAATTAAGGGTTCAGAAGGTAAATGACGATTTCGAGGTGAAATTGTCACTCGAATATACTGAAAATACATGTGCTTGATGTACTCGTCATTTCCGGTCTTTTGATACCAAATTCGTCCTATTTCGACGAAGTTTTTATTCTCGAGTCCGGTACTGTTACGGATCCATATTTTTCAGAACCACAGGCCCTCCTTTTGCCCTTACATAGGCAATTAATCTATCCTTATGTTAATCTGAGTCCAGATCTATATTCCTAAAGTCATTGAGGTGTTGCTGCAACATCATTCTAGTGCTGAGTTCGTGTCTTGACACAGGCTTCCTTACACATGATGTAGCACAGAGGCCACATATTGCAGGAGCACACTGTATGCATAGACAGAACAGGAAAAGAATGGCTAAGACCATCCCAATGACCATCAGAATTTTCCATCCCCAGGCAGATATCAGTCCCCAGAGCCATCCCATTAATGACCAATCTCCGTTATCCACATGAATAGATTCGGAAATCTTATGTAGTTTGGAGATGGCCCCGTACACTGTTGGAGCATTATCTGGAATGAAAATGCAACAACTGGACTGGATCAATTTGCATACTCCACCCCGGTCCGCAAGTATCACGTCTAAAGCGACCCGGTTCTGAAGGGTCATCAGTCGATCCGACTGGAGCTCAGCAGTCAGGTTACTAAGGGCACCGGCAGTCTCGATCACAGTGGATTCAACTACCCTTGTCAATTGCCTTATGTTTCTGCTGTTAACCATGGCTCCCCAGAACGGCAGAATACCCAGTGCAAAGTCACCAAATTCTTGACCCGCAGTGTCTTCTTTACTCAAAACACCTCGGACTATCCTTGTCCGATGGTAATCCGCCGCTGCTGTGTAGGTGGGAGGTAACAGGAATGAGACAAAACATGAGCCCGAGAAGTCAGGGGGCAACCATGTATAGGCTCTATCGTGACAGATGAAATAAGTACCCTTTGCGGCTAAAAAGGCGGGGGAAGTCTGAGATCCAAAAACATACGTTTCTGTGCAGACACTCTTCCCTAGCTGAGCTCTGGGATTCCTACCAATACCTTGCAGACACAGGTGACCTTGATGGGGCACGATCCAGATAGGGGACGATCTCTTAGCTTGCTGTTTCTCACTTAGTGTAGTGCCATATCCGGTCACATTCCAACCTACATATGCAAGTATCTCATCGTCTGGGGTATCTTCGTAAGAAGTCACTTCCTTGATCATGTCAACTATACCCTTCACTAGGGCGCTAGTCTTGAGGTTGTCTTTTACAGAACGTAGGGGTTGGATTTCTCGTGCATATATGAACATTGTCCTATATGCCCATACTGACCCATTGTGACTAAATGGCAGGACCAAATAGGGGATACCTCTATCCGTGGTGTGGGGCATGACACCACACACCCAACAGTTGGTTGTGTTCATTACAAGTTGGTGTTGGTGTAATAGCTGAACGAAGGAGTTATTAATGAACTCTAATCTCCTATTTGATTCGTGGTCAGGCAAAGAGTGGAAAGAATGAGAGGAAACAGTAGGGGGAGGTATGGGTGATGTAGTAGGCGTGAATGTCATATGAGAAGAGAATAAAAAATAGCTTATCAAAAACACCATTACGCTAAATATCATAAAAATACACATCATTATAAAAATTTTCTTTCTCATTGTTTTCAAAAGTCTCTGCTTAAAGCTCATTTGTCTGGCAGTTCTCTCCACATCAGGAAACTCCATCCTCTCTAAGGTGCTGCCCGCGGCGGTAGGTTGTTTCTGCTAAAGGATGCTTCCGTCAGTCTAGGGTGGCTCCCTTCGACCAACTGGAACCAGCAACCTATTGTTGTCAGCTGCACCCAAAAGTCTTTAGTCAACCGCGACCCTAGCAGCGGAACCCGGATGGCGGTTCAAAAAAAAACAAAAATAAGCAAGTTACCTAGATGGGAGAATCTGCATTTTCAAAATAGCATTTTGGAAGGAAAAAATTCATTATTTTATTAGTCCACAGGTTTTTCTCTCGGATCAAAAATAAATCACTTTTCCTTTAGTCTGTTTTTCTCGGTCGGAAATTATAGCGTCTTTTCCCGGGTGCTGTCTGGTCCGGAAATAGTAGCTCAGGTTCCACAGAGTTCAATTGTTCTGATGGCGGCGTAGTTTCTTGAAAAATGTTCTTACTGTCACAATCACGTTTAGCTTCTTTTACGCGTTCATCAATTGTGCGCTTTGAGTCAGTGCCTCCTGTCCGGACCCATTGGTCATGTGGCAGAGGGAAAGGTATTTTCTTACAATGGATCCCGTGGACCCAATTGGCCTTCCCCTCCACCTTAATAGTTGACCTTGTAGACAGGAGGACGAGGTGAGGTCCGGTCCATCTGGGCTGGTCGTTTCTTGTTCTCTGGAAATTCTTGACCAACACCCAGGTGCCAGGGTCAATGGAGTGACCCGGTGTCTTGGAAACCGGAGGCAAGGTGTTGTGGACCTGTTGATATAAAACACGCAATTTAGCCGTCAATTCATACAAATAGTCAAGCAAAATTGGGTGTTGCAGCTCGCTAAACTTCGTGGGCCTAGGCACTCCCCATATGTTGTCTGGCCGACCAAAGATTATCTCATAGGGGCTGAGCTTCATTCGCGAATGCACAGTCATTCTGGTGGATAGGAGTGCTAAGGGTAGAGCGTCGGGCCATTTAAGACCCGTGCTCGCTTGGATTTTGGCCAATTTAAGTTTAAGCGTGCCATTGTAACATTCCACTAATCCAGCTGATTGGGGGTGATTTGCAGCGTGGAACTTCTGACTAATGCCTAGCCCTTCACACACTCGTTTCATCACACAACCCACAAATTCACTTCCGTTGTCCAACCAGACCATTCTAGGCATTCCGAACCTGGGGAAGAACTCTTTCACAAGGGCTTTCGCTGTGGACAAGGCAGTATTGTCCCTTAGGGGATAGGCTTCTACCCATCTTGAGAAGGCGCAAACAACCACGAGCACATATTTTAAGTTGTTGCACCTCTCCATGTGTATGAAATCTAGCTGCAAAACCTCGAACGGATACGTAGGAGGTGCGAAATGACCAGCTGGAGTTGGGGTTCCCCTACCAGGATTGTGTTTCAGACATACCATGCAATTCTTGACAACATTCTCTGCACACTTGGGGATCCCTGAATTCTTCCACACTGGGGCCAATAACTCGCAAATCCCTTTCGTGCTGATATGGGCCATCCCATGAGCCATTGTAACCACTGCAGGCACATACGCATCGGGTAACAACCATCTTTGTTGCTCTGTCGATTCAATCCAACAACCATTTACATCCATTCTCCCTGTACTTTCTTTCCACATGCTTAACTCTTTCTCCGTGGCCTCAGCTTGGATGGACTTCACACTCTCTATTGTGTCTTCACATATTCCAACATCGCCAGTCCATCTTTCTGGGCTCGCAACATACATTCGGCTCATCACATTCTTTGCCGTTTCTTTAGCAGTTTCATCAGCAAATGCATTTCCACGACCAACATCATCGATCACTTTCTTGTGTGCACTACATTTCACAACTGCTACTTTCAGGGGCAACGTCAGTGATTCAAGAAGCTCATTCACCAACTGACCGTGCTGAATCTTAGCTCCATGCGAAGTCAGGAACCCACGTTCTCTCCACAATCGTCCAAAACTGTGAGCCACTCCAAAAGCATACTGACTGTCGGTATAGACAGTCACTTTCATTCCTTTTGATAACACACATGCTCTCGTAAGTGCCACGAGTTCGGCGGCTTGAGCCGAACCATGTGGTATTCGCGCAGTTTCAACGATTGTGTGCAAAGTTGTGACAGCATACGCTGTAGTCACGTTACCGTTTGGGAGTTTAAAGCATGAACCATCCACCCATAATGTACCATCACATTCGGCGAGAGGAGTGTCGGATAGATCAACTCTCCCTTTGGTCTCCTCCTCCGTCCTGAGGAAACAATTGTGCTTTTCTGAAGCATCTGATTCCTCAGCAATTGGTAACAATGTGGCTATGTTCAGGGTACTGCACCTTTTGATGTGCACATGGCTTGCTAGTAGCGTCAATTCATAACTGGACAGTCGAGCACTAGTTAAGTGCTGTGTCTTGGTCCTATTTAACAATGTGTCTACTGCATGCGGGACCATCACGATTAGTGTATTATTCATTACTAGGCCTGCAGACTGTCGAATAGAAACAGCTGCTGCTGCTGTGGCCCTTAGACAACTTGGCAAAGCTCGTGCTACCGGATCCAAAGTTGACGAAAAATAGGCGCATGGCCGTTGTCTATCTCCGTGTAACTGAGTCAGCACAGACAATGCACAGCCCTCCTTCTCGTGGACATATAATGTGAAGGGCTTACTGTAGTTGGGGTTACCTAACACAGGGGCCGAACATAATGCTGTGCGTAATTCGAGAAAACTTTTCTGACACTCATCGGACCAAGGAATGGGATTGGGTGTATTTGTACACGTTAGTGCCAATAAGGGTTTGGCTAATAACGAAAAATTTGGAATCCACTGTCTACAGTACGATGTAATGCCCAAGAAAGCGCGTACTTCTCTCTGTGTTCTTGGCACATTCAATTTAGCTATTGCCTGAATTCTTTCTGGGGTCAGTTTCCTTCCCTCCTTCGATAAGAGATGACCTAAGTAGGTCACTTCTTGTCGGCAATATTGGAGCTTGGAAAGTGACACCTTGTGATGTAGATCACATAGATGACGCAGTAGTGCCAATGTGGCCATTTTACATATTTTCTCAGTATCCGCGGCTATGAGCAAATCGTCCACATACTGTACGAGAGTGGAACCTTTGGGCAAAACCATTGCGTCAAGCTGACTTTTCAGAGCTTGACTGTATATTGAGGGGCTCTCACAGTAGCCTTGAGGAGCGCGTTTAAAGCGGAAACTGCGACCACCTAAACTAAAGGAAAAAATATCCCTGCTCTCCTCAGCAATCGGGATACTGAAGAAAGCATTCTTCAGGTCAATCACCGAAAACCATGATGCGGAGGCTGGAATCATAGTCAATAATGTTGTAATGTCGGGGACAACTGGGAATTGTGGCACCACTATCTTATTTACTTCCCTAAGATCAATCACGAATCTATACACAGGTGGCTGAGAAGGGTCAGTTCGTTTTAAAACAGGCAGAACAGGACTATTGCAAACATTGCCTCGTGTTTCTTCAATGACGTCTTTCTCAATCAACTCGTAAACAATCGCTAGCAAAGCTTTTTCGCCCTCATTGGATATTCTGTATTGGGGAATTCGTGGTATTTTGACATTCGACTTCAATGTTACAACGTATGGTGGAATTTCTAAAAGACCCACATCATTCGGACCAGTAGCCCAAAGAATATCTGGAAGAAGTGTCAATTCTGTTGGAAGCGTATTTCTCGACAAATACATGGGAGAAACCACTTTCTTACCTAAAGTCAGTTGTACTCCTGAGGGAGAACAGTACAAAGTCGCATACAATCTTTTTAGCAAATCTAATCCTAGCAAATTTTCACCACAACCTGTTGTCAAAATAAGGGGTGCTTCGAATTCACAAGGACCAACAGAAAGAGATAAAGGGTCAGAAATCGGATTTCTAACCGGGGCGCCAGAAAAACCTACGGAAACGTTCATTTCGCCAGACAAAGGTGCGCCAGGGAGTTTGGAGTGCATAATAGAACTCTTTGTAGCACCAGTATCCAACAGAAAAGGTTCTGACACACCCGATGTAATCACCTCAACGTAAGGTCCACTCTGATCTACTGGAACTGAAACAACTCCCTCTCTTCGTCTAAGGCTGTCCTAGCAATCGTTATTCTCCCACTGCTCATTTTCTGTGTAATACTCATCGACGTAGTATTGAGCTGTCCTGTCAGATACGTTATTTTGCTGGTCAAACCTGTTCATAGAGTTTTGTGGTGGAAGGGGACGTGCGTCCTGAGGGGTGTTTCCACGCCCTCTACCTCTAGGCGCTTGCTGACTACCACGGCCTCGTACATCAGAAAACTCGTTCGTACGTTGCGGCAGGGCAGGACAGTCATATTTGTAATGACCTTCTTGTTTGCAGTATAAACACTGATTGGGACCTACGCGGTTTTGATTGTAATCGAATCTCTGCAAGTTTCTCTGCGGTTGCTGAAAAGTGGTCCGGTAGTGATTCGGACCATTATTATTTTTTATTACCACCACCACGTGGAGGATATGCTTGCTGTAGCAAAACCTTCGTTTTGAGTTCTCTAGTTTTCTTCTCTACTTTATCTTTCTCATCCTTGTCTCTATTCTCATAGTATTGTGCGGTAGCTAATATCTGGGCTGAAGATGAGACTGCCCAATAGCTTTCTGAATCTTTCAATTTTCTACATAAGTCTGGAAGCAGATTGTGCACAAATTTATCGACGAACAATCTCTGACCACCTTCTGTAGTCATATCTTGACCGCTGTGGTCAATGAATGTTTCTTCAAATCTGGTGAAGAAATCTGACACAGTTTCTTCTTTCTTTTGCTTGCATGCAGATAACTTATCCCAATTTACACGTATCGCAGGCATTATTGTCTTCATGTAATCTACTATCCTACCAGGTAATTCCGCTATCAGGGGCTCAGGCTTGGCACCACCAACTTGTCGTGCATCTGCAACAGTAATATTAGCCCACGTGTCACCTAATTCCTGGTCATGATCTTCATGACAAATTTTTCCCCATAAAGGCTGTGGAACGACGTTCCCGAATAACATATCGATATCGGCTAAATTCATAATGCATGATCCAGCAGTTTGCGACAATTCTTTATAGTACCCTGCAGGATTTTTACGCGGATCTGGTAGTGTTTGTTTGAGTGCTAAAACTTCAGCTCGCTTCCATGGAACATGTACCCATACTCGGTGAAAGTGGGGCAGGACAGGTGGGACAGCTGTCGCGTCACCCTCTCTCCATTGTGGGGGTACTTCTCTCATAGGGTATTGTCGTGCCTTTTTCCTACTAGATGCACTAGATTCTGGTGGTGACCCAGAACTACTCCCCTTACTTCGATGTGATAATAGCATTTCAACTGCTTCTTCCACATCAGGACCTACAATCATACCCAGACTAAAATGAAACCTTATACGACACATCTCTTGTGGGAGGCAATCCTGATCATTGTCTTCTAAATCTTCGCAAAGAAAAACACACATCTGTTCGAACACATATCTCTGTGTCGCTGTTTCCCATTGATGGAAAACTTCCATGACAGACTGTAAATCATATTTTGCAGTGTCCATGACCCATTTCCGAGCTAAATTATTCAGGGAATCTCTCTCTTGATAATCGGGCAGTTGACTTCGCAACTGTCTTTTTCCTATGTTAGGGGTCGTAGCAGGCGACCCGAAAAGTGGTAAAAGAAGATTAGTAACAGTACTGGCCATTTTCTGCCGAAGGGAAGGTGAAACGGAAGAACAAACAGATGAAAGAACGGGGTGAGGTAAAGCGGATGCAGAGATGACAGAAGAGGTATGAGGAATAATAGATGTGGTACTAGGCAAAATCATAGAAGGGGCATTTGTAGAAAGTACAGTAGGCAAGATCGTAGAAAACACAGGAGCAACAGAATTGGTCGGTGGGCCTAGAGGAGGCTGCACCGAAGAAGTAGGAGCCAGTTGAAGAACAGCTGGTGGGTGCTGTGGAAAAGCCAGAGGCGCAGCTTGTGCAACTAAAGGTTGCGGGGGTGCGGTAGCATTCTGCGCATAGGGCGGTGGCGAGGTTAACAATTGCGACATTAATTGGTCTTTTTCACGCTCTTTTACTGTCCCTTGCTGAAGAGACGGCAAAACTGGATAACATTTATCTATTGCCATTTTACGTTGCCTGTGCAATTGTTCATTTATCTGCTCTTCCTCATTATCTTTAAACTGCACGGCAGCTTGTATTACTGAAAGTCCCTCTTCTCTCTTATTTTTCTTAGCTAATTTAATCTCTTTTTGTTTGGCTTCTTTGCGCCATATGCGGAAAGAGTCAAACATCGCCGGCCGGGCTTTCTTTTTGAAGAGTTTAACTTCAAGGTTGTCTAAGATTTCAGAATCAAAGCTACCATATTGGGGCCATTTTAAAACACCGTCTTTCCTAGTGTATTTAATCCATACCTCGTTGTAAACGATGGGGCCTACCCCATGTTTAACGTATAGCTCGTAAGTCGGAGTTCCAACTGGAGGAACCGGACATGAGTCCTCCAATCGGGAGTCCCTATTATTATTACCAAGACAAAACAAATTCCCGAGTCTAAGACTAGGCATCCTTTCTCTCTAGTCTAGTTCCAAAACTTCAAAGGAGTTATCGATTACGATATTGCTCGTGAAAACACGAATCCTTCGGTTATGGTACTTGCAAGAACCAATAAAAACCTTTATGTATCTCTAAGATATCACAAAGTAAGTCCAACTAAGGACTAGGAGACGCTCCACTTATACTTAACTGAAAATTATCGATGGCTTCACCAGAAGACTCGTCTCAGCGTTTCGCTCTACCGAAAATGTCAAGGGTCCAACATCAGTGCGATAGCCAGGGCAGCAGTCCTTGTAGCCGTCGGGAAGCGGGGAACCTCGCAGTAAAGACCTTCGGACCATGTCGACATGCAGGGGTCGATGAGGTGGTGGGCCCTCCTCCGGAATTTTCACACGAAGCTCCTCACGATCTTCAGGCTGATTGGTACCACTGGAATCGCTCCAACGCTGGGTGCCAAATGAGGTACTGGGTTTTTAGGGACCGGTACCGAACCGGTAACCCAGCGGTGCCAGGGGATCAACACACCAAAGACCTCGGGTTCTCCTGAGTCAGACCCACAGAAACTTCAGAGTCTTCTAGGTGAAGTCAAAGATTAGTTTATTGGCTGCAACCAAGGTGACAGGGTCCTAGAAGTACAATGCCAGTATATTCAGGAGACTGCACACTTTCACAAAGTTAGGCTTCTCTTCTTATACATAACATTTGCCCTTTGGCGAAACATTCCTTGGGTGAGCGGTATTTCATTTATGGTTACTGATTACAAAAGAAAGCAGAGTCATGATGACATGTACATATTTCACGTTGTGATGCCCATAACAAATCATCCGGCAAGGCCCAACATTTCATCAGATATCGCTGGACCCCTAATAAAAATGGTCACCTCCCCACCATAAAATAAATGAGGAAAAGGAAAGAAGAAAGATGTGAGCGAGATATGGCAGGTGTGCGTGCTGAAATGGTTTTATGGCCGGTTGGGCCTAGATACTATCTTGCTTGGTCACTGGGAGGGAACTGACCTAACGAGCTCGGCCTGGGGCAATGGTTCTAACTTGTACTGGGGTCAGGAAGAAGTCGATTAAGGAGTACGTGTCCTTGTGGAATCAAATTCGACTGGATTAAGGCCTATGAAAAGGGCAACATGCAATTAAGGGTTCAGAAGGTAAATGACGATTTCGAGGTGAAATTGTCACTCGAATATACTGAAAATACATGTGCTTGATGTACTCGTCATTTCCGGTCTTTTGATACCAAATTCGTCCTATTTCGACGAAGTTTTTATTCTCGAGTCCGGTACTGTTACGGATCCATATTTTTCAGAACCACAACCTCTATCCCTTATAAGTAACTTCCGCCCTTTCTTCCGTTATGAAGGTCTTTCTTGATACATTCATTCATTTGGTATCATACTGATATTAATTTGCAGGGATTCTTTTAAATCCTTGTGACAATTGGCTCCAGTAAGTATTTTTTTTATAAATATTTCTATTCTCTGACCAACCTACAAGTCCTTTCTTTCTTGTATTCACAGTCTATTCTTTGTGCTCTAATAATCCTCTGTCCTGATGGTGACCCTTAATTGATCGTGGGTCGAAATACTGTCAGAGCGATGGGCAATTGGACTTTTAGAATGAATTTCACATCCTTTTAATTGGATATCAATGATCATTTCTGAACAAACAAAAATGATTTATTACGGTGATCATTGCCTTTCTTTGCTGTTATACACACTTCTACCTTCCCTTAAACTCGTCCTGCGTGATCACTTGAGCAATGACCATGGTTATGGCAAAGAAAATGCAAAATGTATGGCTATTGTCTCTTATTCTTTTTGCTTGAATTATGCTTGACAATGACAATTCATATTATTGACTGACAACTTATATTCATTGAATGTTTTACGTTTTAGAATTTAGATTTGACTATGTAACGTAATTATTCGGCGACCAACCACTGTTTTTTTTCTCTTGAGTGCCCAAGTTCCAGGTGGTTCCAGGTGGTGAAACAGGAAACCCCCTTTTCTTAAAAATTGCTTGGGTTTTTGAGACATATTATGAGATCAATCGCCATATAGTCCCATTAGGACCAAATGGTGAATTCCAACGTAGATTCATTTCTAACATAGATCAGCTGTTGTTTTACAGGAAGGTCTGAAAGGGAAATATGTAAACACTTCAGAATCCGCACCAGCACTCAGAAACACATATTCTGAATAGCAGCTAATCATGCATGTACAGTTAGAATATTGTGCATCTAATATAAATTATGGATATACTGCAGGAAAGTAATGTTGTGTTACAGAAGAAACAATGCCTATTTATAATAAGTGCTCAAAAAGAAAGAACATGGATTATATAAGACTGCAGCTTCATACTAACATGAAACTAGTTTTCCTATTTCTTTTACCATGGCATCTATAAATGTCTCACAAACTTTTTATCATGCACGACGCACTGACATCCCGATGCTGAGACATTGGCTGAGCTCTAGTAATTTACCTTTCTTCCTATCAGCAACATTCACTGTGATCTGGCAATGTACTAGTGTCAGCTGGGGGCCTCAATATCCACAGAGCATTCTATACCACAGAGCAAGCAAGTCGCAAACGTTTGCAAAAACTGGGTGAACTTACAGCAGAATTATCACATTAAATGACTAGAACACCAGAGGTTCTACAGATGAACTTGTTAAGTAGTCCAATACTTTTAGGTTTGCCAAACAAACTAGCCCCTCTCGAGGGCTCAGGCTTCCCATCGAAACTTTCAAAAAGTGGTGGAAAAATGATGCATTTGTCATAACAACTTCCCCCAAAAATTGACTGGAAATCTGATAGAGGACCTAGTGATCGATTAAAGTAAAAGACAGCAGAACAAACTTAAAACCCTCACAGATATACACTCATTCGAATTTGAGGTGGGGAGGGGGAAATCTCATTCCAAAATTGAAATGCCTCTTCAAACTCAATTCATGATCCACTTAAAGACCATGGCAAAGTCAACCCCTCTTTAGACGCACCTACAAATGTAGCTATAGAGAACACCCAGAGCATGTATATACTCTCCTGGAACATAGCAGGAATAGCATCCAAACTGGGGAATCCCGATTGGGGTCTGTTTATTGAGCAACATGGAATTTGCATGTTCCAGGAAACATGGCATAGGGCAGAGCTGAGAAGGCAGGGATATGCTGTATTTACCATCCCAGCGACGCACGAGGGAAGAGGCAGACCCTCAGGTGGCCTGTCCACATGGGTGGGAGCCCACCTAGGCTGTGGGGAAAAATTTGTCGAGACTTCCTCCCGTGATATCCTATGTGTACTTTTAACGTTTCAGGGAAAACGCTAAATAATGCTCATAAATTTATATTCACGCCCCACGCCCCGGGGACAAGAGTCTAGTACACTGATCCAATGAAACACTTTTTTAACAACAATTCTGTCAAACTGTGGATTCATTATTGGTGGCGACTTCAATTGCCAATTTGAACCTCTGGATGGTTTACCAAGCGGCCCAAATGAGGAAGAAGACCATTATTGGTCTATCCCTGAACCAAACATCCCGCCCCTAAGGATATGGACCCCGTTAGCCCTACAGATACAGGCTCTGACATTAAATGTTTCACTCGGAGCCTGCAATGGATGCTTTAGATCAGACAGTCCAGGCAATCATACTTTTAACAGACCGGGCCACACTTCTATAATTGATTACATCATCGTAGATGTGCAGTCCTGGGAAAAGATATTAGATTTTAAATGTTATCCTCAACATGAAAGCGATCATGACACTCTAGTTTTAGAATTAACATCTCCAATTAAAATTATGCTCAGATGAACCCTGGTGTTCCATCACAATCCCTAGTTCAAACTAGTGGGGGGAGAAGAGTACGCTGGGCTGAAATTGCTTTATCTCCAGCTAAAATGGCCAAATTATACCATCTAGTGGTTCCACACCTTGTCTCTATCTCCCAGCTTCCTGAGGGTAGTGGTGAATTAAATTCACTTACAAAGATTTCACAAATTCATAATGATTTGACTAGCACTCTGGCAACTCTGTTTTACCAAAACAAGAAACCAAAAGCATACAATAGGACCAAACATAAATGGTTTAACACCATTTGTCGAGTCACAAAAACCGAATTAATAACAGCCTCTTAAAAGTAGGAATACCATCAAAATCAGAGAAACTAGGGCCCTGTATAAAATAGCTACTACTAAAATTAAACAGTATTGGGAAGCACAGCAATGGGAAAATCTCAGAAGCGCACTAATTTCGAATGACCTGAAGGCCTTTTGGAATATAGTGAACACCGGCTCTAAGGCCGGTAGATCAGCCCTAGAACCAAATTTGGATGAATCCGCCTGGCGGGCACATTTTGAATTGCTCTATGCTAGAGATATAGAGGGAAGTGAGGAAATGCCTTGAGCTCAGGCACACCTTGGGCCACCTCAGTATAAACCACCTAAAATCACGGTAAGAGAAACCTCCAAAGCCCTAGGGTAGATCCAGCCTGCAAAAGCAGCAGGCTTGGATAGAATCCCTGGTGACTTATTTTGGTCAGAACCCATTATTTGGGCTCCCTACTTGACCATGCTGTTTAACGCCTTCCTACAAGGCATGCCAATACCAAATAGGTGGTTGGGAGCTGAAATCATACCGATTTATAAAAAAGGCTCACCCCTCCTACCAATTAACTATGGCCAATAAGCCTTATAGATGTAGGACAAAAAATGTATGCCCGAATTCTATTGGGCCGCCTGGAATCATGGATGGAGGAACACGATATCCTCACCCCCTTCCAAGCTGGGTTTAGGGCCAAAACCTCTAAGATCTATCAACTATTTAGTCTGCAGATGATGCACTGGAAATCTGTAAAGTTAGAGGGTGGCAGCCTCTACCTTAATTTCGTAAATTTAAAATCGGCTTTCGATTTGGTCCGGAGGGAAAGGTTGTGGGCAACATTGAGAGAAATGGGAGTCCCGGAATATCTGTGCTACCATATAAGACAGCTCCATGAGGGGAATTTTGCACGCATCAGATACGGCAAGAACGGCAAACTCTCTGCTCCCTTATCTGTGGGGAGAGGGGTTCGTCAGGGCTGTGTTCTGGCTCCCACACTCTTTTCTCTATACATTAATGGCCTCATAGACTTTTTTTGACACAAGGAAAGAACATAGACACCCCTAGATTGGCTAAGCATAGGATCCCGGCCCTGATGATTGCAGATGACACGCTTCTTCTCTCAAAATCCCCAATGGGAATACAGAGAACGTTGGACAACTTTAGCGACGTCTGCAAACATCGGGGCCTGGAAATAAACCTACAAAAAACAAAGTACATGGCCTTTAATGTAGGTAAAACCACACACCCAAATCCTTGCCTAGGTTCCAGACCTCTTGAAAGAGTAAAAATATTTGATTATTTGGGCCTGACATTGACAGACCAAATGGATTGGGGAGCCTAAATCCACAAAGCGGGGCATCCTCAAATTTTACAGGTCTTGCATTAAAAAACTCCTTAGTCCACCATTAGAAATGTATAAGTCACAGGCAAGACCTTCTGCTCTCTATAGAGCAGAACTTTGGGGACACATGCCAATGACCCCACTCACCAGAGTAGAAAACTCCTTCAAAAGACAGCTTCTAGCCCTCCCAATTAGCACCCCCCTAGTACCACTTCATAAGGATCTAGGGGTTAGGCCCTTGGCGGATGAGGTGGCCCTTAGGCCTATCCTCTAGTGGCGCCGCCTCTGGAGTACCCCTGAGCTAACAGCATATAGAGAAGAATTAACCAAAGTTATGGGTATACGAGGCTCTGGGAGGATACCTTGGCTGTCAAATATTTAAAATATCTGTGAGGGACTGGGAATGGGTGGTCTTTGGATTAACGCAGAACTCACGTTCCAAACGACAGGAAGAAAAAACCTTATAGTGAGCTTCAGAGAGCATAAGCATAACGAGCTTGGTTACAGAACTGCCTCTGGCAGTCGTACAGAGGCAATTCTAAGTATAAAAAATTCTTATACCTTTGAACAGGCGCTGGACTTACTTAGGAAATCTTCAATTGACTGAGCTAGAGGTAGCTGAAAGGGAAATACTGGAATCTAGTATAACATTAGAAGAACTAACAGTAGCCTTATCAGACCTCCCATCATCAAAGGCTGCAGGCCCAGATCAGATCCCTGTGGAATTCTATAAAACAATACTGGGGGCCCTTAGGTTGGAGTTAATGGACATGCTCATTCAAGCTCAGAGGGGGGCTTCGATTCCAGACTCATGGGGAGGCACCGAAGTTATAGTCATTCTGAAAAAAGGTAAACCTCCCACAGCCCATGGGTCTTATAGACCTATAGCTTTAATGAACGCTGATGTGAAGCTATACTCAAAAATGTTGGCAACAAGATTGGCAGCAGTCATAGAGAAGCTGGTCTCCCCAGTCCAACATGGTTTCATCCCGGGGAAAGGCACCACAGAACATGTTAGAACAGTGATTACTTCCTTCGACGCCATGGAGGTCTCGGGCGGCCCTGTCGCAGCTTTATTTCTTGATGCCGAGAAGGCTTTCGACAGGGTCGCCTGGGGGTATTTATGGGAAATACTGAGGCACTTTGGGTTAGGTGAACGTTACATCAGAGCGATCCAGGTTTTATATAAGGCACCAACAGCTAGAATTAAGATCAACAGAGAACTCACGTCTGTGGTACAGATAAAAAGGGGGACAAGGCAAGGTTGTCCGAGTTCTCCCCTCCTCTTTGCACTCTATATGGACCCTTATTTACGGTATCTTAAAACTAACCCTAGAATTCCCCCCCTTTGTTTGAATGGATTACAAATTAATGTGTTGGCATACGCAGATGATGTCGCTATAATTACCCCGGACCCATCCATGGCAATTGGAGAAATAGAACAGGAGGCCCAAAAATTTGGCGTAATCTCAGGATATAGGCTTAATAGTACCAAAACACAAATAATTAAGAATTCATTGGTTAGCTGTGACGATATACGGGTGGCTCCGGCGGCAGTTTATTTAGGGGTCGAAATATCGGCTAAACTTGAGACGGTGGTAGAACGGAATATGTCCCCCTTATTGACAAAAATAAGTTTGGATCTGGTTAGAATGAACAATCTTAGACTCTCGCTGGTGGGTCGCACCAACGTAATTAAAATGCTTATACTCCCTAAGTTTCTTTATTTGTTTAGAACGATACCCCTAATGTTCGAGATCTCCTGGTTTAATAAGGCTGAGTCAATCTTAAATAAGTTTATTTGGGCACATGGAAAGACCAGGAGGGCCTATAAATTTATGACCTTACCGAGGGCAAGGGGGTGGTGGGGGGTCCCAGATCTTAGAATATATTATTGGGCTTCCGCTCTTCAATATATGCAGGGTTTGATTGGTGCAAGTGGTGTAGATTTGAATGTTAATGCCTTCTCGACTATGGTATACTCCATTGTGCTGGGTCCAGAAACCGAGAATGCCTTCTTAAGCTGTGCCGACTTTTCATATTATAAGCGCACACGGTTTAAGACTGTTCTAGCGGCGCATAATATCTGGACAGCCGAAGCAAAAAAATGTGGCCTGGGGATATTTAATAGATATACGAGACTATATAGGAATAAATCCCTTCCACCTTCAATTTTCGCCGATGCTACTATGGCAGAGTGGGCTAGAAAAGGAATCATAAAAACAGGGGATCTGATGGGCCTAGACGAGAAGATATTGCAATTTTCCGACCTTGTGGCAAAGTTTAACATCGCCAGACAGAGTTTTTTTTAAATATTTGCAGGTCAGGAGTTTTCTCAGCAGGAAAAAAGGGGGAGAGGCTGGTTTCGCTAAAAATAGTATTTTGGAAGCTATAGAACGGGGGGGGAGTGTTCTATCCGTAGTTTTTATGCTATTTTGGTAGAGCTGAAGGTGGATGATATTGAAAAGTACAAAAATAAATGGGCAGCAAAGTTAGGAATACAGGGCCGACACTTCTTGGATTCTCTGGAATTAGGATATTCAGTCCTCTGCTCAGCTCCGCTTCAATCCCAACACTATAAAACACTATATCAACTCTACTACACTCCGGCTCGCATCGCACAGTGGGGAGGAACTATAGGGATTACCTGCCCACGCTGTAGTGAACCAGCAGCGGATAGCATACACATTTTTGCTGCATGCCCTCAATTACGAATTTTGTTGAAAGGTATGGAAGACTTTCTGGGTCGTACACTTGGGTTGGATGTGACGCTAACACCAACAGTAATTATGTTAGGGGTTAGAGGGATCAATGGTGAGGTACATCGTGAATTTTTGTTTATAGCAATGGCGGTTTATAGATTGTTGATCGCCAGAGCTTGCTTAGACAAAATACCTCCAGTACTGCAACAGTGGATTGCCCTGCTTTTGGGGATTTTTAATTTAGAAAAAGGCATTTATGCTAGGAAGGGTAGAAGGGCAAGGAGGTTGGGAAGGAAAATATGGGAACCAGTTCACCTATGGAAAGAGAGGACAAGTGAAAGTCATAACTGATTTAACCCCTTAAGATATGTTTTGTTTGGTAAATTGAGACAATCTGCTGTATAGGGTTTTCTTTGTTTTTCTTCTTTTCTTTGTGTTTCCGTAAATTGTATCGTAGTTAATGTACTGTTTCTTTTTTGTAATTTCTTTTTATAACTTGTTTAACACTTGATTACTATATGTACTTAGGTAGCTTCCCCTTTCTTTTTTTTTTTTTTAATGTATTAGTACTCTGTGTATTGCCATATGTGTGCCCACAACAAATTTAATAAAAATATTAAATAAAAAAAAAAAATGAACAGGCGCTGGACGATATCCAGCCCCTGCTCGCAAAAAAATTATTTATTCAGTTTAGGCACGGAGTCTTACCGCTGCGTGCTTTCATGAAAAACTGGGAGGGGTCTTCAAACAGGAAATGCCCGGCCTGTAGTTTCACTGAAGAAACCGAAATACACATACTAATTGTCTGTAGAGGTTACGCAAAGGCCAGAAGGTACTGGCTAACACAGCTATGCAGAAACATGGGGACCAGACGCTGTAGTGAAGCTTATAGGATTTTGAAATCAAATATGCAAATTCCGATTGTTTACTCAATATCTCGTTTTCTTTTTAACATGTGGTGTACGCGCAGGACCTTCCTCAAAGCCCCGCAGCAGTAAAGGGATATGGTAGGACGATGTAACTTTATACTACTGCTTCATTGTGACATGTACGGGGATGTGGCTGGCCCTCACTTAGCTCCTTTTCTTAGCCTTAGTAAATTGATTTTTAGATTAGTACTGTAACCAAAGGGTTTTTAACTATTTATTCAGCTACTCTGTGTCTTCTGAATGTATTGTGATATATGTTTTTAACATGATGCTTTTAGGGCAATCGTTTGCCGAAATAACGTTTTTATGATGATGATGAAAGGATTACCTGTTACTGAGTAGTTGATTATGTAATTTCACATGCCTTAAGCTTTTTCAAAATGTATGCGGCATCTCTCTTCACATCGACTCTCCACTCCCTTTCTTTTTTCCATACCTCACAGTCCAAGCAAAATAGCAGTCTTATGTTATGACAGAAAATCTATTTGGAAGGGTGGTTAAAGCAATTTAGATTCACAGGGATCTCACAGTTCTCGGTTTGTCGACATTAGAGCTAGACAGAAGTTCTAGGTTCATGCAACAGCGGTAGGTTCTGGTAGGAAAGAACATACAGTATCAGACAGTAGACAAGTTGTAGTTTCAGGACCTAGGCAATGATGGTGATAAGGCCATTAACACTTTATCAAGATGATGGAATGCTTCCAGAAAGGCATGAAATGAGTCATATCAAAAAGTCACTGCCGACATCAATGAAACAACGTCAACAATATGTCTCGCTAACTCACGCAGAAATCAGCTCAAAATGTATTTTGAAATGTAATAATTTTATTAAGGGACATCTGCTTGACAGCTGCGGAAAATCCTAGTATTTTGCTTTCAAATACAATATTTTCATTTTGTGTACCTAAACTCACATCTGCCAATTCAAAATGTGTTATTGTAATGAAAAACACGTTTTGGTCCAAAAATAAAAACTTGGGGGCAGATTTATCCCGGACTTGCGCCACGTTTATGCCGCCGTTGCGTCACGCAACGGCGCGGAAACGTGGCGCATCCCTGGGACCTATTTACAACGTGACGCATCTAGGCAGATGCGTCACGTTGTAAAGCCCTGCGCCACATGAAACCTGCATCAGGTTTCATGTGGGCGTTCTGTCGCAGGGTGGGCGTTCCCTCGTAGAAAAGCCCCGTAAAACTGACGCTGTGAAATTTACAAGATTTCACTGAGTCAGTTTTACGACGCTGCTGGGTCAAATCCTTACGCCTGCTTGAAGCAGGCGTAAGGAGTGACGCACCACGTTATGTATGGGTGGCCTCTGTACATTGCAGGAGTTACGTCGCACTTGCGACGCTACTCCAGCAATGCGCCGCCCGTACACCACAAGATGCGTCACACATCTGCCCTTCCTTGCACCATGATGCGCCGCATTGTAAATGCGGCGCATCTGTGGTGCCGCAAGGAGGGAATTGCGTGATGCATCAGTTCTGGAGCATTCCTGCTGATTTGCAGAGATGCGCCAGAACTCTTAAATCTGCCCCTTGATATTTTTAATAAATACACCTTTGACCCCAAGTATGTGTTTGTTATTTTCAAGTGCTCAAATATACTAGTGTGACATGTGGACAAATGCTGCATCATATGCACATTTAACCCCATCACATGCCATGGGAGGCCTTCAATTGCCCTACATGTTTGCAATAGTGCTAAGGCCACAATTATCTTAGCAATGTCAACAATATGCCAAAGGTGGACACTGTTATGAAAGACCCATCATTTGGCAGGGAAAGGCTGTATGGCAAGGAAAAGCTATTTAACTGAGTTTAGCAGTTCATGAGACAAATGCTTCTACTGCAGGAATTCGTGTTTGATCTAATGGTCACAATTTTGAATACCAGTGAATTAATTCAGGATTTCATGCTTCTGAAGTTGATAAAAAGTGTATCATTGATTTGGGTAATAATGGACACAGTTATCCCACAGTACTTTCAAGAAACCCCCACAGTGAGACAGTGGCCATGCAAATAGCCCTGTAATGCCAAACCATGTTATCAAGGCGATGGGGCCCCTACTATGAAATGAAGGGCCAGCAATATGCCAGAGTGTGCAGGATCATGCCATAGATTGTCACACCATGCCAAGATTGACAACTATTATGACAAAGCCTAATTTTGCCAAGTTGGGTTCTATAATGCCATTGATACATACCATACGTCCAGGATAAGCACCATCATGTCAATAATAACCACAATGTGCAAAGAATGTCCACAAGCAACCCGGGACCAGCATTATGTCAGTGGTGAGATCCACAGTGTGAATTAGACCCACAATTTGCACTTGATTGCCAATGTTATTCCAGAGTGGGCAACATCATGCCAAGGATGTCCACAGTATACCATGAATATTCATCATTGTGCCAAGGCCACTGTTATGCCAGAGATTGGCTCCTTATTGAAAAGGATTGCCATAATATGCAGAGGATGGCTGGCATTATACATTGGTGGACACCATCAAGCAGAGGTACTCAATATATGTAAGGTGTATCTTTAAGGTATGAGCCATTCATGAATACACATCAACCTTGTACTTGAAACCATTGCTCCCTCTTTAAATTACCATCCTCCTCCAGCACAATGCTACTTCTGCTCTGGTCCTACACCTCTCCTCCAGTTCTATTTTGCACATCACCACCTTTGCTCTGAATCCATGAAAGCCAGGCCTTCTGCAATGTCAGGGCCCTGTGCTAAACCTAACTAAGGGGCCTATTACGATTGCGGTTTTTCCGCAAACTACGGGCCGGCGGAAGCCACCGCCAGCCCAGAGGATGCGGAAAAACCACAGCGGACCCACCAAAGACCCGCCGCCACATTATGATGGCTGGTGGGTCCTGGTTTCCGTCCGCAGCTTTTCCGCCGCGGTTGGCTTATGTTAGGACACAGAACGAAGACACAGCGCCGCCGGACAGGAGAAGGAACTACAACCCCCAGAGCACCTAGCTCGAGAACTACTGGACCCAGAATGCCGAGCAGTTAACAGGCGCTTTAAAAAAAAAAACAGCATAAAGCCCACAACGGACGCAGAGGAAGGCGTCGGATATTGCAGTTCGCTGACCGAGTCGACAACTTCAACAAGGTGAGACCTTGAATCCTGTATCGTGCCACAGCCTTGTTTACCACGCGAGACGTGCTCCGTAGTCCTTGGTGAGAACCGTGGCTCTCAGGTTCCGTCCCTGCAGAAGGGGTAACTAACGTTCGGAGACAGCTGTGGGAGGGTTCGCCTGTGAGGAAACAGGCGAGCAGACAATTGACCTTCGAAACGCTGTACAGTCGCAGTCCCCGCTCGAGGGTTTCGAGCTTTGAGACTCGCGTTGAGAAGCGCTATTTACAACAGTCCCCGCTCGAGGGTATTTTGAGTTTTGAGACTCGCGCTGAGGAGCGCTATCTACAACAGTCCCCGCTCGAGGGTATTTCGAGTTTTGAGACTCGCGCTGAGGAGCGCTATCTACAACAGTCCCCGCTCGAGGGTATTTCGAGTTTTGAGACTCGCGCTGAGGAGCGCTATCTACAACAGTCCCCGCTCGAGGGTATTTCGAGCTTTGAGACTCGCACTAGGAAGCGCTATTAACAGCGGTTCCCGCTCGAGGGTTTATCGAGCGTTGAGACTCACGCTATAATATTGTTTTGCTTCAACGTTTATTTCAAAAGACTAACCGATTGGAGAAACCGGGCTAGGGTAAAGCTTGCGTGTAACTGCCCTCCGTTGGCTGGTTGACATTCAACACTAATGTGAAAGTTGTTTTTCTGCAAGTTTCTCTCTTTTGCAGGTGCAGACCGAAGGAATGTGTTAGTTAGTGAAGAGCACATTGTATTTCAGAGATAGTGAGGTGAGGAAGAACTGGCAAGGTCAACATTTTTTAAAGAGGAACAAAGGAAGTGTTACCAGTTGGTACTATGAGACAAAGGAAGGAATCCAAGGATGCCTTAGAAGCGGAGACTAGAATATGGGAGTAGTGTTCAAGGAGCCAAGTACTGTGATATGTACAAAGTCATATTTCTTGAATTTTCTTTATGCATTTTAATTAGTGAACCCACCTTGGGGTTAGTCAGATTACCTTTTAGACTTCGAGAGGTGCAGACCTCTCTTGACATCTCTGATTGTAAGACTTCGTGCTACACATGACTCTAGGCTTATAGAACTTCTACAGAGGTTCGATGTTGACACCTTTCTTGCTTCCTTGATTCAATAGGGTTTCCCCTATCCTTTGGTTAGTTTAAAGTTTAGCAGATGCTGCAAATATTTCCCATGTATGGGGAAAAAGATTGAAACCATTCTTCTAGTCATCAAATCCTTTACCTTATTATATGTATCTCTGCTACTGAGATCCATATACATTATTTACTGTTGAGGACCAATATAGTAAGATAGTTTGGTCTCCCTTTGGGTATGTAATACATTTATACTATGTTTTTGAGACTGATTTTTATCAGCCTGGCTTTGAGCTTGTCATAAACCTTTTAACATCAAGTTAGTGATTCAGACCTTTGTTGTGTGGTTCTCATGATCACACTGTACTTTAAGATCTAAATTGTTGTTAACACCTTTTCCTTTCAGGCTACTAAAAAGGTCTAGTGACCATAATCGATTTGGAAAGACCAGCCTAGAGCCTGCTATGAGAGGGAAAGCAATGGTGAATTGGATGCAAGGATACCAGCCTCAGAGCAACAAAAAAGAACAACAGCAGGAATTGTCATATTCAGTGGTGGGAAAACTACAATAATGTTCTGAGAAGCCCAAACTCTGACAATAATCAGCTTATTTTCATACAGATTGTCTTGGAAAAAATATAATTAGCATAGTCATAAAGATGGGAGATGGCAGTCTTAATGTTTCTAGAATTCAGTAAAATAATTAATATTTATTTAATTTTTTTGTTCTTGACCGCTGCTCACATTGGCAGATGGCTGATTCAGACCGCATTCAGGGATTTGGATCTAACAGGAGGATAGAATAAAAGGTTTGTAGAAAAATCCATCTGTGTTTCCAAAATTATATTGTTTTCTACATTGGGGAGCAGATTTACAAAAATATCAAGCAAAGCAGCCCAGCAACAAAAGTTGCTGCACTGCATTGTGTGAGAGGGAGAGAATAGGACTGGGCCATCAGTGTCATCTTAAGGTTTTTGGGGGCTCCGGCAAAACATTTTTGAGGGTCCATGTAAGAAACAAATTTCGATTTTATTACCCATTTACTAATAATTCAAGACTGCATGATGGCAAGCAATACTACATTATATGCTAAACTTTAACAGGGTGACAACAAACTGTTAAAATATGTATTGGCAGGCTGCTAAAGCTCCTTAAGATGACACTGGGTATAGAGACAGTCAGAGCTAGATGCAAATAGAGAGGGTGAGAGGTTTAGATAGATATTTAGTCTAGAAAAAAGTCTAAAGGAAGATTCCCTTTCCTAGGAGATCCCTTGGAAGTTGGAAGCCCTGAGCAATTCCCACTTTGCTCATGACCTAAAACGTCTCTGAGCACCATATCTGCAAAGATATGGCAATGTGTATCTTTGTCCCTTTGCTGTTGCTCTTTAATGCCTGCCTTGCAGCATTCACACACCAAAGCACCATATAGCAAGGTTATATGTGTTATGCATAGCCCAGTCCTCAGCCTGGCAAAAGTGCCTCAAGGCCCTCCCCCTCATGATGAAGGGGAGTGTCACTGATTTCCGTGGACCTAGGAACTTCAATTTTAAGTCCTGAAGTGCTCTGAGCCGAGTGTCAATCAGTGACACCTCGTCACAGAGTAGGGTGGTGTCAGCAGTCTCCCCCTGCTGTTGAGGTAAGTTTTATATGTTTTAATATTTTTAATGCGTGCATGTATGTATGAATGTATGTGTATTTGTTAGTGAGTGTTGTGAATGGGTGTGTGTGTGTATGTGAATGAATGGGTATGAGTGAGGTGTATGTGAGTGTGTGTGCGCCACCCCCCTTCCTAGTAAAATGACCGGCCACCATTGCAAATAAAGTATTGCACTTTTAAGTAACTCCTAGATAAACCTATTCTGCCTGTTTGGCTCTCTTATGTGATGACAACTCGGCACAAAATGTTAATAATTCTGCAACATGATGTTTTGGCCTCTGTATTTCGAAATTGCGGGAAGTATCTCTCTGGCAAGAGAACAGCTAGTACAACCAGTCCGATGCCTAAGATCGGACTGTCCTGAATGCCCGAGCTCTGAACTCTTGCACATCGAAGACTTTGACATTAGCAAACTCTTTAGTATAACTATTGTATTGCATTATTCTTCACAGAGTAAGGACTGGTTGGAACACACTACTAGCTCCGACACCTACTTTCCATGGAGTCCACCAATTGGGTGGTTATTGGTGCTGAACCCTAAAGTAAATAAATAAACAATAAATATTAAATGGGAAATAGAGTATATATTTGTGCCACCTGTGTCTACAATGTAGCGTATGGTTTTAAAAACACATTCTTTGATGCAACCTTCACTGCATAACATATTGATTTTGAAAAAAATATAATACATCATGATGTTTGTAACTTATCATTTCAAAGTTCTATCAGCCCACATTTTCAGCGTATATATATATATATATATATATATATATATATATATATATATATATATATATATATTACCTACTGGCGGTCGCCAGTAGGCATATATAGTTAGGATTTTTTCCCTATGGGATTTTTGAAAATTCTATGTCTAATAACTTTGGCGTTTGTGGACGGAATTGGCTGAAATTTTCTGGAAAATGGAACATTTTGTTTCTGAGCAGCCCTTGGAAATTTGGGGGGGTTTCGTCAAGGGGGGGCCGAGAAAAAAGGGGGGTCCCAAAACGTGTTTTTAACATTGAGTTTTCCATAGGGCGGTTGGCCTCACTTTTAGCCCGAACGGCTGAATGGATTTGCATGAAACTTGGCAAAATTGTAGGGACTGGTAGCCCGATGTGCCTTTTCTAGGTCTCAATATATGTGCTCCAGTGGATTTTGAGAAATTAACGTTTAAAAAAAGATATATATCTGTAAGCGCGCTCCGGGCAGCGCTCCGGTCCGCGGACCTTAAGCGTACCGGAACTTCGCGTAGCTAAGCTGATTGGCTCTCCGGTGTCTGTCAACATTCTAAACAGTCCGGAGCGGCCGCCATCTTGTCTCTCGGTAGGATTGAGAGACAAGAGGAGGCCAAAACAAAGGCGAAAATGACCATAAGGGGGCATACTAGATCCTCCCTGACCCCCTAGGTTTAATGTGGAGGTTTTAAAAGGGCCCCGCGGGGCAAAAAAAACAAAAACATTTTTTTGTTTTTTTTGCGTGGGGAGCGCCCGGTCCGCGAACCGGGAAGCGTTCTGGGCAGCGTACTGCAATGAAAAATGAATGATAGACTTTTCAAATGCTGTATGTTAATTGATTGTTGTTTTTGTTGATTATTTTTTATTTTCTTAATTTTTTAAGCATTTTTTTTTTATGTGATTGTGTTTCATAATTTATTAAACTTTCTAACATTTCATTGTCAGAAATTTCATAATTATCATGGAATATACATTGTAGTCTCTGAGGGTGTAAAATTTCCTCATTTGCAAGGAGGTTATCTACTGCTTGTACACATTGCAGTAGTTCATTGTCCCAAGTTTCATCGAAAAATTCAATGTCAATTTGATCAATTGTATCAATCAATTCTTGGCTGCTCTCTTGCATGTCCATTTCAAAAGAAACTTGGTTTTCGCCTTCCATTTTGCCTGAAATTTGGATTAAAAAAATATATATTAGTAGAGATAGGGCAATGTTGGGAATAATTTTAGATAGGCATTTTTTATCAGTGAATTTATCTTTGGGCAGTGTATAGTATCAGAGTGGAAGTAGGAATATAAAAAAGTGTATGTGATTTAACGTAAGTAAATTCATAATTATACAAGAGAAGCCTAACTCCATCCATAACTATAACAGAGAAGTCTCTCTAAATCTATAACTACTACAGAGGGATAGTATATATCTATCAGAAAAAGTTTACCATATTAACTTATAGTGCACAATATACTTCAGTTTTAAAAATAAAAACTTACCTTTAGAAAGAAGTTGAAGGAATTAGTGAAAATACTATTGAAATGTACAGCAAGAAGTAGTAGTCAAAATGGCTGTGTTTTCTTCTCTTCCTTTATATATATTCAGGTATATAACCAATGAAATGTCAGGTAAAAAAAATAGAAAATGAAAGTAACATTTTCATTGGTTGTCAATTCCAACACTTCAGATGTGTTTTGTGAAGTAATTTACCTCAGGGTATTTAGAGAGGTCTACAGGCTAAATGACTAAATGGAATTCCAATCAAATTTGTGAAAATGGTAGGGATTGGTATGTAGTATGAGCTAATCTATATTTGGTGAAATTGTCTCCAGTGGCTTTTCTGTGAACTACTTTCCCACCTTTTTTGATGGTGCGCTTCCCAGAGAGCGACCCGGTACGCGAACCGTTGAGCGCCCCGGTTCGCGAACCTTAAGCGTTCCGGGAGTCCACCATTTTGTGTTTCGGTCGAATTAAGATGCAAGATGGAGGGCAAATAATGTTCAGAATGGGTAGAAGGGGGCACGGTAGAGTTATCTTGACCCCCTAGGTTTTCTGAGGGTGGGTGAGGAGGCTTATATGTGCGAAAAAAAAACATTTTTAAAAAAAATTTCGCGAGGTTAGCTCCCGGTTCGCGTACCGGGTAGCGCCCCAGGGAGCGTACTTTGTTGGAAATTAGTGAAAAATGTTAGAGTAAAATAATAATTGTGAGTGATCAGATGTAGGGTAGCTCTGAGAAGAGCTTTTGGGTTTATGGTACATTTAGGTACTTATAAGTAGGTACCAATGCACATTCTTAAATTCAGAGTGAAAACTCTGTTGCCCTCATCTGAGAAGTGAACTCCATCTCCTCTGTAGATATCTTGCATGTAGTAACGCAAGTTATTGTTGTACAGGGAGCCCATTCCATGGTCTCTCATGTAAGCTGAAACAGATTTGTTTACATGCTTCCTCGACTTCTCAATTTGTGGACAAAATTGGTTTGACCACCTCCATTTCTGTCTTTGGCATATATTTGAATATACCAAGGCAGTCTGAGGAAAAAGTGCCATTAATTGCTCAAAGGTGTCCTTTAAAAGCATTTCCAGACCTACACCAGTCAAAGTGCCCAAGTCATTACCTCCACAGTGCACAATTAACAGGTCAGGTTTGGGCAAATGCATAAAGGTTTTCACCAATGGTATCAATTGGTGACATTTTAATCCTCTGTGGCCAAACCACTTAATTTCCACATCTTGTAAATTGAGGTTAGGTAATTTCCTGTTTTCAACGTACCTTTGAGCCCAGTGAATATAACTATGTCCAACAATACAGACAGAAAACATGGTGAGAGAAGGTTCTCCTGCAGTCAGATGAAGTGTGGCAATGAAATGGCAGTTGAAAAAATGAGAGTTTAAAATGAAAAAAACTGTGGAGTTTCTGTGTTCATGAAGCAGTAACAGTGATTGGTGGATTTTGATTGCTGAAAACAGAAAGTTAGGGTGCACGGATGTGTTCTTTGAAAGATGTATTTTGAATGGTCAATAAAAAATCATTAAATGAAAGAATGCACTGGATATGCAGGTGCACTGAGAGTTCAGAGTTCAATTGCAACAAAGTTGTGTGAACTTGCAAACACCAGAAGTCTTCCAAGAGGTGGTTGCCATGCAGAAAAGACAGAAAGGGCAGAGGGGGGAAGGGTTTTCATTTGAAAAAAAGTGAGGGAAGAGTTTTGATTGGGTGACATGAGAAATATGTGTGAAGAATTACAGCATTTCTGTGCTTTTGATAGCTGCAGACTCTGGAGTGCATACCTTTTGCTCTGCTGAAGACAAATTGGTGTGTTTCTGAGACTGTTTTCAAACTCAAAGTATTTGCTAAGGTGAGAAAATATTTCTTTAATTTAGATAGAGAATAGTGTGCTTTAAGGAGAAAATTATGAATTATGTGGCGCAAATTGCTTGTAAATATGCTCCCACATGTGCATGGAAAATTTTGATTTTGAATGTTTGTGTTACATAGCCATGTTAAAAGTGATACAAACATGCAGGAAAGGCAATGAAAAAATGCTTTTATGTGTCTTAAGGACATTTTAAGTAATTTTGCCATGTGCAGTGTTTTGAAATTATGATTTGAAAATCGTTTTTGGGGAAAAGGAATTGATTTAAATTTATGACAAGGACATAATGGTGTATGCTTCTTTATACGGCAATTGACTGTCCCTGATGTTATTTTTCCCATTTTAATGTAAGACCTTTCTCTGTGGCGCAAGTTGCTTGTAAATATGCTCCGACCTGTGCATGGGAAATTTAGATTTTAAATGTTTGTGTTACATAGCCATGTTAAAAGTGACCCAACCATGCTGGAAAGGCAATCAAAAAACGCTTTCATGTGTCTTAATGACATTTTAAGTCATTTTCCCATGTGCAGTGTTTTGAAATTATGATTTGAAAATCGTTTTTGGGGAAAAGGAATTGTTTTTAAATTCATGACAAGGACATAATGGTGTATGCTTCTTTATAAGGCAATTGACTGTCCCTGATGTTATTTTTCTCATTTTAGTGTAAGACCTTTCTCTGTGGCGCAAATTGCTTGTAAATATGCTCCCACATGTGCATGGAAAATTTAGATTTTGAATGTTTGTGTTACATAGCCATGTTAAAAGTGACCCAACCATGCAGGAAAGGCAATCAAAAAACGCTTTTATGTGTCTTAAGGACATTCTAAGTAATTTTCCCATGTGTAGTGTTTTGAAATTATGATTTGAAAATCGTTTT
Organism: Lissotriton helveticus; assembly: GCF_964261635.1. Classification (NCBI taxonomy): domain Eukaryota; kingdom Metazoa; phylum Chordata; class Amphibia; order Caudata; family Salamandridae; genus Lissotriton; species Lissotriton helveticus. Next base: position 515,509,408 of record NC_136072.1, on the reverse strand, counting down.
TGAGGTAAAGGAATGTTGTTAAAATTTATGTGCGCCATATGCCCCCAAATTTCTTTTTCAGGGGTGCAGCAGGGTGTTCTTGAGACACCCCTGCACCTTTGGAAAAAATTCCTAATTTGTGATGAGCAAATTGTTAATCGCAAATTGCACCTTCATTTATATGAGCCTCCTAGCCCATGGAAATGAATGGGTACTTTGCAATTAGCAATTTTCTCATCGCAAATTTGGAATGGTAAAGAATCGCTATTTATTCCTTAAAATTCGCTTTTTTGGAAATGCAAAATAGTTATATGATACATATGGCGGTTGATGTCTAACAAGATAAGAAGCTTAGGGATACATTTATGATGACTGGCGAAATAAAGTAGAAATCACTTACTTCATTGGTAGAGCTTTACATGTATTATCTCCTCTGTATTCTTCATCAAGCGTAACTTTAATCTGCAATCCTGAGTAGGCCTCACTTTAAACAAACCTCTGGATAGGCCACATCTTATTGTTATCCTGAATTAATCATTTAAAATGCTAGGGACAGATTTATGATAGGTGTATGCCTCTTTTGCGCCACTTAGAAAACATTGTCCATGGGGAAAGGACTTAAAATGTCCTTAAGACACATGAATGTGTTTTTTTAAAACGTTTGCAATTTTTTTGGGTCACTTTTAACATGGCTATGTGACTCAAACAGTCAAAATCTAAATTCGCCATGCACAGGTGGGAGCATATTTACAAGGAATGTGCTCCATGGGGAAAGGTCTTATAATGTAATATGGGAAAAATGACATCAGAGACACTGAAATGCCTTATAGAGAAGCATACACCATTATGTCCTTGTCATAAATTTGCAAACCATTACTTTTCCCCAAAAACGATTTTCAAATCATAATTTGAAAACACTGCACATGTGGAAATGACTTAAAATGTCCTTAATTCAAAATTTGCGATTCCTTAAATGCAATGTATCAAACAAAAAATATGTAAAAAATGATATTAAGGATTTGGAAACTACCACCAACTTCTAGTTTGTGGTAAATTGCGAATTCTTTTCAAAAAGCATTTTTTTCCAAAAAACAAAAGGTCCCATATGACGCCCATACATGCCCTTAGGGCATGTAGGTGTGCCATATGCCCCCAAATTTATTTTTCAGGGGTGCAGCAGGGTGTTCTTGAGATACCCCTGCACGCTTGAAAAAATTCCTATTTTGTGATGAGCTAATTGCTAATCGCAAATTGCAACCTTCATTCCTATGAGCCTCCTAGCCCATGGAAATGAATGGGTAATTTGCAATTAGCAATTTGCTCATTGCCAATTAGGAATAGTAAAGAATTGCTATTTATTCCTTAAAATTTGCTATTTAGGAAATGCAAAATAGTTTGATGGTACATATGGTGGTTCATCTGTAACAAGATAAGAAGCTTAGGGATACATTTATGATGACTGGCGCAATAAAGTGCACATTACTTACTTCATTGGTAGGCCTTTACATGTATTATCTCCTCTGTATTCTTCATCAAGCGTAACTTTAATCTGCAATCCTGAGTAGGCCTCACATTAAACAAACCTCTGGATAGGCCACACCTTATCGTCATCCTGGATTAATCATTTAAAATGCTAGGGACAGATTTATGATAGGTGTATGCCTCTTTTGTGCCACTGTGCGTCACTTTTATGATGCAGCGGCGGTGCAAAAGATCTGCTATGAGGCGACAACATTACAAATTGATGCATTTAGGCAGATATGTCATGGTGTAAAAAAAACGTACCACATGAAACCGATGCAGCAGTGATGCAAAAGATGCACCATGTCGTAAGACAGGCCTCACTTGGGGCCATATGTATCAAGCTAATTAGCATTCGCAAAGATCAAAATTCTACGAATTTTGGCCTTTGCGAATGTTAATTAGACAAATGGTATGTATCAAACAAGTTTGATGCAAAATAAGGAGTAGCAAAATTTGCTATTCCTTATTTTGCAATTGCACTGAAGGATTTGCAAATTTTGTGACTACTTAAATGCAATGTATCAAACAAAAATATGTAAAAAATGACATTAAGGATTTGGAAACTATTGTGGTAAATTGGTGGTAATTTGTGAATTCTTTTCAAAAAGCTTTTTTTAAAAAAAACAAAAGGTCCCATATGACGCCAACACATGCCCTTAGGGCATGTATGTGTGCCATATGCCCCCAAATTTCTTTTTCAGGGGTGCAGCAGGGTGTTCTTGAGACACCCCTGCACCCTTGGAAAAATTCCTAATTTGTGATTCGCAAATTGCTAATCGCAAATTAAACCTTCATTCCTATGAGCCTCCTAGCCCATGGAAATGAATGGGTAACTTGCAATTAGCAATTTGCTCATCGCAAATTAGGAATGGTAAAGAATCGCTATTTATTCCTTAAAATTCGCTATTTAGGAAATGCAAAATATTTTGATGATACATATGGCAGTTCATCTCTAACAAGATAAGAAGCTTAGGGACAGATTTATGATGACTGGCGCATCACCAGGGATGTGCCAGTCATCTTGCGCCGCTGTTCCGCCACCCATGGTGTGCTGCATTTACAATGCGGCACAGCATGGGGCAAAAACGGCACAGATGCTTGATGCATCTGTGCCGTTAAGGTGGCGCATTGCTGGAGTTGTATCGCAAGTGCGATGCAGCTCCAGCAAGGCTCAGGGGTGCACCATCTCCACAATGTTGCGTCAAGACCTATGCCTGCTTCAAGCAGGCGCAGGGTTTTGACGCAGGTTTCTCCTATCTGATTGTAAATGCGGCACACCATGGGTGGCAGAGCAGTGGTGCACGTTAACTGGTGCATGCCTGGGGATGTGCCATTTAACATAAATCTGCCCCTTTACATTTAAGTATGTGCAGGGGACACAGAGTCGGTGAGGCTTATCCAAGGTTAAGAAGAGATGAGTCCTGTTCAGTGAAAGATTAGACATAGGCTTCACCTGCTCAGCATCGCTGGACATGGCTAAATAATAGCTGCAAAATGTTACTCTTGTTAAACAATTTTACTATTATAATCTGTGAGATTTGTCTCTTACTCTGCAACATCTCATTGTTTTTATCTTTCTTTAAAGATAAAGACAACCTCAACATGAGCGACAATCTGCAATCAGTTGATTTTGACCTCATCATTGAACTTGTAATTGAAACATCAGTGGATGTTGATCCCTTGGATGATTTAAATCCTGAGGATGAAGAAGAGCGTGATGAGGATGCAGATTTGTCCGAATTATATGATATAGGATGGGAAGCTGACCTGCTTGAGCCTTTGGAAATATAAACATTTATTTTTAAAATTTATAATTAATAAAAAGTAAAAAGGTAAACCGTTTAATTTAAAAATAAAGACACCTTCAAAAGCAGGTTATGTGTAGTGTCTTCAATAAAATATTAAAATATGCTCATAAAATTAGATCAGATTCACATATAAAATAGCATAGGTAACATAAATATAAATGTCATTTCTTTTCTGGTATTTCTGTATTGTAAATTTGCCAACGACTAAAAAATCTTCTAATTAAAATGTCAAGTAGTGTGTTAAGTTTTTTATCACTGTTACTGATTTACTGTTTGGTAATAATGGTTAATAACATTATTTATTATATTTTTCCACAGATTCAACTGCAGATCATTTCAAGATTTCACCATGCCTACAATAGAAAGACAGAGAAAGGCTGCAAAACGTCAAAGACAGCAGGTGAAAAAAAATACGCAGCAGTCCTCTAACAAAAAGATTTGTCAAGTCACGAAGAAAGCACCGGGTAAGAGCACAAAACAATTTATAAGAAATATGTGTAGTAAAAAAAATATTACTACAGAAAATGTTTCAGTCCATAAAACGAGAAGGAAATCAAATGGAAAAGAAAGGCCAATGAAAAATGTTACTGCTAGAGCAAGAGATAACTCTGTGCATGATAGTAGAAGGAAACAACAGTTTAGGGAGATTCGTAAATGAATGTTCCGGAACAGGATAATTGGCAATTTGTTAAAAAATATTAAGAAAGGTCAACAGAAACTGGTTTTTTATAAGACAAAAAAAAAAGTTGAGAAAGTTATTGATCAGGCATTTGAAATTAAACGTAAGTTATTTATTTTGATAATCAATAGAATTAGGAAGCTAAACAAGGCAATTTGTGATTTCAAAAGAAATAGTAGATGGAAGAGAATAGTTAATCGTAGTAATTTTTGTGAAGTTTTTTCTGGAGAATGGATGCATAGTTCAAGCTGTGAGGCATTTTTTAATGAGGAGAGTTATTTCCAGGATAATGATTTGGTGCATGCAGTTGACACCAGTGGTCGTGCTTATGAAGTGAAAGATGGTTGTCCAGTTGAAAAAGAAAAACTTGTGACAACAGAGGCAGAAGAGGTGTTAGGTAATGAGGTTTTAGGAAGACGTGCTAAGGGTCCTGTGTACACCTGGAAGTGTAGTAGTATTTGCAGTGTGCGACAGGATTCCATCAATTTGCTTTGTGATTTTGTACGGTCATTTAATAAGAAAAGTTTGAAGCAGAAAATGATGTTGTTGCAAGAATTAGATCCTTGCAGAGTAAGAGAAGTGACAGGTTTGCATGGACATTCACTGGCTTGTCTTTCCAGGAGAGTATGCCAGAGTGTTTTTCATCATTTCAGGATGCTAGCAGTGCATCATAACAAAGTGAGGAAATTAGTTAGAATGTTGTATTATGCTAAGAGTCCAGCAATTATGCTTAAACAATTATGCGCTGCTCTTTTGCATGGTTCTGAAATAGATGTGAAGAATATATGTGAAGAAATTGAGTTTTGTTACTTTGGAAGTAAAGAGGAGAATGTTGAAATTGAGCAAGAAGAAGAGGGTCATGTGGAAGATAGTGTACAGGTTTCCAGTACAGATAATTTCCAGAGGGAAATTGCGACGTTTGAGGTGAAATCAAGTGAGAGGCCTAATTTCACTTGTGTGTGTTGTCGACGCACTTATTATAAGAATCAGACTAAGTTAGTGGATTTATATGCAAAAAGTGAAAGGGAAAATAATAGTGAATGGAAGGATTTTGCAACATACTTGATGGTAGAAAATTGTTTTGATTTGGGATTGGATCAACGTGTGTGTACTTATTGTTGTTGCAAATTAAATCAAAACCAGATGCCTGCTAGAGCAGTTCATAATAATCTGGAATTGGTTGAGATTCCTTCTGAATTGAAGGATTTAAATACTTATGAATCTATTTTGATTCAAAGTATCCATCCCTTTCAGGCTATTGTAAGAATGGAGCCAAAGACAGGGAAATTGCCTCCATCAGATTTACAGAGAGGATTAAAGGGAAGAGTTGTTTATTTGCCTCTAGATTTGAAGAAAAACATTAACACAATTGGAGTAGAAAAAGTGGAAGAGGAACCTCTGGTTATCTTAGTTAATGGGGTTCCGACAAAGAATAAGAAAATATGGCAAGATTTAGTAGATGTTAGGAAAGTTAAAAAGGCAACATTGTATTTGAAAAAAAATAATAAATACTATAAGAATGTATATGTTGCAGAAGAGGAAGTAAGTGAGGAAGAGGATAGCGATTTGTGTGCTGGTCAAATTGAGAAAGTAGAACCCTCTACTAGTGAAGAAATATATGAACATTATAGTGTTCATCCTTTGCATTCCAAGGAAGTCATGGGGAATGCTATTGAGTTGTTTCAAATGAAACAAGCCAAAGGGAGTCCCATTAGTGTTTGGGAGGAAAGTTTGGAAGCTCGGTGTTTCCCACAGCTTTTTCCAACAGGTCAGGGAGGAAGATATGATGAGCGACCTCATCAAATTCCTGCTTCTGAATACCGGACTTTGCGATTGTATGCAGGAGATGCTAGGTTTCGACAATGCATTCCTTATTTGTTTCATCTCCTGTTTGAAAGCGATCTGTCTGGACTGTCATATGCAGTGAACCACATCTTGAAAAGTGGTATACACATGCAAAACATCTCGGCAAGTGACTTTATGGATAAAGTCAATGTCCAAGACAGTATTTTGGATTCTCACCTGATTAATCTCATGGCGTGTCAGCGTGGTACTAATGAGTACTGGTACCGTCGTCATGGTGATTTAAAATGTATGCTGAGGAACTTAGGTACTCCCACATGGTTCCTCACTCTGAGCTGTGCCGAGTATGGCTGGGAAGACTTACTTGAATTTCTACGAGAGGCAAATGCTAACGTAGATAACATCGAATTCAAGACACCTGGAGAACTGTGCTCTTTGGATCCAGTCAATGTATGTAGGTACTTCAATCATAGATTTGAAGCTATGATGTCTTTCATCATGAATAAGAAGAATCCACCTCTTGGAGAGGTGTTGGATTTCTTCTGGAGAAAGGAGTACCAAGCAAGAGGTGCTCCTCATATACATATGTTGCTGTGGATCAAGGATGCACCTAAATTTGGAACGTATCCAGAAGACTCAGTGATGAGTTTCATCCAACAGTATTCTACGTGTGCTGTTCCAAACGCAAAGGAGAAGAAAAGCCTAAGAGAAAAAGTTCTGCGTTTCCAAAGCCATCGAAGTGGAAAGTACTGTCGTCGTAAATTCCGAAACAAGGACAAGTTCTACACCAAATGTCGTTTCGGCTTTCCACGACCGGTGATTTCTAAAGGAAGAGTAAACAGTTTGATGTCTTCGCTGCGACATAATGTCATGAAGAAATCACCTAAAAACACTTACAATTTGAAGAGGAACCAAGAGTCCAAGTACATCAACGACTACAACCCGGTGATTTTGTCCATGTGGAATGCTAACATGGATATACAGTTTGTGGCTGATAACTGTATGGCTGTGGCTCGGTATGTGACGTCTTACATCACCAAAAAAGAGAAGACAGAATTGAAGGATATGTGGGAGGACATTTCCCATGAAAAGAGCCTCAGCAAGAAGTTGTACAGTTTCAGTCTGAAGATGTTGTCGCATCGAGAAATCGGAGCGTACGAATGTTCTGACCGGTTGTCTTCAGCAAGTCTCTATGCCAAGTCCAGGAGTATCGTTTGGGCGAGTCTTGGTCTTGCAGCAACGCGTAATCGAGTTCTCAAACCTGTGCGGGAAATTGAGTATTTGGCGGAAAAGGAGCCAAACAGTACCGACATTTTGAAGACAAACATGTTGGATACATATTATCCAAATCGAAGCAGTCACCTCGAGAATGTTTGTCTGTATGAGGTTCTGCAAAATTACATATTCAAGAGGAACATCAAAGAAGATACTGAGAAAGGAGTGTATGCTGTAATAGGAAGTGAGGGATGTCTGGTCAAGCAAAGAAAATGCCACTTGGTAAACCATCGAAAATTGAGTGGTGAATCTCCTGAAAAAAAGGAGTTTTTCTATTTAGCACTTTTGCAACTTTTCAAGCCTTGGCGTACAGAAGAGGAACTGCTTGGAGATTTCCTCTGTTATGAAGACTCTTTCAATGCCGCCAAGGAGACCATAGAATGTCCTGCTTTTCCCAAATATGTAGAAATGTTGAATGCGGAAATTGAGCAGGAAGCAACGATTGCAGCCGAGATTGCCAGAGACAGTTCTCAGGACAGTCAGAGTTCTGCTTCATTGAGTCAGGATCCACTAGGAGGACCTGTTATCGAAAATGAAGCTGCCACTGCTATGAATGAAGTGGAAAGAGCCATGGCACATGCTCAAGAGGATGCGGTTAACTTAGAAGAGTTGGAAAGACAACTCAACGTTGAGCAGAGGAAAATATATGACGAAGTTACCATGCAAATTGATCATGGATTAAGTCATGATAAGAAAGAGTGCTCATGTACGTCGTTGAAGCCTGTCCGACTGTACGTGAGTGGAGAAGCGGGAACTGGAAAAAGTTTCCTCATTAAAGCAATTTCATGCTATTTGCAGGAAAGGACAGAGTCATCGCTGTCTTGTGTTGTCACTGCTCCAACTGGACTGGCAGCACATAATATTAAAGGGATTACTTTACATCGTTTACTGATGCTGCCAGTGGAGCATGACAACAAATTACAATATCACAAGCTATCTGGAGATGCTTGTTTTGAAGTTTCAAGAATCTTGAGGAAAATGAAACTTCTTATCATTGACGAAGTAAGCATGGTTTCCAATGTCATGCTTGCCTTTGTGCATTTGAGGATGCAAGAAGTTCTCAAAACAGAGTATGATGTGTTATTTGGTGGCAAACACATCATTGTTTTCGGAGATCTTCTGCAGCTGACACCAGTGAAAGGGCAACCTGTGTTCAAAATGCTCACGCATGAAGATACCAGGAAGTGCCTAGGCAGCATTGGCAACGTCAATATATGGTTAAACTTCAATTATGCTGAACTGCATGAAAATATGCGTCAGGCGAAGGATGAAGTTTACAAGACTATTCTACAAGATGTTAGAATTGGAAAAGTGACCGAGCATGGGAAAGAAGCTTTACATGCACGATTACTGTCAAATTTATATCCAGAACAAGATGTTGTGCCTGAGAATATTTTTCAGAAAATTACTGAGAAGAAATCTGGAATATGTTTGATGCCAACTCTTGCAGAATGTGCCAAATTTAACAACAAAATGTTGCATTTAGAAAAGCAAGAGATTGTGAAACTGGAAGCTATTGATAGAGTAGAGCATATGGGATCAACAATTATTTTGTCTGAGAATCTGAAAACAAAATTGGATTCATTAGAGAAGAGTATATCTAAAACTGCAGGTTTTGAAAAGACTCTGAATGTGTGCTTGAACTGCCGTATAATTTTAAGAAGGAATTTACATGTTGAAAGAGGTCTGGTAAATGGATCAATGGGTAATGTTGTTGATTTTGTGAAATACAGAAATAGAGATGGAATTGAATTTTTTAAAATTAAATTTGATGGCATTGAGGAAGTACAGCTAATTGCTCGTTGTTCTGCTAGATTTTTGCTTGTAAAAGACTTATATGTTCGCCGTAAGCAGTTTCCTGTTTGCTTGGCATATGCGGTGACAATTCATAAATCGCAAGGTTTAAGTGTAGACAGTGCATTGGTGAATATTGGCAGTTCTGTGTTCAAGGAGGGTATGGCATATGTGGCATTGTCACGAGTTAGAACTTTATCGGGATTGTACTTGATTGAGTGTGATGTCACAAACATTTGTGCGGATCTAGATTGTGTTAAGGAATACAATAGGTTAAGAAGAGAGTATGCGCCACATTTGCCTCAGTATCCTTTGTTTGAGAAACGTGTGGTAGGCCGGAAACGAAGAAATGAGAACAATACTGGGGAGGTTGTAGCAAAAAGACAAAAAGTCAATGAACCTAAAATTACAAGCAGAAACAAAAAGGATTCTGTTGAAGATGTTGTTGGTTTTCAGTTTGAAAACAGTTCTGGTGTCAACTGCTATGCTAATGTAGTGGTTAATGTTTTGTTTTCTCTAAAAAATGTAAAAGAAGAGATTGTGGTCAATTCTGATCAAAGATTTTGCAGTTTGTTAAATTCTGTGTTAGAGAAATGTACCACTGATAGAAGAAACATAGAAAGTGTGTCTGAAATTCGAAATCTGTTAGACAGATGTTCAGGCCAAACACAATTCTCTCAAAATATTCAGCAAGATTGTCAGGAGTTTTTAATGTATATGCTTGATGTATTACATGCTGAAGGTGTAGATGTAGATCAGCTGTTTGGGCTTTCTTATCAATGGCAGCATGACTGCGAGAACTGTATGGTATCAAGTACTACTAGTGTAGACTCAGAAAGATTTATATATTTAACTTTGCCAGACAGTAAATCAGTCTCCTTTAATAAGCTAGTAAAAGCAGCTGATCACAACATGGAGTGTAGCCAATGTAAATCTGAAATGATGTCCACATTATTTATACGAACATATGGCCAGTATGTCATTTTAATGTTCCAACGATGTAGGCCTGATGGAACAAAATTGACAACTTTAATTAAAAATTTTGTAGCTTCGCAGTTGTCAATATCAGGAAGGACTTTTGTAACTGCAGCAATTATATATCATGACGGCCCTTCAATAACATCAGGACATTACACAGCTTATTTAAAGTCTAGAAATGGCTGGTCATTCTGCAATGATTCTGTTTTAATTTTCAAAAAAAAATTGCCGTATGACCTTAAAAACTCTTACCTGGTGTTTTTAAAACCAAAATTTTAGGGAAATAATCTCGGGATGTGCTCTGTGGAATTTCAAGAAGTTCTAATGGCTCCTACACAATTTGGCCTTGAGGATAAGTGTAGTTCAGAGACATAACTTCTAACCATAGGACTGGACATTATGGAGAAATACGTGCACTTTGAATGAGTTCAGAAAAACTGTTTCTTTTTATAAACTAATTGAAGCAGCCAATCAAAACATGGAGTAGAGGGAATGTAAGTCTGCAATGCTGTCTACTGTTTTACATTGCTTTGTGATTAAAAGTGATGTAGAGAATTAAATAATTGTAGTAGTCATAGAGGTAGTGTAAGTCTGCTTGTATCAGTGTCATAGGAAAAGTAGAACATGACTGAGCAAGAAGGGGAAGATATTACTATTCCAGGATTGTGAAAATGATCTTCAACATTTTAATTCTGAAAGTTGCGAAAATGCCAAATGACGGGATTGGCTTACAAGAAATCCAAGAGTTATAAATGGCTCTGACCAGATTTGGCCTTGTGGAAAATTGTGGTAGAGAGCAAGAAGTCATTTATTGCATGTAACGTGTTTTTAAAAACGATGGAGATTTTCTTTCAGAAAGTGGCGGGCTGAAAGTAATAACAGCACAAAAGAGTGTAAGCTGTTTATAGGACATCCTTGGACGTCATTGAAAGTAAGTTAACTTTAAGGAGTTCTGAATTTTGATTTCTGATGTTGTATGGGTTTTTTAAACACAATCATTTTGATTGTGTTTTTTTTCCCTGCTGTTACATGATGAATACCTTCAAGTCACTGTTTTTAGTGAATTTTGATACATTCTGAGAACAGCAAAAATAAACCATTTAACATGTATAATTAATTCTGTACTGTTTGCATTTATGATGTATATGTAGAACTGTGTAGGAGGCATGGAGAAGGTGAGGCTTCTGTAAGTGTCAAAGTTGTTGCATGCAGTGCTGCACTTCTGCGTATTCTTTCATATGCTAGACTACATCTGCACAATGAGATACCTAAGCAAAGGAAACACAAGTGATGTGATTGTGAAATGAGCAAAATAAATTGCATGTATTTCAATTAGATCACCTGTGTTTCCTATCATTACAAATCACATTGTGCAGATCAAGTTTAGGTCTGTCCAGGGAAACATAGGAGGTTTGGACTTTGTTGAAGAGTGCAGTGGACATGACTCACTTCATTGGTAGACCTTCACATGTATTATGTCCTCTATTCTCTTCAACAACTCGAAATTTCATCTGCAACCCTGAGTAGGCCTCACCTGAAACAAAACTCTGGATAGTAGACATCTTATTGGCATCCTGAAGCAATTATTTAAAATTTTAGTGTCTTGCGACACTTTTCTGAAACAACAGCAATGCAAAATATGCACCATGTTTTAAGATAGGCCTCACTTCATCTGCATCAAGATACTGTTAGTTTAAAATGTATATCTTTAGGACTGTGTAGGGGGCCTGGAGAAGCAGAAGCTTCTGTAAGTGTCAAAGTTGTTGAAAAACTGTTTGTCCTTCAATCTTTGCCCTTGTCTTTTGTAATTTTTAAATACATGTTTTAATATTTTTCAAATGTTTGTTCTCTCTTTCACAGATTGAAAGTATAAAAACAAAAAGTGAGTAATTTAACGACAATTATAAGGTAAATATTTTGTACTCTTTTCGTTACATTTCTATCACATTGAACTACTATTAGTTCCACTGCTTCATTTCTTTAATCCTCAGTTTCCTGCCTTTGCTACTTCCCTCATTCCTTTCTCTATTACCTACTTACTCAACTCCTTCCACTCTTTTTCTCAGTCCCTCTCTTCTCATAGTTCCTCACTCTTGTTCACTCACTCCGTCTCTATTACTCTTAGTGTCTTTGACTGATCACTGTATCACTATTTGTTCATAATGCTTTCTCTGTGTAGTTGAAGCACACTAAGGGGCATATTATGAACACAGCCAATAAAATTATTGCTGTTTTTATTGGCAGAAAACTGGTGCAAAAGTAGTTTTAGTGGCAGTTTTCTGCCGCAAAAGCAGCTTTAGCGACACATTTCTGCCAATAAAAGCTGCAAAACTTTTATTGCCTATGTTGATGATATGGCTCTATGTTACTTACATTTCTTTGCTGTTTCAATTAATCTTTTTCTGTTATTTTTTGTTTTCTGTTTTCTATTTTTTCTCTCTGTTATTCCCCATGTTTTAATCTTATTTTGAACATTCACTCACATTCTCCAAGAAACTCTTCTTTGTTAATGTTATACTCTCTTTTTTAGGTCGAGCGACCTATCTCAATGCGCATGTGCGCATTGAGATCGGGAGCTCGATCTATTGCAGCTTAAACAGAGCTTACCGAGATCAGGCGATTCCCAGGCGATTTCTTCCAGTGCACGTGAAAGCGCGTGCACAATGCCACCAGCCGCTTGCCTCGCATTACCACATCAAAGGCAAGGCGGCCTCGTCTCAGGCCCCTGTGCTTCACACCCTCATGCCGCTCTCCCCGCTCCGCCCCCTCCCCTGCCCGCCGTGTCGCATTTCTCCTCCGCCGGCCGTACTTTCACTTTGACGGCCGCAGGCCATCTCTCGTGTTTCTCCTTGTTATTGTTCGAGTGTTTCCCTGGCTCAGCGTGGTGCCCGATTCATGGACATTTACAGACGCTCTGGTCTCTGTTATTGTATTTCCAGGACATGGTGCCATTCTGCCGCAGCAGCATTAGGGCTGTACATAAAATGCCATGCGATAATTCACTCTAGTTTTACTTAGGCTCTCACAATGTTTTTAAGTAACGTGACAGCTGCAACATATTTAAGTGCCCAGACAGCTACAACCACACTTGTGAACAGCATTTCTTACCCCGCTCGGTAGGCGGGGTCATGACTTCACTCAAATGGTGAACAATGGCATGGGAGTCAAGAACATCGCAGAGTAGGGTTATAAGCTGGCCGGTGCTTGTTCTACATTGGCATGCAGCTCTCCCTTTGAAGACTAGATTCCTGTTTGTATTCCCCAGTCTAATATAAACAAGCATTTTTTATACTGCAATCAAAATAAAATAAAGCGGAACAGGACCGTAAATTACGTGTGACGTACATTGCATACAAACTGAGGATTCACGTGTGTTTGTCTATACACTCCAGCACCCGCTTACACATACAGTGGTACCTACACAGCAGCACACACACACTAACAAACATAGATAGATACACAGCACAGCGTGGGACACGCACACAAACACAGTGGCTCACACACGCACACTCACAGTAGGCCACATACAGTAACTCGCTGTACACACACGCGCACACACACGCAGTACATCACGCTCCACATACACAGGCACTCAAGGTTAAATGCACACGCATAAAGTGGCACAGACACAGAGTGAGTCACACACAACTGCAAGGTCAGTAATTGTCAGGTACAAACCCACTCGCAAACAGCGTGACTCACAAGCGCAGTAGTGCATACCCTCACACTGTTACATGCTTAAAGTGGCACACAGTCTAAGATGCAGTGACACATAGACTATTACTATGAAGCACACACACTTAGATAGACATACCTAGGCACGTGCACACGAGCACTCCTAATTTCAGATTTGGACGTAGCATTCGCTGCGTTTTGTAGTCTGAGAGGCATTTGAAACACACAACCACCTGCCTTTAGCTCATACACTCAGAAGGTGCCAGCACAGGGCTCCCTCCTATATCCGCCTTAATGCGCTCTTGTTCTGCCAATTAATTAGCCTCCGAGGGTGGGAGCGGTCGCTCTTGTGATCCCCCCGCCTGCCGGGAGGCTCGGGCACATTACAGACGGAATAGCAGTGGTCCCCACGCCACCAGCTGCCTAATAACTGAGCTGCCTGCAGCCCGGCAGAGCACAGCTGGGACCTGTCCCACCAGGCTCGGCACCAACAGCTCCCCTAATCAGCCGGCCCAGCCGGCCACTGCGAGCCGCTCTTTAGTGGGCAGATGGTGTGACTTTGGACACTTTTACCTGCGTTAAAGTATTGCATGCCTCCCTCGCCCCCCCCTCACTCCCCTCAAACTATACACCCCTGCTTTCAAGTGGAGGCTGGAGGGCATCTTACTCATTCTAGAGACTAATTACAACTCTGATTTCTAGTGTTTATTTGGAAGGGGCACAGAAGTTGCAATTGTGTGTTGCATTATTTCTTATCAAGCACGTAGCAGCAAACACCTGGGTAGGTCAAATGCATGAGAGTATTTTTCTAGGGTTTATCCCAAGCTCAAGCATTTAAAAGTACTTTGAGATGTGATAAATGTCCAAGATCACACAGGGTGTGCCTGCAATGACACTGTAATTGTGCCCAGCTATCAGGTTTTACAATTTGCACTTCAGCCGCTGGATGGTAGGTAGGATTTGTAAAGTGTGCCCAGGATCACACAGTGTGGTCATGCAGCAGTTTAATTGTCTACTGGACCAATAAAACTAACATTGTCCAGTATACCAATCAAAATTGCTCTCCAAAGACACCAGGCAAAGCAGACGCTCCCTCAAACAGATCACCAAGCGCAATTTACCCTACTTACAGCCTAGCCTGTTCTCTGTCGAGACTTTAGCAATCTTTAGAGCACAAGATAAGATCTTTTCACATGGAAGAGTCAGACGTATTGCGATACTACTTAAGAAACAAGCATTGGCATAGACAATAGGTCTCGCCTTTGGGACCTTATACGTGTTTAGCCATGCAACAGTTGATGTTGCTGCACCAAGGATATTATGCTGCATAACTAAATACTTAGAAGGTCCCAAAGGCGAGACCTATTGGCTATGCCAATGCTTGTTTTTCTTTCACTTCGTTATCTATTTTGTTTTTCACAATTATACCCTCTTCTGTCTTTTCTTCGGTAAATAGATCTATTAAACAGTATCTCTTCTTTACTCCCTATAGCTGTCTTTCTTTTAACATCACTCTCTGTTTACTTTCCTTATACTTACACTTTTAAAAAAGTTAGCTCCCGGTCCGCGTACCGGGAAGCTAACCCGGGAGCGAACCAAAAGAAATAGAGCTTGCCAGAGTGCTAAACATTGTAGCAATTTTTTTTGAAAGGGAAGGTAGTTCTGAAAAGAACTTTTTTTTTTATATTTTTGTTGTTTTATATATTTTTTTTTTTTTTGAACATTTTTTGTTTTTTTTGTATTTTTTGAACGATTTTATATTTTTTTTGTTTTTTTTTGGGGGGGGGAAACAACAAAAAACAGGCGTTGAAAAGGGCTCAACAGGAGCAAAAAAAAATTACTGGGGGCGGTTAGGGCAATCATGGTGTTCATATGCAAGGTTGAGTGTCATTGATGCTCATGTTGCCACAAGCTAATAATGCACGACAGTGCATACATAAATGTATCATATGCCCAAAATTTTGTTGGATATTTGGCACAGTTTCCCGTGCCTCCTCTGGTGTTAAAGAAACCGGTATTGTTGGTCTGGCCACAGGAGTTGGTCTAGGATTGTCCAGCATATCCCTTAATTCCGCCCGGCTGTAATTTAGGGGATGTTTCCTCGTCATGTGCCTATGCATGGTGTGATTACCATAACTGTATTTTTTGTCCGTCCCTCTGGACAATTGTTCCTTGCATATGAGGCAGGTGACATACCTCGCGTTGACTTTTTTTTGTCCACGAGGCATCGAAAAAAACTGCCAGATGAAACTGGCTTTCTTTCTGGAAACCCGGGGCAACTCTTCCAGGAATTGTGGTTCTTCTCCCTCCTCATCCATTTCTTCATCTTCCTCCTCAGTGTTGGTAATCACCTGGGGAGGTGGTCCTCTCTTCCCATGAGGAGGTGGAGGTGGTGGTGGGGGTCCACCAGCTGAAGCAACCAATGAAGCCATTTTCACACAAGCAAAATAGGTCTTCCAACAAGCAAAATAGGTCTTCCTCTCACAATGATGAAAGTCAGAGTGAGGAAAGAAGGAGGGGTATTCATCATTTGGAAAAAACAATACTTCTCAACCAATGAAAAGTGTTATTTTTAGGTCACCTGACCTAGCCTTCCATAATTATGAAACTAAAAGTGAAATGAACCAATGAAAAGTTTTATTAACAAGTCACATGACCTCTCACGCTCATGTTACGCGCTGCGGAACGCTCCCCGGTTAGCTTCCGGGTCGCTAAGCTTCGCGCCCCGGTCCGCGCCCCGGGACACTTCCGGGTGCGCTAACGCGATACGTCACAAGACGCATTTCGCGGCAACGCGATACGTCGCGCTTTCGCGCCGCGGATCGCTTCCGGGGAGCTGCGTTTCGCGCCTCGGTCCGCGCCCCGGAGCACTTCCGGGTGCGCTAACGCAGTACGTCATAAGACGCATTACGCGGCAACGCGATACCGTCACTATGTTGATTTCTTACCGGTTCGCGGACCGGATCGCGGAATAAAATTGAGCTAACGGGAAGCTTCCCGGTTCGCGGACCGGGAGCGAAACAAAAAAAATATTTAAAAAAAATTATTAATAAACATATAAAATATATTTTTGGATTTAAAGAAGAATAAATTTTACAGCTATAGATATTAGCTTTTAAAAAACCAATGAAATTCATTGAAAAAAACATAGGTTATAGACCATATATAGTTAGGAATTAGCATTTACAAAACCTTGAAAATTCACTGAAAAAAACATAGGTTATAGACCATATATAGTTAGGAATTAGCATTTAAAAAACCTTATTTTACTCACACAAAACCAATGAAATTCCATATATAGTTAGTTGTACTAACTATATATCGCGCACCCGCAATCCACTGCTGATCATGTCACATATTACATCATTCATGACATGGTCAGTGACATCACTGATGACATCACTGATGACATCTCAAATGACATCACTGATGACATCACTGATGACATCTCAAATGACATCACTGATGACATCACTGATGACATCTCAAATGACATCACTGATGACATCACTGATGACATCTCAAATGACATCACTAATGACATCACTGATGACATCACTGATGACATCTCAAATGACATCTCAAATGACATCACTGATGACATCTCATTTGACATTACTGATCACATCACTGATGACATCATTCATGTGATAATACGATGAACCTCTTCAGACTCTAATATAACCTTAGATACACTCAGTGTAAACACAGACTCGCAGATTGTCACTCATCCATGAAGTTACACACACACCTAGTCAGTCATGCAAACAATCAATCACACCTCCATTTCCTTAACTATACAGTTAAACACACCTTACTTATTCAAACATATACTAAACATATTTACTCACTTATACAATCCTGGATACAAGAGCACAATGATCCATACAGCCACTCACACATTCACTGGCTCTTATGCACAGTTATTTATATATGTCAACTCTCACACGTACTGTGTTTTACATATGTACTTACTTTGACATGTAGCACTGAGATATCCATTCACTCACCAATACAGTCATGCACACAGTCAACCACCCATACAGCTGTTTCCACATGCACTTTTGAACCCATACATTATGCACAGAGTCATACACCTTCCCAGCCACCCACACACACTCTCAGTTTCCCATACAAATGCTTGGGCAACCAATCAATAACCCATATAGTTACTCATATAGCTACTGATCAACACATGCAGCAGTTTACAGAACAACAGACATAATGATGCACAAATTAAGACAGTTTAGTCACTAACCCATGCACTCAATGAGACACATTTAACCACTCACTCATACAGTCAGTCATGCACCTACTAAATCCTTCATCCAGACACTTATACATCCACTCATTCTTCAATATGTAAGACATATTTTAACTTTACAGAAAAATACAGTCACTGGATGTTGTCATCAGTGATGTCATCAGTGATGTCATTTGAGATGTCATCAGTGATGTCATCAGTGATGTCACTGACCATGTCATGAATGATGTAATATGTGACATGATCAGCAGTGGATTGCGGGTGCGCGATATATAGTTAGTACAACTAACTATATATGGAATTTCATTGGTTTTGTGTGAGTAAAATAAGGTTTTTTAAATGCTAATTCCTAACTATATATGGTCTATAACCTATGGTTTTTTCAGTGAATATATATATATATAAACGACCAGGTTTTAAAATGAACTATGCATCTACAAATTATCTTTATTTATAAACATTAAAGTAGCAACTGTGCAAGTGAGTCTCAATAAAGTTTTGCCAAGCTACATTTCTGGAGAGGAAAAAACAAACTCACCTGTTTGTAGTTGATCCCGCAAAAAGACATAAAGGCAGTGGTGAATATCATGCAGTTAGTCAAATGCAGAGACTTTCCACCCGTGATCAAGCCTTGAAAGAGGAGAAACGCTTTGGGTGTACATAACCTGTGTGGCTTTGTTTATGGAATAAAAGCAATTCTACCAATGACATCTGGTGTCTGCGTGCCTTTCTGGTTATTTTATTACCCATTTACTAATAATTCAAGACTGCATGATGGCAAGCAATACTACATTATATGCTAAACTTTAACAGGGTGACAAAAAACTGTTAAAATATGTATTGGCAGGCTGCTAAAGCTCCTTAAGATGACACTGGGTATAGAGACAGTCAGAGCTAGATGCAAATAGAGAGGGTGAGAGGTTTAGATAGATATTTAGTCTAGAAAAAAGTCTAAAGGAAGATTCCCTTTCCTAGGAGATCCCTTGGAAGTTGGAAGCCCTGAGCAATTCCCACTTTGCTCATGACCTAAAACGTCTCTGAGCACCATATCTGCAAAGATATGGCAATGTGTATCTTTGTCCCTTTGCTGTTGCTCTTTAATGCCTGCCTTGCAGCATTCACACACCAAAGCACCATATAGCAAGGTTATATGTGTTATGCGTAGCATAGCTTTTGTACTTGAAGGGTATGCTTTCAGTTCAAAATACTATGCCTAGACAGACTTTAAAACTTTTATCTCTTTGGGTAAGTGCAACACACATGCAACGTTGGAAGAGTTAGGAGAAATAAAATTAACTTCCTTTTTAATGCCAGTCTCAAAGAGGTGCTATTTTTAGACACAAAGTCATGTCTACAAATGTTAGTAGATAGAGCTTTGCATCAAAACCGTGGGTGGTTGCATGGGAACACCCATGCACCACCCATTGTACACCCTTGTCATGCAAAGCAGCACAAGTACTACTTTGCATTACTTTAGTGCTACTTGCCAGCAGAAATAAATAACAGCAGTCTTTCCATACAGGCTGAGGGATCACACCCCCACCTTTTTCCAAGCAAGAAGGGTGTCTGTCAGGCAGAACAAAGAGCAGCTGGTTCAGGTCAGGTAGCCCAGGAGCTAGACATGCACTAAATGTTCAGGCTCCTGGCTCCTGATCTGAACTTTGCCAGGCTGAGGAGTTCAAAGCCCAGTCCTCAGCCTGGCAAAAGTGCCTCAAGGCCCTCCCCCTCATGATGAAGGGGAGTGTCACTGATTTCCGTGGACCTAGGAACTTCAATTTTAAGTCCTGAAGTGCCCTGGGCCGAGTGTCAATCAGTGACACCTCGTCACAGAGTAGGGTGGTGTCAGCAGTCTCCCCCTGCTGTTGAGGTAAGTTTTATATGTTTTAATATTGTTTAATGCGTGCATGTATGTATGAATGTATGTGTATTTGTTAGTGAGTGTTGTGAATGGGTGTGTGTGTGTATGTGAATGAATGGGTATGAGTGAGGTGTATGTGAGTGTGTGTGCCCCATCCCCCTTCCTAGTAAAATTACCGGCCACCATTGCAAATAAAGTATTGCACTTTTAAGTAACTCCTAGATAAACCTATTCTATAGACAAGACGGAAGTCCTCATCCTGGGATCTTCGCCCTCCGCCTGGGACGACTCCTGGTGGCCCCCAGCCCTGGGCACCGCACCCATGCCAACCGACCACGCACGCAACCTGGGCTTCATCCTGGACCCCTCCCTCTCGATGACGAGACAAGTCAACGCCGTCTCCTCATCGTGCTTCAACACCCTGCGTATGCTTCGCAAGATCTTCCGCTGGATCCCGACCGAGACCAGGAAGACTGTCACCCAGGCACTCATCACCAGCAGACTGGACTACGGAAATGCCCTCTACGCCGGAACCACAGCCAAGCTACAGAAAAGACTCCAGCGCATCCAGAACGCCTCCGCCCGACTCATCCTGGATGTCCCCCGACGCAGCCACATCTCCAGCCACCTAAGGAACCTGCACTGGCTCCCCGTCGACAAGAGGATCACGTTCCGGCTCCTCACCCACGCACACAAGTCTCTCCACGACCTGGGCCCCAAGTACCTCAATGACCGCCTGACCTTCTACACGCCCACCCGCCAGCTACGGTCCACCAGCCTCGCCCTCGCAGCCGTACCACGCATCCGAAGAGCCACCGCCGGAGGAAGATCCTTCTCTTACCTGGCTGCCAAGACTTGGAACTCCCTCCCCATCCACCTTCGGCTGACCCAGGACCATCTCGCCTTCAGGAAACAACTCAAGACCTGGCTGTTCGAGAAGTAGCATACCCCTCCCCCCAAGCGCCTTGAGACCCTCCCGGGTGAGTAGTGCGCTATACAAATGGCATGATTGATTGATTGATTGATTCTGCATGTTTGGCTCTCTTATGTGATAACAACTCGGCACAAAATATTAATAATTCTGCAACATGATGTTTTGGCCTCTGTATTTCGAAATTGCGGGAAGTATCTCTCTGGCAAGAGAACAGCTAGTACAACCAGTCCGATGCCTAAGATCGGACTGTCCTGAATGCCCGAGCTCTGAACTCTTGCACATCGAAGACTTTGACATTAGCAAACTCTTTAGTATAACTATTGTATTGCATTATTCTTCACAGAGTAAGGACTGGTTGGAACATACTACTAGCTCCGACACCTACTTTCCATGGAGTCCACCAATTAGGTGGTTATTGGTGCTGAACCCTAAAGTAAATAAATAAACAATAAATAATAAATGGGAAATAGAGTATATATTTGTGCCACCTGTGTCTACAATGTAGCGTTTGGTTTTAAAAACAAATTTTTTGATGCAACCTTCACTGCATAACATATTGATTTTGAAAAAAATATAATACATCATGATGTTTGTAACTTATCATTTCAAAGTTCTATCGGCCCACATTTTCAGCATATATATATATATATATTCACTGAAAAAACCATAGGTTATAGACCATATATAGTTAGGAATTAGCATTTAAAAAACCTTATTTTACTCACACAAAACCATTGAAATTCCATATATAGTTAGTTGCACTAACTATATATTGCGCACCCGCAATCCACTGCTGATGATGTCACATATTACATCATTCATGACATGGTCAGTGACATCACTGATGACAACATCCAGTGACTATGTTTCTGTAAAGTTAAAATATGTCTTACATATTGAAGAATGAGTGGATGTATAAGTGTCTGGACGAAGGATTTAGTAGGTGCATGACTGAATGTATGAGTGAGTGATTAAATGTGTCTCACTGAGTGCATGGGTTAGTGACTAAACTGTCTTAATTTGTGCATCATTATGTCTGTTGTTCTGTAAACTGCTGCATGTGTTGATCAGTAGCTATATGAGTAACTATATGGGTTATTGATTGATTGCCCAAGTATTTGCATGGGAGACTGAGTGTGTGTGTGGCTGGATGGGAGGTGTGTGACTCTGTACAGATCAATGTGTACTTGTATCAATGATTGTATAAGAGAGTAAGTATGTGTTAGTATATGGTTGAAAACGTAAGGTGCTCTATGTTTAACTGTATAGAGTAGAAAATGGAAGTGTGATTGATTCTTTACAGGACTGACTAGGTGTGTGAGTAACTCCATGGATGAGTGGCAGAGTGTGAGTGTCTGTATAGGTGTATGAGTGCATATGATTGTGTTGTAAACATGAGTGATTGTATGTATGAATGATTGTATGGGTGAATGAGTGAATGTGTGTGTAGACGTAGGAATCAGTGAGTACGTATGTAGTAACTAGTATTGGTGTGTCAATGGTTTCAAAAATTATACTCTGTTTTTAACACTGGGTGAAACAGAGGTTATATTAAAATGTGAGGAGATGCATTGTATTGTCACATGAATGATATCATCAGTGATGTGGTCATTGATGTCAAATGAGATGTCATCAGTGATGTCATTTGAGATGTCATCAGTGATGTCATCAGTGATGTCACTGACCATGTCATGAATGATGTAATATGTGACATCATCAGCAGTGGATTGCGGGTGCGCAATATATAGTTAGTGCAACTAACTATATATGGAATTTCAATGGTTTTGTGTGAGTAAAATAAGGTTTTTTAAATGCTAATTCCTAACTATATATGGTCTATAACCTATGGTTTTTTCAGTGAATTTTCAAGGTTTTGTAAATGCTAATTCCTAACTATATATGGTCTATAACCTATGGTTTTTTCAGTGAATTTCAATGGTTTTTTAATAGCAAATATCATAAGCTGTCGAATGTCAAGTACGTGGTAAGAATTTTTTTTTTCGTGTTTATGCACACTGATCTGCTTTGATTGCTGCCCCCCACCCCTCATTTCTATTAGGAGTACTCTCTCTTTGCAGATAGTGAAGGGTAGTTAACGCAGCCCTTTCCCCCTTTGTAATCCGTCGTGCCTGCTTCTCTCTCCATTTGATTGATTGTTCTCTTTGGTTCATTCTCTATTTACAAACAAGCACAGAGTCGCAATACTCTGTTTAGTCTTTGCAGATAGCGAAAAATCGTGTAAAAAAACAAAAGGAATCGAGCAAAATCAGTAGGCCACTAATGGGATCTCTTTTTGACCTCGCTAAAATAGAAACATTAGGAACAACCTGTTGAAAATAGCAATGCGTATGTACATAAGCGGCGTTCATTTGTGTTCACAGTACCCCTTGTTGATTGTTTCAATCGAGCATTGAATTGTTCGATGTTAATTCTCTTAAGGATCTTCTCTACCTGCAAACGAGGAAGAATAGGAATATTCTCTCTCCCTTTGCAGATAGTGAAGGGTAGGTAACGCAAGCCTTTAACACGTCGTACCTATTTCATTCCTCATTGATTGATTGATTGTCCGAACATTGACTGTTTGGGAATTAGTTCTTTTTGGAGGTATTCCCTGTTTGCAAATAAACGTAGGAAAATCTTTGCAAGTAGTGAAAGGGTACGTAATGCGGACCTTTCTCCCCCGTTGTAATCTATCATGCCTATCCCCACTGATTGATGCACCTGTTTCACCCGGACCATTTACTAGACATACGTCATCTGGCCCGACCAGAGAGCACCCCTAGTGAAAAGGACATATGCAATAATAACGAAGTGATCACTGTATCCTGTTAACAGAAACTTTAGCATGAAACAACCTGGAAAGAAAAGAATAGGAAAACGAAAATCAGTAGGCCACTGATGAACATGAACTTTTATTAAACAACGAACAAAGAAACGATAACATAACGTAATGATAAAACCTATTAATGTCCTAGAAACAAGAAAACGTTAAAATATGCCAGTGGTGAGAGACCAGAAAAACAGTAAGAGAAACCAAATCTCCCCTCGCTGTCCCACCGCCTGCCACGCCAAAAAAATCGATAGACTAGGGAAAATGCAAGTCAGTAGAACATCCGCCCCCACTCTGGAAACTTCCAAGGTGGGGCAGGGTTCCGGCTACGCCCAGCCGGGAGCAGCCCATATAAGGCAGGTCCTGCTGCCACGCCTCGGCCAGGAGATCCTAACGTAGGGTGTAGCCGGAGGAGAGGCCGAGACCAACGGGACCCGGCCAGGGGATTGCCTTTACAACGCTGAACAGTTGCAGGGGGGGGGGAATGTCTCCTCGACCCTCCCCTCTCTCTCCCAGTCCGGCCGCGGTGGCCCTTGAGAGTTGCAGGTAGTCCCGCCACATGCTCTTCCGGTCCGGCCACCAACGGTCGGGGGGCCGAGGCCGACGGAATCCGGCTGCAGCCGATAAACCAAGAAACCCGTTCATGGGGCCAGAGCCAGGGGCGTCCGGCCGACATCCACCGGAAGCCCGGCCCGAAGACGGACGGGACACTTCTTTCTTTTATAATGGCTGCGACAACACTGGGGGGGGATGTCTTGCACATGCCTCCGACCCCCCCCTCGTCCTCATCGCCTGGTCCGGCCATAACAAATCTCAAGCGAGACGCCGTGGGGTGCACTGGGAGGGAGAGACGGTGCGAACAGGCCTCTCCCGCCTCCCCAGTGTAGGCTTCCCAGCTGCACCCTCAGCGGTCCAGGCGCCCGGAAAAGAGTTCTTCCACTGTGGCCATGCTGCAACGTCTCGCCCGGCAGGGTGGAGCCCGTCCGTTCATTTGACCCCGCGATCGCCAGTAGCTACCGAACTCTCAAAATGGCGGTCGACCTGGCAAGAGCGGGCCCAGCATAAAGAAATGGCCCGGTCACTGGTTGACTCCACCACCGTAGTCCTCCACGACCTTGAAGATTCTAGAGGAGCCGCGGGAGTCTCCCACCCCCGATGGGGAATGACTGCCATGATCACCCGTGGAGTGACGAAACTGTATCCGCGGGACGTCGGCGCCAGCCTCACTTTGAATTACTAGAATCCTGCAGACCTCACTTCCGGTGAAAGCACAGTGTGACCCGGTAGGAAAAATTGTTGCACCCCCTCCCCTTTTTGACTGATAGTTCAAACCACCGATCCTTTCCTTTGCCCTTTTAACGGAACTTTGGACTGCCTCCCCCTCTTTTACATTTTCTAGAGAAAACAAAACATTAACCACTACATTAGCATAGCAGTTGACACCAGAACTGTTTTCAAATTGAAAACCAACAACATCTTCAACAGAATCCTTTTTGTTTCTGCTGTGACCCTGCTCCAGCACAGGCATTGTCCCCAGCAGTAATTCTGCAATGCCGGTAAGAATAGCTGTGGTGCCTACTGGACTCACTCACCCCCGCGGCGCCCCACGCCGTTATTTGCTGGGCGGCAACTTGCTAGACATCACCTTCGTGACATCCAGATTTCAGCGCGTTCTGCTGCCTTGGAACTATTCGCACAACAGACCGCTACTGACAAGAATATTTCATTATTGGTGCTGTCAATTTCAATAAATCTATTACTGTTTTTGTTTTGTTGTATATATTTATATGTTATTAAAGTTTTATATTCCTACTACTTTGTTGGAGTGCTATATATTTTTTATGTGACACATAATTGTAAAAACTTTGATGTACAAAGAGTCATTCCTGGAATCTTCCGCTTCAGGCTCGGTCCCCTCCCCAATCACAATACAGGATAGTTTTCAGATAGTAGGAACACGTGTGGTGTGACGGATCTCATCGGGTGTGGGCCTTGATCTACTATAACTCCTTTGAAGAGGGGTGATTCTTTACAGCTGGGGCCATAAACTACATCTGCAGGGCTAGCTGATAGCCTGGACAATCGGACACAGAGGAAGAGGAGTGTCACAGGGTGCGGTAGTGAATAGGGCGAAAGGGAGGTGTCGGGCGGGCACAGTGTGATTCTCAGGGAAGAGCAGCGCAGATGGGGGGAGGTTTATTGCCCATGCATAAGACAGAGAGCGGGGGTGACCAGTGCCTGGGGAAGATGCTTGCGAGGGTGAGGAGCCATGCTACGAATCGACAGCGTGCAGAGAGTGGGTCTGGTCAAGACATCTAAAATGGCTGCCGTGCACGACAAAAGTGTGGCATTTCAAAAAAGGCAAGATGGCGCAGACAATGTTTTTCAACACTTCCTCATTTCCTTCGAATCGAACGTTAACAGACGTTGGGGCATATTACCAAAGTTAAGCGATATTTATCGCTAACGATGCTTACCAACCAATTTTTTACCACTAAGCATCGTCAGAAATTATCGAAGATAAACCTTACTATTATCAAGGTTTATCGCAAATGCGATAATAAACGGCCGCAATGCATGAATATCGCTAAAAACTCAGCGATATTCATGCATTACCGAGCTAATACTCTTAGCCATGTTATCCACCTCCCATTGGATAACATGGCTAAGAACTGCTCAGGGCAGGTGTTACTTTTTGGAGATATTCGCGCTTAGCGCGAATATCTCCAAAAGTTGGTAATAGGAGATAGATATCTTGCATGTTGTAATGCAAGTTATTGTGGTATATGGAACTCATACCATAATCTCTCAGGAAAGCAGAAACTGATCCTTTTGGGACCGCCTAAAAAGGCCTAGGGGGTGAGGAGTACTCTACTTTGCCCCCTTTTCACGTTCCGAACTATTTTATTTTACTCTCTTCTGTAATTACACAAAATACCAGCGATAAGATGCATCGGAGACACACAGTGAGAGAAAGGAGGCCGGAGATGAAGAAGACATGTCAAATACACATTGGAGATAATATAGTGGCAGAAGGGAAGTAAATATGAGTAAACTTACCATGTAACATAAAAATGTTGCACTCTATACTATAAGTCTCATTTTATACTACAATCACTTCGCTACAACCTCATAAATTAAAAATAAAAATAAATAATGTCTCAAACAATTTTTGATTTCTAAATATAAATTTATTCTTCAAAATTTTCTAAATTTGAAACAACTAGTAACATGTCCTCATCAGTAATTTCCTCTTCAATCATCTCATCTGGAATCTCCTCATTAAAAGTCTGCAATGATGATTCTTGTAACTCTATGGTCTCCAAACACTCGATAAATTCGCCATCAAGAGATTGATCAAAAAAATCATTCAAGTCATCTCCTCCTTCTGACAATATTTCATTATTGGTGCTGTCCATTTCAATCAATGTAGTGGAATCATTCAAGTCATCTCCTCGTGACAATATTTCATTATTGGTGCTCTCAATTTCAATCAATGTAGTGGAATCATTCAAGTCATCTCCTCCTTGTGACAATATTTCATTATTGGTCCTGTCCATTTCAATCAATCTAATGGAATCATACAAGCCATCTCCTCCTTGTGACAATATTTCATTATTGGTGCTCTCAATTTCAATCAATGTAGTGGAATCATTCAAGTCATCTCCTTGTGACAATATTTCATTCTTGGTGCTGTCCATTTCAATCAATCTAATGGAATCATACAAGTCATGTCCTCCTTGTGACAATATTTCATTATTGGTGCTCTCAATTTCAATCAATGTAGTGGACAATTCAAAAGAAATTGCCACGGTCTCTTCATTGTGAGCCATTTTATTTTGAAATTGCTTGCTGTAAATTGCTGAAAAAAATAATCACTTTCATTTATCGTTTTTAGTAATACATAATATAAAACTAACTTCATCAAGTATTTAGTATAACAGAAGGACTGCAAATAAATAACAGAAAACATTTTTCAAATTATCTTCAAGTGTACAACATAGTTCCCCTTACAAATTAACAACTCACCTTTTTAAAAGTAGCAGAAGTGTTAGTACTGTGTAAATCAAACACCAGAAATTCACCACCAAAAATTCCTCACAAATGTACCTCAGACAGTAGTATCACAAAATGGCTGTGGTTTCCTCTCATTTGACATATATACATAACCAATTAACTTTCATCACACACAAATACAAAACCAAAGTAACATTTTAATTGGTTCTAAATTTCAACACTTTCAAATGTGTTTTCCCCATGCAATTTTCCATAGGACATTTACATACGTCTACAGCCTGAATGGCTGAACGGAATTACACCAAACTTGGCAAAATGGTACATCAAACCTAAGAGGTCAGGAAGGATCTACTATGCCCCCTTATGGTCATTTCCCCCTTCGCTTTGGCCTCCTCTTGTCTCTCAATCCTACCGAGAGACAAGATGGCGGCCGCTACGGACTGTTTGGAATGTTGACAGACGCCGGAGAACCAATCAGCTTCGCAAAGCTCCGTAACGCGAAAAGTACGCGAAGCGGAGCGCTGTTACAGATATATATCTTTTTTTGAACGTTAATTTCTCAAAATCCACTGGAGCACATATATTGAGACCTAGCAAAGGCACATCGGGCTACCAGTCCCTAATATTTTGCCAAGTTTCGTGCAAATCCATTCAGGTGTTCGATTATTATTATTATTTTTTTTTTTTGCCCCGCGGGGCCCTTTTAAAACCTCCACATCAAACCTAGGGGGTCAGCGAGGATCTACTATTCCCCCTTATGGTCATTTGCCCCTTCGCTTTGGCCTCCTCTTGTCTCTCGATCCTACCGAGAGACAAGATGGCGGCCGCTACGGACTGTTTGGAATGTTGACAGACGCCGGAGAACCAATCAGCTTCGCTTCACAAAGCTCCGTTGCGCGAAAAGTACGCGTCCTAGGACGCTGCCCGGTCCGCTGTTACAGATATATATCTTTTTTTAAACGTTAATTTCTCAAAATCCACTGGAGCACATATATTGAGACCTACAAAAGGCACATCGGGCTACCAGTCCCTACAATTTTGCCAAGTTTCGTGCAAATCCATTCAGCCGTTCGGGCTAAAAGTGAGGCCAACCGCCCTATGGAAAACTCAATGTTAAAAACACGTTTTGGGACCCCCCTTTTTTCTCGGCCCCCCCTTGACGAACCCCCCCCAAATTTTCAAGGGCTGCTCAGAAACAAAATGTGCCATTTTCCTGAAAATTTCAGCCAATTCCGTCCACAAACGCCAAAGTTATTAGACATAGAATTTTCAAAAAACCCATAGAGAAAAAATCCTAACTATATATACCTACTGGCGACCGCCAGTAGGTATATATATATATATATATATATATATATATATATATATATATATATATATATATATATATATATATATATATATATATGTATATATATATACAAACAGGTTTTAAAATGAACTATGCATCTACAAATTATCTTTATTTATAAACATTAAAGTAGCAACTGTGCAAGTGAGTCTCAATAAAGTTTTGCCAAGCTACATTTATGGAGAGGAAAAAACAAACTCACCTGTTTGTAGTTGATCCCGCAAAAAGACATAAAGGCAGTGGTGAATATCATGCAGTTAGTCAAATGCAGAGACTTTCCACCCGTGATCAAGCCTTGAAAGAGGAGAAACGCGTTGGGTGTACATAACCTGTGTGGCTTTGTTTATGGAATAAAAGCAATTCTACCAATGACATCTGGTGTCTGCGTGCCTTTCTGAGAAGAAGGGAGGTAGTGTGTGGATTTGAATGCAGATGGCTCTGGTGCCGCAACGCTGACTCACCCTGCAGGTTCTGAGACTCATTGATCGGAGCACTTTCAGTGGTGTAATTATGCTGTGAGCCCGGCCCGCTTTGCAACCAAATGTCAAAAGATGGAAAATAATGCAAATGAAAAACAAAGGTGAGCAGGCAAGGGTTGTGAGATGGAACTTTCCACTTGCTGATGGAAGTTGTGTATGAAATGCTGAGCGCAAACAGTCACGGATAATTCACAGGTTTTAAAATGAACTATGCATCTATAAACGATCTTCATTTATAAACATTGAAGTAGCAACTGTGCAAGTGAGTGTCAATAAAGTTTTGCCAAGCTTTGTTTATGGACAGGAAAAAACGAACTCACCTGTCTGTAGTTGATCCTGCAAAAAGACATAAAGGCAGTGGTGAATATCACGCAGTTAGTCAAACGCAGAAACTTTCCACCCGTGATCAAGCCTTGAAATAGGAGAAACGCGTTGGGTATACATGACCTGTGTGGCTTCGCATATGGAACAAAAGCATTTCTACCAATTACATCTGATGTCGGCGTACCTTTCTGAGAAGAAGGGAGGTAGTGTGTGGATATATATAACGTAACATTTCTTCTTTCATTCTCAAGGAGAAGTACTCCGGACTCACCAAGAAGCTCAATTCTGTTGATTGTGCCACAGAAGGGTTCACACCGACATGTTTCGCCCTTACAGCTTTATCACAGTAAAGCAAGTCATGTTACGCTTCTGTTTACATACTCTACTGTGTTAGACATGAAAATTGGACTAGCATTTCATTGATACATAGCTTTACCCACCATCTTTGAATGGCCTAAAAATCGCTCTTTACATGATTTCTCACAATCATGTTTAGATAGAAGTGCATGGACTAATCGACTTTGGCTTTGCATGCATTGATACAATCATATAAAAATGCATAAATAAAATGTTGTTCTTTAATTGGTGCACACTTCAATAACGTTATGTTCACTGGTTGACACCTTCATGAATAGTTCATATAAGCGCAACAGTATTACATTCCTGCCCCAGTGGGCTTAAATACATATACAATTAATGCTGCACAATTCAATAAAGTTTTATTCACTAGTTGACACCGTCATGAGTAATTCATATAAGCGCAACAGGATTGCATTCCTGCCCCAGTGGGCTTAAGTATGTATACAATCCAAAAGCTTTGTTGTCCATATATTGCTTGTGGATCAATTTTATACTGTATCAACATATTTAATTTCAAAACCCAGTCTTTAAATAAGCTACACAACAATCAGACATGATTTAGGGATACAAGCCATCAGTCACTTTTTGCGAGCTAGATCTATTTTATTTCTCCACCATACAGAAATGTTGATTGAGATGACTAAATATTGTCTGACTAATAACTTCTTCTCTTTTGATGACAAACAGATACAGGGTACTGCAATGGGCACCTGCTTTGCCCCCAGTTATGCAAATCTTTTCTTGGGCTGATGAGAGGAGCAGGTGTCCAATTGCTATGAGAAATATGGTGATCAAACTTTGTTATGGTCAAGATTCATTGATGACATTTTTGTAATTTGGCCGGGGATGAGCCCAGAGCCAAAGCTTTAATTTCATCATTGAATGATAACACCTTCAAGATAGAATTGACCTCACACATTAGCAACAGTAAAATAGTTTTGCTTGATGTGGAAGTGATGGTGCAAGGAAAGCATCTTACAACCAAGCTTCACGGAAAGGAAACAGTGGGAAACAGCCTTTTATGTGCCTCAAGTGCTCATCCGTATAGTCTTGTTCAAAGTATCCCCTATGGGGAACTTATTAGAGCAAAAAGAAATAGCAGTAAAATAAGGGAGTTTGCAATTGAAAAATCTATGATGTGCAAGAGGTTTAAGGAAATAAATAAATAAAATAAACGAGGATATACTTAAAAAGTAATACAAACAGCGGTGACTAAAGTTGATCTGTTACAAAGAGCATCCCTATTGAACCCCAACCCAAAAGAGAGTAAGCATGAGGATAATATCAGGTTCATAACCACCTATTCTAGTCAGGCATACAAAGTATGCAAGATACTGAATCGGAACTGGCATATTTTGAGGACTGATTCAGTTCTGGATAAGTACTTACATGAATCCCCCCCAAATTAACTTTAGAAGGGGAAAGTCTCTCAAGGATGAGTTGAGTCGAAACTTGGTTACATCATATGTGAAGGTAAATCAACATCTGAACAATACTGGTTTTACATGTTGTATGCACTGTAAAGCTTGCATCAACAGCAGTAATTGTACTAAGATAAGAGTACCGAATAGTCACAGAGATTTCATAATTCGGGGAAGCTATGACTGCAACACAGAGTTCTGTGAATATTGTTTAATCTGCCCTTGTAAAAAATACTCTATCCGCAGTACTAAACACAGAGCCAGGAAAAGAAACCTTGAACACAAACGAGCTAAACGTAACAACAATAAGCAGTATTCAGTAGCTCATCACTTTAAGGCTGTTCACCGTCAAAATGATAGATTACTATCTTTTGTAATCTTAGATGTGGTGAAACCACAGGAAGGAAGTGGCAACAGAGAATGCCAACTCTGGATCTTAGAATCAAAATACATTATAAATTTAGAGTCATCAATTCCTGTAGGCATGAATTCCAATGAGGAGCTGGCTATACATTTAGGGTAGTAAGTGTAAATAACAATCTGAGCAGTATGTAAATATGTGGATAGCATTAAATGAAATGCATGTGCAAAATTTTGAGTACATAATCTAGCACATTTTGGTGTGATGTTACTTCCTTCAGTATCAGTGTAATATTCGTTTTTTAAGTGTAGATAGGATGTTATAATTTTTGTTTTTTAAGTTTTTTGTAATTAGGACTATGCAATATCGATGAACAATAATTGGCCCAGATATTAAGAAGTGGTTGGAAAGAAAGTTGCATTTAATGAACAAGAGAGAACACCGTTATCAATGGCTTCTACTAGCAACATTGGACAATCAGCTGCCCACTTGGGCATGACAAGTAATAATATTTAATATCAAAATGTCGTTGTCGGAATCTTTGTGTACTTATACAAGATTTTTTTTATAGGAATACATATGAATGGAATTGTACAATAGCCCATTGAGGCTTGAATAAATTGCCCAAACCAATTGCTTATTTAAAGAATGGGTTTGGAAATTAAATATGTTGATACAGTATAACATTGATCCATGAGCTATATATGGACAAGAAATCTTTTGGATTGTATACATACTTAAGCCTACTGGGGCAGGAATGTATAAGTGAGTGATTAAACATGTCTTACTGAATGCATGGGTTAGTGAGTAAACTGTGTAAATGTCTGAATTGGTCTGTCCGTTGGTGTGTAAGCGGCTACAAGGGTTGTTGAGTAGCTATAAGAGTGACTTTATGGGTTATTTATTGGTTGTCTGAGTATTTGTATGGGTGCCTGAGTGTCTGTGTGGCTGTGAGTGATTCTGTGCATAGATGTGTGAGTGGGTAATTCACTGGGTGTACGGGTTCATGAGTACATCTGTGAAGGGCTGTATGGGTGGGTGAGTGTGTGTATGGGTGTATTGGTTAATGAATAGATTTCTCAGTGGTACATTTATGAGTAACTACATATGTGAAAGGCAGTATATGTGAGTGTTGGAGTATATAAATCACTATATGTGAGAGGGAGTGAATGTGAGAGTGGCTGTATAGATGAGTGTGTGCTTGTATCAGTGATTGTATAAGAGAGTAAGTATGTGTTTGTATCTGTATGAATAAGTAAGGTGGTGTGTGTGTATAACTGTATAGGTGAGTAAATGGGAGTGTGATTTATTCTTTGCATGACTGACTAGGTGTGTGAGTAACCCTATTGATGAGTGGTGGGGTCTGAGTGTTTGTATAGATGTATGAGTGCATATGATATTGTTATATTGATGAGTGTATTAAGACCTACGAATCAGTGAGTGGGTATGTAGTAACAGGTATTGGTGTGCCTATGGTTTCAAAAATGGTAGTCTGTTTTATAGAGTGGGTGTATCAAAGGTTATATTTGGGTATGAGGAAGTGCGTCAGATTATCACGTGGATGATGTCCTTAGTGATGTCATCAGTGATGTCATTTGAGATGTCATCAGTGATGTCACTGACCATGTATTGAAAGATATAATATGTGATGTCATCAGCAGTGCATTGCAGGGCGCAAGTTTTAGTTAGCTCAACTAACTATAACGGCCAAATTTCTCTGGTTTTGTACGAGTGAATTGTCCAACTAACTATAACGTCCCTGAAACCTGTGGTTTTTTAGGGGAATTTAAAAGGTTTTGAAATGCTAATTTCTAACTATAACATCCCAGAAACCTATGGTTTTTTAAGTGAATTTAAAAGGTTCTTTAAATGATAATTTCTAACTAGAACGTCCCTGAAGCTTATGGGTTTTTCATTGAATTTCTGAGGTTTTTTAAATGGTAATTTCTAACTATGCCTACAGAGAGGACATGTACAGAAAGAGGAAGAAAGGTGCAGAAAAAAGGAAGAGAAATGCAGAAAGAGGCAACAGAAGTCCAGCAAGATGAAGAAGAGTGTAGAAAGAAGCAAGAGATATGCAGAATGAACCAACAGAGGTGCAAAAAGAGGCCTTGTTGGAAAGTCATCCAGTGCCTCCAACTTTTTGCTGACTGGTACTGGTAGTAACTGACTCTGACTAACCAGGCCCAGAGCTAGTGCTATGCTGAAAGACACTTAGAATACAGTGAAAACACCTTCATACTAGGGTACACTATGGGTTGGGGTACCCCTGTGATTGGCATGAGCTCCCCTGTAAGGCCCTAGTACATAATAGGGCAGCAGGATTAAAACTACATCTACATCATAGGTGCAGAAAGAGGAAAGAGAAGTATAGAAAAAAGCAACAGAGGTGTGGAAAGAAGCAAGAGAAGTGCAGAAAGAGGGAAGTGAGGTACAGAAAGGGGCAAGAGATCTGCAGAAAAAATAATCAGAGGTGCTGAAAGAGGCAAGTGAGGTGCGGAAAGGGAAAAGAGATCTGCAGAAAAAACCAACAGAGGTGCTGAAAGATGCAAGTGAGGTATAGAAAGAAGCAAGTCAGTTGCAGAAAGAGGTAATAAAAGTGCAAAAAGAGGAAAGAGGGGTGCAGAAAGAGAAAAAAGGGGTGCAAAAAGAGGCAGGAGGGGTGCAGAAAGAAGCAAGAGAATTGCTGAAAGAAGCATCAGTGGTGTGGAAAGAACCAAGAGACGTGCAGAAAGAGGCAAGTGAGGTTCAGAAAGAGGCAAGAGGGATGCCAACAAGAGAAGACGGGTACAGAAAGAAGCAAGAGAGGTACAGAAAGAAGCAAGAGAAGTGCAGAAAGAAGCAAGAGAGGTACAGAAAGAGGGAAGATGAGTGCAAAAAGAGACAACTGGGGTGCAGAAAGAGACTACAGGGATGCAGAAAGAAGCAAGAGAGGTGCAGAAATAGGCAAAAGAAGTGCAGAAAGAGGCAAGTCAGGTGCAGAAGGAGGCGCGCCGAAGCCGCGCCTAAGCCAAGCCCGTCTGCGCCCGTCCGCGACCGGACACGGCCCAGGGCCCCTACCCCTGGCCCGGATTGTAGATTCTCCTGGAGCAGGAGTGAATTAGTAAGTTTTGCCTCTAATGTGTGCACTCCTGGCCACCACACTGTAAGGGTAGGGGAGAATGAAGGGTGTAGTCACTGCGAATTCCGCTTCAGCACAGCGCTAGCAGACACCAGGGCTAGCAACTCCTCGCTGTCCTGCGGCCTCATTAATGTGAGGTCGCTTAGCTGTCATAAACACGATGTATATGACCTTCTCATTGATAAACATCCTGATCTGCTGTTTATCACAGAAACTTGGCTTGATGCCAACTCTGATCCCGATATCATTCAGGCCTTACCAGATGATTATCAGATGGTGCGCCTGGACAGGCCGGTAGGCAGAGGAGGCGGAATTGCGATCGCCTTCAAACAGC
Organism: Lissotriton helveticus; assembly: GCF_964261635.1. Lineage (NCBI taxonomy): Eukaryota > Metazoa > Chordata > Amphibia > Caudata > Salamandridae > Lissotriton > Lissotriton helveticus. The sequence goes on along the minus strand of NC_136072.1, from coordinate 515,474,239 downwards.
AATGGGCCTGCAAACTAGAACCAGTTAATCTGGCAGGATGTGAGGCGGGTGTTTTCACCATAGCAATCGACGGGAGCATGACTGTAAAGGGTCTGCTAGTTTATCGCTCACCGGGTCCTATGTCCAGATTTAAAGGCAGTCTTTTAGAGTGTGTCACAGAAACAATGATAAGGAGGGACAAGTTTCTGCTGTTGGGAGACTTAAACACACACCTGGAAGACTCACTACGCCCCATTTCTCTGCTGCCTTATTTCTCTAAGGTAGCGGAGAAGGTGGTAAACAAACAGCTAATGAAATATGTGGAGGAAAGCAACCTTCTTCATCCTACCCAATTCGGGTTTCGGCCCCGTCATTCTACGGAGTCCGCCCTTCTCAGGGCTACCGAAAACCCTCAGGCAAGGTGCTGACGAGGGACAAACCATGGCTCTAATCCTCTTAGACCTCAGCGCGGCGTTCGACACTGTAGCACATTCCATCTTGCTACAGTGTCTGAACAAAGGTGGGGTGAGAGGGGCAGCGCTGAAATGGATTTATTCATTTCTTGCAGGCCGAGGCTTCCAAGTGAGGCAAGGTGACCACTACTCTGAGCGTATCTCTTTGGACCAGGGGGTGCCGCAGGGCTCGTCCCTGAGTCCAACACTTTTTAATCTTTATGTTGCCCCGATTGCCACCTTAGTAGAGAGTCACGGCCTCCGATTGGTGTCTTATGCCGATGACACCCAGTTGGTTATCTCCCTGTCGCGTGCACCCGGTCTTTCGGCGGACATCTTCAGAGCTTGCATGCAAGATCTAGCTGCCTGGATGTCCGCCAATTGTCTCAAGCTCAACGGAGGCAAGACCGAGGTGCTGGTCGTGAGGGGAGGCCAATCGGCATGGACATCAGCATGGTGGCCGCCATGCCTAGGTCCAACACCCATTCCGTGCCAGAAAGCAAAGAACTCGGGCATCTGGTTCGATACTGACCTGACCTTTGGCCCCCAGATCAATCGGGTGGTCGGATCATGTTTCGGGACCCTCAAAAATCTCAGGAAGGCATTGAATTTTCTAACTGTGAGAGCCCGTCAAACCCTGGTGCATGCACTAGTCACATCAAAGATGGACTATGGCAATCTTCTCTATTTAGGGACCTTGGAGAAGAATTTGAGCCGCCTACAGATCTTACAGAATGCCGCTGCCCGACTAGTGCTTAGACTACCCAGAAGAGCCGCATCCTCAGCGGCCCTCCGGTCTTTGCATTGGCTCCCGATCAGAAGCAGGGTAGAATTCAAAGCACTATGCACGTGCCATCGGATCATCAATGGGAGGTCTCCTCTCCCTTTGAAAGGACTGCTGACGTCTTACGAGCCGTCTCGCTCCCTGAGATCTTCCGGCTCAGGACTCCTGGCTATCCCCAAGGTGTCTAGAGCACGGATGGGCGGAAGATCCTTTAGGTACCTTGCAGCTTCTAGATGGAACAAACTACCCATAGCATTGCGATTAGAACCATCAGAACTAATCTTTAGATATTTGATATTTATTGTCATTTGTAAAGCGCTGACTTTCGCTCCGGAGGGAGCATCTTGGCGCTGAGCACACAGAAAGTCGTCTATGGGGAGCATGGATCAAATGGCTGCGAGAACTGAAGAGTCGGGCTGAGTATAAATCCAAGTTTTCAAGGATTTCCTAAATAGGCTTTCGGAGGGGGCGTGCCTAAGGCTGGGGGGAAGGCGGTTCCATGCCTTGGCCGCCAGAAAAGAAAAGGTCTTTCCACCCTTGGATTTTAATTTTATACGGGGTTCAGAGATGAAGTTGGCGCCCGATGACCTCAAACAGCGAGTTGGATTGTAGCGCTGGAAGCGCTTAATCAGGTAGGATGGACCCAAGCTTAGATACTTAGATAGAGCCAAGCTTAAAACTGCACTTTTCGCACAGTAAGGTATTCCGCTTCTGTAGGTTCCAGTAGGTATCTGCTCCTCAGCGCGGGGACACGCCGCTGTGCGTCACCAAGCGCTTTACAAAACCCCCTAAATAGAAATAGAAATACAAATACAAGAGAACTGCAGAAAGAGGCCAGAGAGTTGCAGAAACAGGCAAAATGGGAGTAGAAAGAGGAAACATGTATGCAGACAGAGGCAAGAGAGGTGCAGAAAGAGGGAAGAGGGGTACGGAAAGAAGCAAGAGGGATGCATACATTTGCAAAATAGGTGCATAAAGAAGCAAAAGCAATGCAGAAAGAACCGACAGAGATGTAAAGGAGGCACGAGAGGTGCAGAAATAAGTAGGAGAAGTGCACAAAGAGGCAAGACAAGTACAGAAAGAGGCAGGAGGGGTGCAGAAAGAAAGACGAATAGTGCGGAGAGAAGCAACAGAGGTGCTGAAAGAGGCTTGAAGGGTGGAGAAAGAGCAAGAGAAGTACAGGAGGAAGCAACAGAGGTACATAAAGAGGCAAGTGAGGTACAGAAACAGGTAGGAATGGCGCAGAAAGGGAACAAAGGTGCAAAAAGAGGCTAATGAGGTACAGAAAGAGGCAAGAGAACTGTAGAAAGAGGCAAGAGAGTTGCAGAAAGAGGGAACATGTGTGCAGACAGAGGCAAGAGAGGTGCAGAAAGAGGGATCAGGGGTGCGGAAAGAAACAAGAGAGTTGCAGAAAAAGGCAGGAAAGGTGCAGAAAGAGGGAACAGGGGTGCAGAAAGACACAAGATAGATGCACAAAGAGAAAATGGGGTGCAAAAATAGGCAAGAGGGGAGCAGAAAGAAGCAAGTGAGGTGCAGAAAGAGGCAAAAGAGGTGCAGAAAGATACAAGAGAACTGCATAAACATGCAAGAGAAGTGCAGAATTGCTGAAAGAAGCAACAGAGGTGTAGAAAGAAGCAAGAGAAGTGCAGAAATAGGCAAGTGAGGTTTAGAAAGAGGCAGGAGAGGTGCAGAAAGAAGCAAGTGAGGTGGAAAAAGAGGGAACAAGGGTGCAGAAATACGCAATGGAGGTGCAGAAACAGGCAGGAAAGGTGCCGAAAGAGAGAACAGGGTGCAGAAAGATGCAAGAGAGGTGCAGAAAGAGAAAAAAGGGGTGCAAAATAGGCAAGAGGGGTGCAGAAAGAAGCAAGTGAGGTGCAGAAAAGGGCAACTGAGGTGCAGAAAGCCACAAGAGAGGTGCAGAAACAAGCAAGAGAAGTGCAGAAAGAGGCAAGAGAGTTGCAGAAAGAGGGATCAGGGGTGCAGAAAGACACAAGAGAGTTGCAGAAAAAGGCAGGAAAGGTGCAGAAAGAGGGAACAGGGGTGCAGAAAGACACAAGATAGATGCATAAAGAGAAAAAGGGGTGCAAAAATAAGCAAGAGGGGAACAGAAAGAAGCAAGTGAGGTGCAGAAAGAGGCAACAGAGGTGCAAAAAGATGCAAGAGAACTGCAGAAACATGCACGAGAAGTGCAGAATTGCTGAAAGAAGCAACAGAGGTGTCGAAAGAAGCAAGAGAAGTGCAGAAATAGGCAAGTGAGGTTTAGAAAGGCAGGAAAGGTGCAGAAAGAAACGAGAGAGGTGCAGAAACAGGCAGAAAAGGTGCAGAAAGAGGGAACAGGGGTGCAGAAAGATGCAAGAGAGGTGCAGAAAGAGAAAAAAGGGGTGCAAAATAGGCAAGAGGGGTGCAGAAAGAAGCAAGTGAGGTACAGAAAAGGGCAACTGAGGTGCAGAAAGCCGCAAGAGAGGTGCAGAAAGAAGCAAGAGAAGTGCAGAAAGAGGCAAGAGAATTGCTGAAAGAAGCAACAGAGGTGTAGAAAGAAGCAAGAGAAGTGCAGATAGAGGCAAGTGAGTTGCAGAAAGAGACATGACAGGTGCAGAAAATGGCAAGAGAACAGCAGAAACGGGAACACAAAAAAGAGAAGAACGGTGCAGAAAGAAGCCAGGGAGATGCAGAAAGAACAAGAGAAGTGCGGAAAGAGGGAAGACGAGTGCAGAAAGAGACAACAGGGGTGCAGAAAGAAGCAAGGGAGGTGCACAAATTGGCAATAGAAGTACAGAAAGAGGCAAGTGAGGTGCAGAAAGAGGCCAGAGAACTGCAGGAAGAGGCAAGAGAGTTGCAGAAACAGGCAAAAGGGGTGCAGAAAGAAGGAACAGGTGGCAGGCAGAGGCAAGAGTGGTGCAGAAAGAGGGAAGAGAGGTGCATAAAGAAGACAGTGAGGTGCAGAAAGAGGAAGAAAGGTACAGAAAGATGCAAGAGAAATACAGAAAGAGGTAAGACAGGCACATAAAGAAGAGAGGTTTGTGCACCATTGGTACCAATTTAACACCCATATTTAGCTATAAGTAACACATGACCATTCCAGCTTTGCAAAGGGCCTTCCACCATGCCGTAACATATTAAGCCGCATTTTTGGGGACATTTGAGCCGTTTGAGCTAGAAACAAGGCTTTTTTTGTTCAAATCTGCAGATTAGGCAGCAGATGATGAAATATTTGGCAAATGCGGAAAATGTTTAATTATGTGAGAATTGGTGCAGCCGAGCAGTCACATAATTCCAGTGCCATGCTCATACCACCGACTAAGTCCAGAAGTGATCCTCAGTGGTTCCTTCTTTCTTTGTGTCTCATTGAGTTTACTCTTTAGCTACTATGGAAACGTGGAAGACTAAACCTGAGGTTACCACTCCACACCACAGACTACAATACCACATAATTACTCTCTATTACACATATTCCCACTCTGTATAATTCCTATACACTAAATACCACATACTTTCTATCCACATAATTTCACTGCACAACATACCACATAATTCCACTACACACAACGTACATCCACTCTACACCAAAAAACATAAGTAAAAAACGTTTTTTATTAAAGAAATCCTGATTTTTCTTGTACCATCAAACAGTTGAGATGTATTGTGTCACAACCATATTTCACCTTAATTTGATTCCCTCTTGACAATATGACCCTCCGCGATTGAAATGAAGTGAGTGTTGAAATTGTCTGTATGTGTATATCAATATTTATCTATAAGTATCACCATTACTGCCCTGCACTCTATGAGTAGAACGTGTGGCTGTAAATGATGAGCAACTCACCATTGCTCACCCGATTGCCATTCTGCTCTTCCCAAATTAAAACATGATTGCCGGCACATTGTTAGGTATGTCCTTTGTGCCATGTACGAAGATATGACCTGTGCAGTAATCTTCAGCTCGTGGCACCATTCTTTGTAAGTGCCGATGGGTTCCCGGAATGTAGAATTATTAATCCAATCTATTTTTGTACATAGCTTATTGGAAAAAACTAAATGTACAATTGTTCCTTCATCCCAAGCAAGTTCTTTCAGGAGAGATTATTCTTCAAAAATATTACCTTTAAGCACCACATTCTGAAAAAATCTATTCTTTCTACACTCTTCCTTTTTTCAGCGGTCTTTCCTCTCTTTCTGTTGAACATCATCGGTCCATTTCCACGGGCGGCAATCCCCAGTAATGCCTGCCGTGATGAGTGGTTTGAACAGGCCCACAGGGTATTTAGTAACGCTGAGACCCCAAGCTCGCTGTCATCGCTGTCATCAAACCAACGCAGGCGGCTTGTGTGGACCCTGTGTAACTGAGGCACGCGCTTCCAGTACTACTAATTGATTCAGATGGTAAGTGGCCTTTGACATCCTGACACTAGTCCTTCTCATTAGAGACACAATGTGCTCATCTAACCGCCCAAAGTTATTTTGGAAGATCGGCTCTGCCATACATTGTTAACAGAGGGTAACCAGATCACAATGAGTTTAAAACACTTCTCACTTACTCACAGAGCTATCCTTTTTAAAGCCTGGCTTCAGTTTATAAACCTAGATGCAATCGATTTGCTAATCAACTGCCTCAACTGTTTGTGAACACCCGCCTTCATTGGCCCTTTGAGCCATGCACCTGTACAAACCGGAACTGAATGTGTTTCAGTTCACACTATACGTTACACGGCACGCACAATAGTGACGGGATGATCAAGTACCCGCACCTTTGCCATCAACGTTTATTAAGAGCCATTGCCCTGCCCAGACACGAGGCTATACATGGGTAAACTGCTTTCCATTGGGAGATCTCTCCCTTTATAATTGTACTCTATCCCAAGCCCTGGCCACACAATTTTATTTTCTTTACCTTCCAGATATATTCTTTGCACTGACCATAGGCCAAAACCCACATGAATTCTTGCCTCTCAGAGAGTGCCATCTGCCATGCTACATATCCCTAGTTGCCAGCCTTTCACCCCATCCTCCACACTGGGGTAAGGAATTGTTCAAGGAACCATAGATAAAGTGGCACAGGGAACCATAGATAAAGTGGCCGCTGTGCACAGTAATACATTGTTTCTTACTTTCCAACTGCAATCTTCTTTTCTTCTCTCACTCTGGTAGTACCTGGCTGGGTCCAGTGTGAGTATATCTTAACTTTTTCTTCTCACTAGACCAGTGTCTTCATTCTTTTTTTACGTGTCTCCGCGACTCTATAATTCCAGGTACCAAATGGCCTTGTTCGTTCCTTTCAAATACTATAGTGATTTCCAAACATCCTTGGTGATACGATTTTTCTTTGACTCTTAGATGTCCCTATATCTATAGTTCCTGAAGAGACCCTGTATCTTATGGAGGGTCAAAATGCTGTCGACAAGTGTACAAAGCGAATCATTGTATCAGCTCTTATTATTGTATACAGTGGCTGCAAATATTGTGAATTCATAAATGGTCATTTTTTGAAAATTATGGAAACCATGCTCCATATGTGACAAACTCACTAGTATGTCTTTTTGGGGCCATTCACACTGCGGACACTAAGCACTGTTTTATTATATGTTTTTGCTTTTTGTATATACTTATACTCTCTAAATCAAATATAAAATATTGATTGTGAGTACAAAACTGAAGTGTTCTGGTTCTCCTTTCCTTCTGACATCTGTATGACCCACAACCATTGTGATTGGACATTATAGTATTTGTTGGACTTGGCTCTTTTGGCAGGTTCACCCTTAAACTTTTTGCCTTTTAATGTGACCTGCTATTAGTAGTCTTTGGCCTCTGCACACTTTAGCACTGTGTCCCAGTGTAAAGTGCGTGCGCACTCTGAGTGCGTGTGGTGAGATTGGCCTGCCCTCTCATAGGAATGCATGGGGGGATATGTGTGTCCATGGTAATTCCTGGTATGAGAGGAGTGCAGGGGGGAGTTTAGTATGTGCGAACTCGTGAGAATAAATGATGCACAATGGTGTGCGCAGATTTATTGTGACTGATGGAAAAGTGCCACTTTTAGAAGTTGGCTTTTCTGTGTGCTGTGTGTCGGCCTGCCTGATGTGGAGTGCATGTCTGGCTTGTGATTGACAGGTGCTGGATGGGGTGGTTGACTCCACTGCATGTAGATGGGAGGGAGGAGTTGCACCTGGGACCTGAATAAGGCTGTGCCTTCCCTCCACAATGCTGGCTCCCCCCCTGTGGTGCGTCTGAGCACCTAGCCCCCACCTGACAAAGGAGAGAGGAGCTGAGCACAAAAAAATGCTCCAAAGCTCCCCCAAACCAGTTGCATCTGGTTTTCCCCCAGCCCTGTGCTGTGTGACAAAGGAAAAATGTGTATAAGAGAAGGGTCTGTGACCCCATAAAAATGTTCTGCTGTGCAGGTCCTGAGGCTGGGGGCTGCTGCTGCTGGGTTTCAGGAGGAACCGCCACAATTGACTGCCTCCCTGCGAGAGGGCCCTGTGTGCTGGCCTGCCTGGGCCCAGCCGTGTGCCCCCCCTGAACCTTGCCTTTATTTGGAAAAGCTCTCTTCTCTTTATTGCTGGCCAGAGCGCTCCATTCTTTTTCACTGGATTTGGGACTTCAAGCGCCTGGGAAGCGCTATATAATCATTTTCTAAAGAGCGCGTTATTTCTTGTGTCCGAGAGGAGCAGTGCTTCTATTTGTGGCTGCAGCACGGAGATGTGATCCTTTTAGAAGAGGGAATCCCCGACGTCAGGATCACCCCGTATTTGTGCCCTTCTCGAGCAGGAGCCCACCCCGCATCGGTAGCTTCATGGAGGGAGCCTGCCCTGCATAGGTGCATCTGCGTGAGGGCCCCGGGTATCTACCCCGCATATCAGCAGTTTTAAATACCTCTAGCGGGTGCCCACCCCGCCAGGGACTTTATGTAGAAATAAAGGGAGCCTACCCCGTATTTCACCCAAAATGACTGCCCCGACCCGGAGGTCCACAGAGCGGCCTTGTTGTGGGGGGCGCTCCAAGAACCAGGAAGCAGACGGGAGCCTACCCCGTGCTCCTGTGCCAACGGGAGAAGGCCGGCGTCTCTCCACGGGGCTCCAGTGTTGTGAGGGAGAGCCCCGCAACGTGTGCTCACCCGAAGCTTGAGGGATCCTGGAGGCAGGGCTCCTGCAGCCGTGGTGTGAGCCCTACGTGTCATGCCTGCTTGACGGGGAGAGCCACGCGTTCAGCTGCAGAGGACCCCATAGAGAGGAGACCCAAGGAACCTGAAATCTCCGGTGAGTGGAGGGGCAGACTGGGTGAATTTTTGAGTGCCAACAGCAGCGTGGGCACAGTACCATTTATTTTGGGCAAGTTTTGTTGAGGAGAGCCCCAGAAGGGGGCTCCCAGGCACAGGTGTGCCCATTCTTACTTTGGGGTTCACAGCAGCGCCGCAGTTGTGGGCCGCTGCAACGTTATTGGCAAAGACGATTTTCAGAGTCCTGGTGGGGGCCAACGAGTCATCAGGAGTGCCAGGCAGTAACCGCACATTCTTTTGGAGCTGCCCTGAGAGAGTGCCGGCACCTGCGACTTTGGGGGCATTTCGTTTTGGGGGCAGTTGGCACAGGGAGTGCCAGTGCCCACATTTTTGCCTTCACAGCTGCCCAGCAAGTAGTAGGCAGCTGCCATGCTTAGGTCTGATCTTTTTCTTTGCTGCTTTTGCTGCATGCGCAGCCAGCCCGGACCTTCTGGACATCGGGCATTTGAGCCCCTGTGAGAGGCCAGTTGGCCTGGGGACAGGTTCAATGTGTTGTGCCCCCGATTGGGGCACACTGCTTTTATGCTAATCTGTTGCCTAAGGTGTTTACACTTGTGAGGCCTAATGTGATGCTATGGTGCTTATGCATAATGTATGTATGCTCCTGAGGTTTATGCAGGATATGTTTTATACCTAATGTCACTGTGATGATGCTGAGGTCATTATTGCTCCAGTAATTACTGGTTGTGCTCTACATCTATAATTTGTGCTACAGTTAGTATGTTTTACATTTTCTAATTTCCCTTTGTGATTGTTCTGACAGTGGCCTAATTGGCCCTGTCATGTATATATAATCCCCTGTAGATACTGCCCAGTGCCAGGTGGCACAGTGTAAATTGTGTGATTATGATCTAATGGGTTTATGGTAATACAAAGGCTGTTTCTATATATAACCTTGTTTGGAGTTCCTTTTGTGGTGTGCCTAGTGTGTTGATGCTTTGTGTGTGTGTTGCGCAAATGCTTTACACATTGCCACCGGGATAAGCCTGACGGCTCGTGCCAAGCTACCAAGGGGGTGAGCAGGGGTTATCTTTGGCGTGTAACTCCCAAGCCCTGACTAGAGTGGTGGTCTCTGCCTGGCTTTGGCGCAAGCCTTAGCCAACCAGAGATCCCATTTCTAACAGTATTAATATAGACAAGTACTTTCCCACAAGAACCATTGTTTTTGTCACACATTACTTACCCTGGTTCCTAGTGAGTAGGGTGTCCCTTGTGTTTTGTTTGAAAAAATTTCAGAAGTGCTGGGCGGACGTCGGGACCTTGACACGACCCTTGTTTGGCGACGGAATGACTCACTTCTCGGATCCACCCATATGGCAATTCCCAATGTTCCCTCAGGGCCCTCACCACTCCTTCCCAAAACCATACAACACCTCTTTTTTAGACAGAGGTTGAGGCAGAGGGAGAGGACGAAGAAGAGAGCCACAGCAACGAGACATTGGCAGGAACCACCTTCACAACAGATGGTACTGAGGAGCCACTCGGGGAAGAAAGATTAGTTGTCAATCTCTCACCCATGATACTCACAGTGGTACAGGAGAGAGTACTGCAAAAAGGCTTACACTTTGTGCCCGTGCCGAAAATCGATAAATTCCAGAGGAATGCTGAACTTACAATTCAGTTAACAATATACGCCTCAAAGCGTTCTTTCAAGGAAAACCTACACTGGACCAGATTGACTATGGGCTGTGTAACCCATCGACTTTCACTCCCAATACCAGGGGAGAAGTCAGTAAATTAAAATACCCCCCAATTGACCAACATCTCTAATGACCAGGGGTGAGGGAAGCGAATAAGCCTTACTCACACTGTACTTGGTCCCTTCATCCTTTCTTCCATCCATCATTTCACTCTCCTTTTATCAATTCACCCAGCCATACACACTTCCACTCATCCATTTGCCAGTTCATCCTACCTGTCATCATTCCAGCCGTTCTTTCTTTCACCCATCAATACAATGTTGTTTTACATTTCATCCATCAATTCTTTCACCCTAGCATCCATCTTTTCATGCTTTTTGCCATTCCTACTTGTCACATTTTCTTTCTTCTTTTCATGTGTTCGTTATTTCTTCTTCTTTCTAGCCATCTCTCTCACACTCTCAGTATCGTAGCCAGTGTATTGTGGTCCGCACTGTAAGGAAGTAAATGGGCACCACGGCTACTGTTGGATTGATCAAATACATCAATAAACAGGGTTCAGTGTGGTGCTTGAGCCTTTGGGTCCTGGCGCCACTGCACCTGCTGCAACAATTGGAGCTACGCCCCTGCACACTCTTTCATTCTCTTTCTATCATCATTTATCCTTCTAGGCCTCCTTTACTGTTATTGGCTTCCCACTCTTGACCTCTGTTATGGTTTTCTGTTTCTTTTTTATGAGCGTTTTTCTGCAGACAGAACATGGTCCCAAATAATTATACAATGATTCAAATTTCCTGCCGAGCAAAAAGTATATATATTGTTTACACTCTCAAACACCAAAGTCACAATGTTCATAAATTGTCCGTTAGCTAGTTAGACACCAGAATCCTGGTATAGTTTGATCCGTGTTTATTTTCAATTCTACTTCACACGATTCAATTATTCGATCATCAGATTCACAATATTCACTGTAGTCAGATCAGCCTTATGAGCAGGTCAGCCGACACGTGTTTCGTTGTAAAAACAACTTCATCAGGGCTGCAAGCCAAAAGAGTAAAATATAAACTTTTATACATAACTAAATACACCTAATTGTACAATGTTGAGAAAGTATTAATATTAATTAATCTAACACCTCCTAGGTGAAAGTAAAGGCACATAGTTCCCAATACATTAGTGTCTCAAAATAAAATAAAAAGGGTGTGATTCCCGGTGTCAAGTAATGGTACACATCAAAAACTTTCGGGTCTATCGCCTTCAGTAAAGGGCCTGTAAACTTTTACATACATTAAACTGTTTATATCTCAGGTTTTACAAACTGAAAATTACATTAGGCATTTTCTCATTATTTAAAATCTCTGGAGTGGTATGGGGAAACCCCCCGCTCTGTCCTGATAATCACCGCCATTCCAACCCCACTCAGGTAGGTAAGCTATTAGCTATAGTAGATATTTTACTCGTGAGACTTAATTATATAGGGAATATGTGAGAGCAGCTTATTTCTATGTTAGTATATAAACCAGTCTACTCAAAGTCTTTAGACCTGTCCTCCACAATGTGGACTCATTTTTACAACTAACGGTGAAGCTCTGTTACCTTTCTATTATTCTCGGTATCAGTTCAGTAGCGTAGTCCTTCAGTTTCTTTTAGATTTATTTTTACGTTTATTCAGCAGGTTCTGTAAAGATAAGAGGACGTGACTATACGTCTATGTCCTTGGTAAATGAGTGTTGATAGTTTCCATATCAAACATTATAGCTTACCGATCAAGCCGCTGTGGTTCACTAATATCTCTTTTGAACGCGGTATCAGTTTCTGTATTTCAACTATAAGAGAGTAAATTGAAAAATTGAGCCTTACCACTATATTCTGTGTTGTGGTTAACAGTTTAAAAACGTGTTTACAACTGTTATTACAATAGTGCTCACCTCATATAAAAACTCTTAGTCTCCTTTCTCACGTATCTCTCGTATCTTTTTTGTTTATATGTCAAAATCTATAGAAAAAATGTTATAAGAACGATTTTAGATCTCTATTCGTTGTATTGTCTAAGATATCACAGTTTATTAAAAGCTTAATAGAGACAGTTACACTCACCTTGTAAGAGTGTCTATCTTCTCTTACATCTTCCTGTGTTCTAAGTTACCGGCGTTAATTTCGAGCGCCATCTTAGCTAAGTAGATGTGTATCCAGTCTGTACCGCGTGTTACTGTTTATGGCGGCCATCTTGTGTAAGTAGTAACGCGGTTTAATGCGCTACTTTGAAAAAACTATCTACAGATAGTTTTGTTCGCCATGAATTATTTATTTACACTTATTTGTGGGCTGATATTTATTGTCTGCGACAGGAGTGAATTGAATAATATTATTTTCATAAATATTTACGAGAGAATTATTCAACTCGTTAAATTCCATTTATACCTCGTGTAACAGGAATTATTTTGTACATTTCGAAAACATCATATTACCATTATGGCTGTTTTAGTTTTATGCTACCCGCATAGCAGTAGATACCAGAACCTACTTGCGATATATATAACCTCTTTCCGCCATATTGGAGTGGTTAGTCTATCAGTATAATTCAGTGGTAAAGAAATGAAAGAAAATTTTATAGTATAAAGTTAGCGTGGCGGTGACCTCCAGTGTCAAAGTTGTCGGTACCACATACCATTCCATTACAGTTTCTACTTGTAATAAGATGCTGATCACAACAACATAGGGGGATTAAAGGCAAAAGCAGAAGTATTATCACATCTTATCGAATTTCACAATATGTTAAATACCAATAGTATATAACAAATTAAAAGAAATGTTTTCTATTCACTGATGGTTTCATTATCTTAATGATCAGCTAAGTAGTATTGAAGCTCAGAATCTATGTTAAGACCATCTTCAACTGCTCGAAGGACCATAATCCATCTTTCTGTATGTTATACTTGGACGTTCTGTTAAGAAGGGCTTAAGATCTTTGTCAGAAATAAGCATTTGCCAGTATTTATTCATGATATTGAAAAGTTTGTGACTTCCTCTACCAAAATTGGTGATCATACGAAGCTTCTGATTGTTAGTAGGGACCTCAGATTTGTTTTTAGGTTTCAAAGTATCAGCTCTCTGTAATTTATTGGCTCTACGAACCGCTTTGGTAATTACAGTCTCCGAGTATCCTCTATTTACAAATCTCTTAGTCATGTCTTTGACGTTTAAGTGAAAATCTTCATCTTTAGAGCAGTTCCTCCTTGCTCTAATCATTTCCCCATATGGGATCGAATTGATTTGGCTTTTTGGGTGGCAACTATCTGCTCTAAGTAGTGCATTGCAGCTGGTCTCTTTTCGAAACATACGGCTGCCCAGTTTATTATTTTCCACAAAAAGTTCGATATCTAGAAAAGTCAGTTTTTCTGTGCTATAATGAGTGGTGAATGACATGTTCATATCATTTGCATTCAGATACTGAAAGAAGGAGTCTAGTTCATCCGATGTGCCTCTCCAAAATATTAAACAGTCGTCAATGAATCTACCCCAGTAGTATATGTGGTCGATCCATTGACAGCCTTTAGGGCCCCAAATAAGCTCCGCCTCCAGTCTCCCCATAAAGAGGTTCGCGAAGGACGGAGCAAATCTGGAACCCATCGCAGTCCCAATCTTTTGTTTGTACCAGGTAGATTCAAATAAAAAATAGTTGTTTTCAAGTACTATTTTAGTCATCTCAAGTAGCATGGATGTATGGTTCAGATATTCCACTGGCCTGCTATTTAAAAAGGTTTCTATGGCTCGTATTCCTTTGTCATGATCAATATTAGAATAGAGAGATACTACATCCAATGTTGCTAGAATCATGTCATTCTCCCACATCACATCATTCATTATGTTAAGAACATGTTTCGTGTCCTCAATATGTGACGGTAAGTTCTGCACGTAAGGTCTTAGGTATGAGTCTATAAATTGAGAAAGTTTCTCAGTTGGTCCCCCAATGCCTGAGATTATTGGTCTCCCTGGCGGTTTCTCTTTATTCTTATGTATCTTGGGAAGACAGTACATGCAAGGGGCTTTAGGGGAATCTATTTTGAGAAATAGGTACTCATCGTGATCTAAAAGACAGTTCTCATACCATCCCTTCAGTTTCATATTTATTTGGTTCTTAATCATTTCTAAGGGATTAGAGTTAATTCTCTCATAGTATCTGCTATCTCCCAATTGTGACAATACTTCTCCATTATAATCATTCCGATTCATAACAACAATGTTGCCACCTTTGTCAGCTCTACGTATCATAAGTTGTGGGTGGTCTGTGAGTTTGCGTAACGCTTCCCTTTCATCCAATTTTAAGTTGTCAAGAAAGATTCTTTTATGTTGGTACTCTCTTTTAATCAGATTATCTATCTCCAAATTAACAGATTTATAAAAGGCGTCCACCACATTACCCGTGGACAACTGAGGTGTCCACTTAGATTTTTCTTTAAAACCACTCCTAGATGATAGGCTTGGGTTTATCTCTAGATCAAGTAAAAGAGAGTTCATAGTTATTGGGTCTTCTTCTGATTCCGTCAAAGATAGCAGTAATTTTGTATCGTACAATTCCTGGATAGTTAATTCACTCAAGACTGGTTTATTGAAGGTTTTAACTGCTACGTCTTCTTTATTAGAGAAGAATTTTTTAAGCTTCAACAGCCGAACAAATTTTTACAGATCAATCTTAGTTGCATACCAATCTATGTTTTTAGTAGGACAGAATCCAAAACCTTTTTTAAGTATGCTAGTCATGCTTTCGGACAACTTAACAGATGAAAGGTTAATTACCTCAATTTCATTGGTTCCTGAAGTTACTTCCTCCATGATCTCAGTCTCTCTCTCATCCCCGGGGCTACTTCTCCTGCGCTTGCCACGTCTCCCCCTTCTTGTCTTCCTGTTTGATTGTTGCCAAATCTCTCTCCTATGTTCCGGTTGCTTTTTCTGATTCTTCTGACCTCCACTAAAAAATTAATGTTGGAGGTTAAACTATCTCCACTAGGGACAGCGGGAGCTTCTGTGTTATCCTCATTTGTAGATAAGCTGCTTGTAGATGTGTTCACAGCCGAACTCAAGGGAGTAGTAGTTCTAACCTTTCCTGACCCTTTTGGGAATAGATAGTCAAATTTACGGGCAAAGGTAAATACCCTCCCCGCCAGGTAGTCTTGTTCATCCCTCTTAATCTTGCGTGCTTTCCTTCTCTTAATGTCTGCCTGTAAATTCGCCAATATCTCATCTAGTATGTTGTCATTTTTAATAGTTGCTTCTGGTAGATTTAGTTGTTTTATTTCATTCTCAACAGTTTGTATTTCTATCAATAATTTCGCTATTTTGCGTTCTGCATTGTCAATAAGGATTCTTATCAAATTACATGAGCTAGTAGTTAATTCGTGCTCCCATTTGTCAAGTAAGTCTGGTTCCAGATCTTCATAAGCTGGAAGAATAGATGATCTTAATCCTCTCGGGATTCTATTGATGGTTAGGTACTGTTTTAGTGTTACAGCATCCCACCATTTGTTAAGTTCTGTTATTTTCAGCCTTTCCAGTTTAACAAATTTGGCTCTAAGACCCTCTTGTTTGGTGTGTGTTGTAGAGGCTACTGCTACATTAATAGAGGAGCCTGTGCTTAGGTTTTTAAATAAATCTAGTGCTTCTTGCTCACGATTCATAATTATTATAAGCCTCAAGCGGCAGCCCAACCTAATTAACAAAACAGAAAAGAGGCAACAGGTGAAAGGGCGCACAGCCAGTGATTTAGGCTATATTAAGGTTACAAATAGCTCCAATTGCTACTAGGCAGAATAGGGAGGTTACCTGTCTCCCTAACTAATACCCTGATTCCAGGTAATTGAAATGATTCAAACTTCCTGCCGAGCAAAAAGTATATATATTGTTTACACTCTCAAACACCAAAGTCACAATGTTCATAAATTGTCCGTTAGCTAGTTAGACACCAGAATCCTGGTATAGTTTGATCCGTGTTTATTTTCAATTCTACTTCACACGATTCAATTATTCGATCATCAGATTCACAATATTCACTGTAGTCAGATCAGCCTTATGAGCAGGTCAGCCGACACGTGTTTTGTTGTAAAAACAACTTCATCAGGGCTGCAAGCCAAAAGAGTAAAATATAAACTTTTATACATAACTAAATACACCTAATTGTACAATGTTGAGAAAGTATTAATATTAATTAATCTAACACCTCCTAGGTGAAAGTAAAGGCACATAGTTCCCAATACATTAGTGTCTCAAAATAAAATAAAAAGGGTGTGATTCCCGGTGTCAAGTAATGGTACACATCAAAAACTTTCGGGTCTATCGCCTTCAGTAAAGGGCCTGTAAACTTTTACATACATTAAACTGTTTATATCTCAGGTTTTACAAACTGAAAATTACATTAGGCATTTTCTCATTATTTAAAATCTCTGGAGTGGTATGGGGAAACCCCCCGCTCTGTCCTGATAATCACCGCCATTCCAACCCCACTCAGGTAGGTAAGCTATTAGCTATAGTAGATATTTTACTCGTGAGACTTAATTATATAGGGAATATGTGAGAGCAGCTTATTTCTATGTTAGTATATAAACCAGTCTACTCAAAGTCTTTAGACCTGTCCTCCACAATGTGGACTCATTTTTACAACTAACGGTGAAGCTCTGTTACCTTTCTATTATTCTCGGTATCAGTTCAGTAGCGTAGTCCTTCAGTTTCTTTTAGATTTATTTTTACGTTTATTCAGCAGGTTCTGTAAAGATAAGAGGACGTGACTATACGTCTATGTCCTTGGTAAATGAGTGTTGATAGTTTCCATATCAAACATTATAGCTTACCGATCAAGCCGCTGTGGTTCACTAATATCTCTTTTGAACGCGGTATCAGTTTCTGTATTTCAACTATAAGAGAGTAAATTGAAAAGTCGAGCCTTACCACTATATTCTGTGTTGTGGTTAACAGTTTAAAAACGTGTTTACAACTGTTATTACAATAGTGCTCACCTCATATAAAAATCTTAGTCTCCTTTCTCACGTATCTCTCGTATCTTTTTTGTTTATATGTCAAAATCTATAGAAAAAATGTTATAAGAACGATTTTAGATCTCTATTCGTTGTATTGTCTAAGATATCACAGTTTATTAAAAGCTTAATAGAGACAGTTACACTCACCTTGTAAGAGTGTCTATCTTCTCTTACATCTTCCTGTGTTCTAAGTTACCGGCGTTAATTTCGAGCGCCATCTTAGCTAAGTAGATGTGTATCCAGTCTGTACCGCGTGTTACTGTTTATGGCGGCCATCTTGTGTAAGTAGTAACGCGGTTTAATGCGCTACTTTGAAAAAACTATCTACAGATAGTTTTGTTCGCCATGAATTATTTATTTACACTTATTTGTGGGCTGATATTTATTGTCTGCGACAGGAGTGAATTGAATAATATTATTTTCATAAATATTTACGAGAGAATTATTCAACTCGTTAAATTCCATTTATACCTCGTGTAACAGGAATTATTTTGTACATTTCGAAAACATCATATTACCATTATGGCTGTTTTAGTTTTATGCTACCCGCATAGCAGTAGATACCAGAACCTACTTGCGATATATATAACCTCTTTCCGCCATATTGGAGTGGTTAGTCTATCAGTATAATTCAGTGGTAAAGAAATGAAAGAAAATGTTATAGTATAAAGTTAGCGTGGCGGTGACCTCCAGTGTCAAAGTTGTCGGTACCACATACCATTCCATTACAGTTTCTACTTGTAATAAGATGCTGATCACAACAACATAGGGGGATTAAAGGCAAAAGCAGAAGTATTATCACATCTTATCGAATTTCACAATATGTTAAATACCAATAGTATATAACAAATTAAAAGAAATGTTTTCTATTCACTGATGGTTTCAGTATCTTAATGATCAGCTAAGTAGTATTGAAGCTCAGAATCTATGTTAAGACCATCTTCAACTGCTCGAAGGACCATAATCCATCTTTCTGTATGTTATACTTGGACGTTCTGTTAAGAAGGGCTTAAGATCTTTGTCAGAAATAAGCATTTGCCAGTATTTATTCATGATATTAAAAAGTTTGTGACTTCCTCTACCAAAATTGGTGATCATACGAAGCTTCTGATTGTTAGTAGGGACCTCAGATTTGTTTTTAGGTTTCAAAGTATCAGCTCTCTGTAATTTATTGGCTCTACGAACCGCTTTGGTAATTACAGTCTCCGAGTATCCTCTATTTACAAATCTCTTAGTCATGTCTTTGACGTTTAAGTGAAAATCTTCATCTTTAGAGCAGTTCCTCCTTGCTCTAATCATTTCCCCATATGGGATCGAATTGATTTGGCTTTTTGGGTGGCAACTATCTGCTCTAAGTAGTGCATTGCAGCTGGTCTCTTTTCGAAACATACGGCTGCCCAGTTTATTATTTTCCACAAAAAGTTCGATATCTAGAAAAGTCAGTTTTTCTGTGCTATAATGAGTGGTGAATGACATGTTCATATCATTTGCATTCAGATACTGAAA
The DNA here is from genome assembly GCF_964261635.1 of Lissotriton helveticus. Lineage (NCBI taxonomy): Eukaryota > Metazoa > Chordata > Amphibia > Caudata > Salamandridae > Lissotriton > Lissotriton helveticus. The sequence continues at coordinate 515,455,580 of NC_136072.1, read as the reverse complement.
GAAGGAGTCTAGTTCATCCGATGTGCCTCTCCAAAATAATAAACAGTCGTCAATGAATCTACCCCAGTAGTATATGTGGTCGATCCATCGACAGCCTTTAGGGCCCCAAATAAGCTCCGCCTCCAGTCTCCCCATAAAGAGGTTCGCGAAGGACGGAGCAAATCTGGAACCCATCGCAGTCCCAATCTTTTGTTTGTACCAGGTAGATTCAAATAAAAAATAGTTGTTTTCAAGTACTATTTTAGTCATCTCAAGTAGCATGGATGTATGGTTCAGATATTCCACTGGCCTGCTATTTAAAAAAGTTTCTATGGCTCGTATTCCTTTGTCATGATCAATATTAGAATAGAGAGATACTACATCCAATGTTGCTAGAATCATGTCATTCTCCCACATCACATCATTCATTATGTTAAGAACATGTTTCGTGTCCTCAATATGTGACGGTAAGCTCTGCACGTAAGGTCTTAGGTATGAGTCTATAAATTGAGAAAGTTTCTCAGTTGGTCCCCCTATGCCTGAGATTATTGGTCTCCCTGGCGGTTTCTCTTTATTCCTATGTATCTTGGGAAGACAGTACATGCAAGGGGCTTTAGGGGAATCTATTTTGAGAAATAGGTACTCATCGTGATCTAAAAGACAGTTCTCATACCATCCCTTCAGTTTCATATTTATTTGGTTCTTAATCATTTCTAAGGGATTAGAGTTAATTCTCTCATAGTATCTGCTATCTCCCAAATGTGACAATACTTCTCCATTATAATCATTCCGATTCATAACAACAATGTTGCCACCTTTGCCAGCTCTACGTATCATAAGTTGTGGGTGGTCTGTGAGTTTGCGTAACGCTTCCCTTTCATCCAATTTTAAGTTGTCAAGAAAGATTCTTTTATGTTGGTACTCTCTTTTAATCAGATTATCTATCTCCAAATTAACAGATTTATAAAAGGCGTCCACCACATTACCCGTGGACAACTGAGGTGTCCACTTAGATTTTTCTTTAAAACCACTCCTAGATGATAGGCTTGGGTTTATCTCTAGATCAAGTAAAAGAGAGTTCATAGTTATTGGGTCTTCTTCTGATTCCGTCAAAGATAGCAGTAATTTTGTATCGTACAATTCCTGGATAGTTAATTCACTCAAGACTGGTTTATTGAACGTTTTAACTGCTACGTCTTCTTTATTAGAGAAGAATTTTTTAAGCTTCAACAGTCGAACAAATTTATACAGATCAATCTTAGTTGCATACCAATCTATGTTTTTAGTAGGACAGAATCCAAAACCTTTTTTAAGTATGCTAGTCATGCTTTCGGACAACTTAACAGATGAAAGGTTAATTACCTCAATTTCATTGGTTCCTGAAGTTACTTCCTCCATGATCTCAGTCTCTCTCTCATCCCCGGGGCTACTTCTCCTGCGCTTGCCACGTCTCCCCCTTCTTGTCTTCCTGTTTGATTGTTGCCAAATCTCTCTCCTATGTTCCGGTTGCTTTTTCTGATTCTTCTGACCTCCACTAAAAAATTAATGTTGGAGGTTAAACTATCTCCACTAGGGACAGCGGGAGCTTCTGTGTTATCCTCATTTGTAGATAAGCTGCTTGTAGATGTGTTCACAGCCGAACTCAAGGGAGTAGTAGTTCTAACCTTTCCTGACCCTTTTGGGAATAGATAGTCAAATTTACGGGCAAAGGTAAATACCCTCCCCGCCAGGTAGTCTTGTTCATCCCTCTTAATCTTGCATGCTTTCCTTCTCTTAATGTCTGCCTGTAAATTCGCCAATATCTCATCTAGTTTGTTGTAATTTTTAATAGTTGCTTCTGGTAGATTTAGTTGTTTTATTTCATCCTCAACAGTTTGTATTTCTATCAATAATTTCGCTATTTTGCGTTCTGCATTGTCAATAAGGATTCTTATCAAATTACATGAGCTAGTAGTTAATTCGTGCTCCCATTTGTCAAGTAAGTCTGGTTCCAGATCTTCATAAGCTGGAAGAATAGATGATCTTAATCCTCTCGGGATTCTATTGATGGTTAGGTACTGTTTTAGTGTTACAGCATCCCACCATTTGTTAAGTTCTGTTATTTTCAGCCTTTCCAGTTTAACAAATTTGGCTCTAAGACCCTCTTGTTTGGTGTGTGTTGTAGAGGCTACTGCTACATTAATAGAGGAGCCTGTGCTTAGGTTTTTAAATAAATCTAGTGCTTCTTGCTCACGATTCATAATTATTATAAGCCTCAAGCGGCAGCCCAACCTAATTAACAAAACAGAAAAGAGGCAACAGGTGAAAGGGCGCACAGCCAGTGATTTAGGCTATATTAAGGTTACAAATAGCTCCAATTGCTACTAGGCAGAATAGGGAGGTTACCTGTCTCCCTAACTAATACCCTGATTCCAGGTAATTGAAATGATTCAAATTTCCTGCCGAGCAAAAAGTATATATATTGTTTACACTCTCAAACACCAAAGTCACAATGTTCATAAATTGTCCGTTAGCTAGTTAGACACCAGAATCCTGGTATAGTTTGATCCGTGTTTATTTTCAATTCTACTTCACACGATTCAATTATTCGATCATCAGATTCACAATATTCACTGTAGTCAGATCAGCCTTATGAGCAGGTCAGCCGACACGTGTTTCGTTGTAAAAACAACTTCATCAGGGCTGCAAGCCAAAAGAGTAAAATATAAACTTTTATACATAACTAAATACACCTAATTGTACAATGTTGAGAAAGTATTAATATTAATTAATCTAACACCTCCTAGGTGAAAGTAAAGGCACATAGTTCCCAATACATTAGTGTCTCAAAATAAAATAAAAAGGGTGTGATTCCCGGTGTCAAGTAATGGTACACATCAAAAACTTTCGGGTCTATCGCCTTCAGTAAAGGGCCTGTAAACTTTTACATACATTAAACTGTTTATATCTCAGGTTTTACAAACTGAAAATTACATTAGGCATTTTCTCATTATTTAAAATCTCTGGAGTGGTATGGGGAAACCCCCCGCTCTGTCCTGATAATCACCGCCATTCCAACCCCACTCAGGTAGGTAAGCTATTAGCTATAGTAGATATTTTACTCGTGAGACTTAATTATATAGGGAATTGGTGAGAGCAGCTTATTTCTATGTTAGTATATAAACCAGTCTACTCAAAGTCTTTAGACCTGTCCTCCACAATCTGGACTCATTTTTACAACTAACGGTGACGCTCTGTTACCTTTCTATTATTCTCGGTATCAGTTCAGTAGCGTAGTCCTTCAGTTTCTTTTAGATTTATTTTTACGTTTATTCAGCAGGTTCTGTAAAGATAAGAGGACGTGACTATACGTCTATGTCCTTGGTAAATGAGTGTTGATAGTTTCCATATCAAACATTATAGCTTACCGATCAAGCCGCTGTGGTTCACTAATATCTCTTTTGAACGCGGTATCAGTTTCTGTATTTCAACTATAAGAGAGTAAATTGAAAAGTCGAGCCTTACCACTATATTCTGTGTTGTGGTTAACAGTTTAAAAACGTGTTTACAACTGTTATTACAATAGTGCTCACCTCATATAAAAATCTTAGTCTCCTTTCTCACGTATCTCTCGTATCTTTTTTGTTTATATGTCAAAATCTATAGAAAAAATGTTATAAGAACGATTTTAGATCTCTATTCGTTGTATTGTCTAAGATATCACAGTTTATTAAAAGCTTAATAGAGACAGTTACACTCACTTTGTAAGAGTGTCTATCTTCTCTTACATCTTCCTGTGTTCTAAGTTACCGGCGTTAATTTCGAGCGCCATCTTAGCTAAGTAGATGTGTATCCAGTCTGTACCGCGTGTTACTGTTTATGGCGGCCATCTTGTGTAAGTAGTAACGCGGTTTAATGCGCTACTTTGAAAAAACTATCTACAGATAGTTTTGTTCGCCATGAATTATTTATTTACACTTATTTGTGGGCTGATATTTATTGTCTGCGACAGGAGTGAATTGAATAATATTATTTTCATAAATATTTACGAGAGAATTATTCAACTCGTTAAATTCCATTTATACCTCGTGTAACAGGAATTATTTTGTACATTTCGAAAACATCATATTACCATTATGGCTGTTTTAGTTTTATGCTACCCGCATAGCAGTAGATACCAGAACCTACTTGCGATATATATAACCTCTTTCCGCCATATTGGAGTGGTTAGTCTATCAGTATAATTCAGTGGTAAAGAAATGAAAGAAAATGTTATAGTATAAAGTTAGCGTGGCGGTGACCTCCAGTGTCAAAGTTGTCGGTACCACATACCATTCCATTACAGTTTCTACTTGTAATAAGATGCTGATCACAACAACATAGGGGGATTAAAGGCAAAAGCAGAAGTATTATCACATCTTATCGAATTTCACAATATGTTAAATACCAATAGTATATAACAAATTAAAAGAAATGTTTTCTATTCACTGATGGTTTCATTATCTTAATGATCCCCTAAGTAGTATTGAAGCTCAGAATCTATGTTAAGACCATCTTCAACTGCTCGAAGGACCATAATCCATCTTTCTGTATGTTATACTTGGACGTTCTGTTAAGAAGGGCTTAAGATCTTTGTCAGAAATAAGCATTTGCCAGTATTTATTCATGATATTGAAAAGTTTGTGACTTCCTCTACCAAAATTGGTGATCATACGAAGCTTCTGATTGTTAGTAGGGACCTCAGATTTGTTTTTAGGTTTCAAAGTATCAGCTCTCTGTAATTTATTGTCTCTACGAACCGCTTTGGTAATTACAGTCTCCGAGTATCCTCTATTTACAAATCTCTTAGTCATGTCTTTGACGTTTAAGTGAAAATCTTCATCTTTAGAGCAGTTCCTCCTTGCTCTAATCATTTCCCCATATGGGATCGAATTGATTTGGCTTTTTGGGTGGCAACTATCTGCTCTAAGTAGTGCATTGCAGCTGGTCTCTTTTCGAAACATACGGCTGCCCAGTTTATTATTTTCCACAAAAAGTTCGATATCTAGAAAAGTCAGTTTTTCTGTGCTATAATGAGTGGTGAATGACATGTTCATATCATTTGCATTCAGATACTGAAAGAAGGAGTCTAGTTCATCCGATGTGCCTCTCCAAAATAATAAACAGTCGTCAATGAATCTACCCCAGTAGTATATGTGGTCGATCCATTGACAGCCTTTAGGGCCCCAAATAAGCTCCGCCTCCAGTCTCCCCATAAGGAGGTTCGCGAAGGACGGAGCAAAGCTGGAACCCATCGCAGTCCCAATCTTTTGTTTGTACCAGGTAGATTCAAATAAAAAATAGTTGTTTTCAAGTACTATTTTAGTCATCTCAAGTAGCATGGATGTATGGTTCAGATATTCCACTGGCCTGCTATTTAAAAAGGTTTCTATGGCTCGTATTCCTTTGTCATGATCAATATTAGAATAGAGAGATACTACATCCAATGTTGCTAGAATCATGTCATTCTCCCACATCACATCATTCATTATGTTAAGAACATGTTTCGTGTCCTCAATATGTGACGGTAAGTTCTGCACGTAAGGTCTTAGGTATGAGTCTATAAATTGAGAAAGTTTCTCAGTTGGTCCCCCTATGCCTGAGATTAATGGTCTCCCTGGCGGTTTCTCTTTATTCTTATGTATCTTGGGAAGACAGTACATGCAAGGGGCTTTAGGGGAATCTATTTTGAGAAAAAGGTACTCATCGTGATCTAAAAGACAGTTCTCATACCATCCCTTCAGTTTCATATTTATTTGGTTCTTAATCATTTCTAAGGGATTAGAGTTCATTCTCTCATAGTATCTGCTATCTCCCAATTGTGACAATACTTCTCCATTATAATCATTCCGATTCATAACAACAATGTTGCCACCTTTGTCAGCTCTACGTATCATAAGTTGTGGGTGGTCTGTGAGTTTGCGTAACGCTTCCCTTTCATCCAATTTTAAGTTGTCAAGAAAGATTCTTTTATGTTGGTACTCTCTTTTAATCAGATTATCTATCTCCAAATTAACAGATTTATAAAAGGCGTCCACCACATTACCCGTGGACAACTGAGGTGTCCACTTAGATTTTTCTTTAAAACCACTCCTAGATGATAGGCTTGGGTTTATCTCTAGATCAAGTAAAAGAGAGTTCATAGTTATTGGGTCTTCTTCTGATTCCGTCAAAGATAGCAGTAATTTTGTATCGTACAATTCCTGGATAGTTAATTCACTCAAGACTGGTTTATTGAAGGTTTTAACTGCTACGTCTTCTTTATTAGAGAAGAATTTTTTAAGCTTCAACAGTCGAACAAATTTATACAGATCAATCTTAGTTGCATACCAATCTATGTTTTTAGTAGGACAGAATCCAAAACCTTTTTTAAGTATGCTAGTCATGCTTTCGGACAACTTAACAGATGAAAGGTTAATTACCTCAATTTCATTGGTTCCTGAAGTTACTTCCTCCATGATCTCAGTCTCTCTCTCATCCCCGGGGCTACTTCTCCTGCGCTTGCCACGTCTCCCCCTTCTTGTCTTCCTGTTTGATTGTTGCCAAATCTCTCTCCTATGTTCCGGTTGCTTTTTCTGATTCTTCTGACCTCCACTAAAAAATTAATGTTGGAGGTTAAACTATCTCCACTAGGGACAGCGGGAGCTTCTGTGTTATCCTCATTTGTAGATAAGCTGCTTGTAGATGTGTTCACAGCCGAACTCAAGGGAGTAGTAGTTCTAACCTTTCCTGACCCTTTTGGGAATAGATAGTCAAATTTACGGGCAAAGGTAAATACCCTCCCCGCCAGGTAGTCTTGTTCATCCCTCTTAATCTGTCTTCCCAAGATACATAAGA